>NC_133619.1:183665872-184018372 GCF_048593235.1 Sminthopsis crassicaudata | reverse complement strand
ACAAGGAATAACTCAAGGAGAAGGAGTTGGGGTGACGAGGGAAGGGGGAACACTTGCCGTCCCGCTGCCTGAGCTGGTAATTGTTATGGGAAGACATTCCCTATTTAAGGGTAGAAGGTGACTAAATACTGTTAAAGTAGAAAATAGAAGTCCTTTCTGAGAAAACTGCAAGGTTGGAGCAAGACAGCAGATGTTTTTTATCCAAGGACAACAAATAGTTGTTATAATTGTAAATGAGGCTTTCAGCTTTACACAGTTGTTTATATTTTGTTTCTCCTTAATTTCCAGTATTATGCCACCAGGTAGTTAGGAGATTTTTACATTATTAATCCATCCTGAAATGACAAAATAGTGGTAGCTCCAATTTTCCCCCATATTGAACATGAAATACTGGTTGTCAGATTTTCTTCATAAACTGCATTCTCTAGGCTTGCCCCTGTATCACTTTAATCAGATCAAAAGGATATTCAGCCTTGTGTTTTCCCATGTGTATATAAAATTAAAGGACATGAATGTAAACTCTCTTCTAAGAGCCACAATGGTGAGACTGGAGGGAAAAGAGTAAAGTTCCTCTCTTGAGGCAAAAAAAAACAAAAACAAAATCAGAGTATTCCACATGCTAATTTCCAACTTTCTGCTATTACAGCTTTGCCACTCTAATAGCAGCAGAAAATAAAGTTCTGTCTCTCTCTCCACTCAAGGGTTCAGCTCAGTATGATATGTTTGAAATCGCTTATGTTTGACAAGCTCTTTAAAGGACTAATTACCTAAATGTGTCTCATAATGCCTGAAATGTTAGTTAGTTCTGACCTGGTGGGCTTGTTTACCTTTGTCTGCATTATCTTCTCTCAACCATCCAATCAATGACAAAGGCATTGCTAGCATTTATAGCACTCTGTTGTGCATTCATTTACATATTTTCTAGAAGGAGATGTTTGCTGCATCTATCTAGCAAGTAACAAGTTAGGAAATCAAATATTTGCAGGATGAGGAGACTATATTATTGATTCCTACAAAAAGTTTGTTTCAATAAATACTAATGATCTATAGAAAGAGAGAAAAGGTTCTAAATATAAGAATGCATCAAAACACAGTAAAAAAAAAAAAAACATGTCAAGGAATATGGCTTTTAGGAATATTTTAAAAAGTAAAAGGCAGCTTCTTATGTCAGAGAGAGCTGGCATTTGTGCTAGGAAGACCTGAGTCTTAAACTTATGTCTTAATATATTCTGGCATCATGATTCTGTTCTAGTCATTTAACTTCTAGTCAAAATACTAAGAAGTTTTTAATGACTATATGTTTTAGAGAAAGTGTCGATCTGAATCCTGTATCAGCGACATAAACCCACAGGTCACACTTTTATTATATCTGCCCTATACCACTGAAATCATAAGTGGGATTCCTATCCTATTTCTAAAAATATTCTGTCAAATCCATGGTCTCTTCCTTCTCTTCTTCACTCCACTGAAATGTTGGAAACTATAAATAGGAATCTATTGAAGTTTCTAAAATGTTTCTTTAAGTGAACAATCATTTTTAAGAGAATTTTCAATAATCATTCTTCTTTGTTTTCCTGCTCATTCAATCTTTTACAATTTCACTGAGCATGACCTAATGAAAACCCTCTACAGCCTACAAACTGCTAACAATACTTCATGTAGTAAAAACTCATTAAGCTAATATCTGTTTATTCAAAATACTGCATAATTCAAAATGAGCACTATTCCCAGGTTGAATAAATGCCCTTCTATTTTATAGCAAAAATGGTGGATAATCCAAACTAAGTAATTAAAAGTAAGGTTCTTTCAGGTCCTTTGAATTTTGACTTAATGAGATTATACTCTACTGGTTTCAGAGTTTTCTTCCACAGAAATTTTATTGATAATGAATATTTGATTTTCAGTACATTAACCGTCATTTTGCTGTTGTTTAAATCCTGTTGAACAAAAAAATCTTCTTTCCTCAGAAATAAAGGCCTTTTTTCTGAACAATTGCTCTATAATATTATCTCTTTAATGTATTAAACCATCTTTGAATTGGGGGCTACCTTTTCAACTCTTGTCAAGGTTGGAATCTCAAAATAACAATAGCAACAAAAAAAGAAACAAATAAAATAAAACATCTGCAACTGAAAGGAATTTCTCTCAAGGAGAAAATTTCTGAGTCCAATACCCACAGTGCTTTAGCTCTAGAAGTCTTATCATTCAATTTTTCAATATAAACTTACAGGGGAAAAGGCGTTTCCAAGTGAAGATCAATGTAATAGAAGGCTGTACCACAGCAAAGTTGTGAAGTTCTCATTACCATGTCCTAGTTGCCCAAGTCATCATAAACTTCCTAAAGATTTCCTCATCCATAATCGATTAGTAGAAAATTTATAAAGTGAAAGTTAATAAATCATCCTTAATTGATAAAAGAGACTTTTGGGGTTTATTTTTGCTTGTTGTTTTTTGTTTCCTTATTCCTAGGACTTTGCCTAATACCTGGCACACAACAGAAGCTTAATGTATGTTGTTTTTATGATTATGTTCATCATCCAGTTGTCCTATTTTCAAGGTTAATCTGGTTACCATTAGCTGAATGTAATGATCCTAGGGTTGTAGAATTTTACAAGTAGAAGAAACCTTAATATAAACTGCATTTTTTTTTCTCTACAGACTGGGGTGGGGAAGAGAATCCTTACCTGAAAAGTCAATCTTTCTATGTGGATCCAAAGAACTAAATTTGAAAACAGCCTCAAGCCAGCCCAAAACATTCCTAGGTCCTAAATTCTTCTGACAATCTGATAAAGATCCTTTCTTAGGAGAATGTTTTTAAATGCATAAAATAAATAGGATTGCAAAGGAAACCAATTATATTGAAGTAATGATTTAAAAATATTTAACAAGTTCACTACTTAAGAAAGCTTTCCTCTACATTTTAATCCAGTTTCTAATCCCCAGACCAGAAATGTTTTTTATGCATATTCACCAATCTAGATACCAGGACAAATAGCCACAATTTAAGGAGATAACCAAAAGTACAAAATCCCTGTGTTTCAAAGTTCTGTAAAAACAAACAAACAAAAAACCTTTAGTCTAGAACGTTAATGAGATGAGATTTTTCCCATGTCTCAGTTTACCTAAAGCTATAGTTATTCAGAGATGACTAGGTAAGAATTGAGGCAGAAGGTTTGCCTTAACAAAAGAATAAATCTGGGAGGGGAAGACCCTCAGAGTTTTTAAGCAGACACTTAATAGATGCTTGTCCACCTAAGGTTTAATTGATTTATATCAAATACTTATCTGCTCAACATAAAGATGAAACTTTTAAAAAGAAAAACAAAGAATAACAAAATTTCTCAGAGAAATACCTATCTATATTGTCTTGCTGACTAAGACTACTAAATCAAAAAGAAGTAACAAAACAGTTAAAAAGACTTCCTCTGTGGGCTCTGTCTTCTCTAGGACTTTTTATTAATGGTGTTAAGGGCATGGCTTTGGATCCTCATACTGTGAGAATTTTTGGTCATGCTTTGCATAGCCAATAGTAGCTCTTCTTTGTTCATCCGTTATTTGTAATCAAATCCTAGACTAAGATTTTTTTTCAATAGACTTGAACTTGCATTTGGAGCAACTCAAAGGAACATGTCAGTATTGTTAACAATGACTCAGGGCATTTGACATCTGTTTATTATTCACCTTTATGTACTGACAGCTCATATGGCCTAGCAGCTTTTCAGAATCCTTGGCAATTCTCAAAGCTCAGAATCAAAACTTGTTCAGAATTTCCACTGGGTTACTGCTCCTAAAAGGAGACTTAAGGTTGCTTCACTGTCTGGGAATGTTTGAAAATTTACCTTCATTGGCACTATTATTACTAATAATGGCAATGCACTGTGAGCCTAATGATTATATTTTTATGCATTGTTAGAAAACATCTGACACATAAGGCATTATGCTGAGAGGTAGCATGATGTTGTAGAAAGAAAGAATTTTAATAAGAGGAACAGTATTCAAATCTTGGTTCATCTGTTTGACACAGAATAAGTCACTTTGCCTCTCTTATTTGAACTCCATAGTCCCTTCCATTTCTTCTTCCATGATATTCAGGTTTGTCATTGCTAGAAAACTCAATAAAATGTCTCAGTTGACTCCTTAGTGACCTCTGGAATGCTTCATCAACCATGAACTTAACTGAGTAGCTTAGTAAAATAGCTCCTTCACACTGATGTGATTTCAACAAAAGATTTTCTTTACCTTCTTATCCAAAAGAATCATCAGAGGAAAATAATGTCTTTTTTTTTTTTTTTTTTTTTTTTAAGCACTGAAGGAGTTTTTCACTTTATGATGTTTCTTCTCCTAATGAAAATATTTAGAAATTACAAGATTCTTTCCTGAAAGAAGGTGACAAAGTTTCATATAGTTTAACCTACTCTTCGTAGTTTAAAAATTTAGAGGCATAATGGAACATTCAATATATTATTTTCATTTCAGGTTATTTTAGCTTGGACTCTTTTAAAAAGTGGGTTTTTTAAAAAAGACTATTATTTTTCCCCCTCAAATATGCAAAAATGCAATATAGGCATTTCTGACCTCTGATTGGCCTATCTTATGTTTCATTAAGTTCCTCTCTTCCCCAAAACAATATATTGGTCCCAAAGTGGGTTTGCTGTATCCTATGACCTATTCTCAATGACACTGAAATGTCAAGAACCTTATCCAGGATGTTGGGTGGTACTTTCCCAAATTACAAGTCATAGATGGCTCCAAATGTATGGCCTTTTAATTTTACGTTTAGCATCATGAAATGCCAAAGCAAACTACTGAGATCAGATGCTCTTTTCTCTGAAGACAAGAGACAAGAAGAGATTATACCTGAAGAGACAGTTTTCTCTTTGCCTCATTCTTTTAGGTGTACACTGAGAAGAACACCAAGATGTAAATCCGATCATCTAGCTTTTCATCTAGATATCAAAGATCAAGTTTCTGGCAGCAATTATTAGTTAGCCCTATGTCATCTGATAGCTGTCTATTATAGTGTCAAAATGCTACATTTGGGTGTACTTATTTGATTGTTGAAGGCAGAGCAAAGAGTTGCCTTAAACACAAAGAAAAGGATTTTTCCATGGTCAAAGTATTTTCTTTCTACTGTGTTTAGTTGGACTTCTTCCCAAGTTACTCTTTTGGAGCTATACTCCAAGGGTGCAAATAATGCTTTTAAACATAGAATACTGAGTTCATGCATTTCATTCAAATCACAACTAAGAGTTTTTTGAAACCATGTAATACATACAGTGGGGAGAATGGTGATAGTGGAGACAAAAAGACTGCCTTCAATTTTTAGCCCTGATGCTTATTACCTCTATGATCTGGAACTAGTCACTTTTCCTCCTTGGACCTCAATTTCTTTGTAAAATGAGAGAGCTTGACTAGATGGTCTATGAGAGCACTTCCACTTGTAGATTTATGATATTATTATGTAATTTACATTTAGAAAGAATTTGACTTATAGAAGCCCCATAAAAGTGTTTGGAAATGTTTGTTGTTTATTGATTTTGGCTTGGTTTTTTTTTTTTTTTGTGTGACTTGAATAACACCCACATAATTCTTTTAAAATATATGCTAATGTAAAATTAACAAAAATAAATAAAAATTTGCTGCAGCATTGATTTCTCCAGGTTTGTTAGTCAGGTGTGACTCCAATAACAAAAATGGAAGCTCACTTTTTTTTTTTTTTAAAGCATTTTAATTTTCAAAAGATATGGATGAATAATTGTTCAACATTAACCCTTGTAAAACCTTGTGTTTCAAATTCCCTCTTTCCCCAAACTCACTCCCCTAGATAGCAAATAATCCAATATATGTTAAACATGCTAAAAATATATCTTAAATCCAATATATGCATATATATTTATACCATTATCTTGCTGCACAAGAAAAATAAAATCAAAAAGAAAAAAATGAGAAAGAAAATAAAATGAAAGCAAACAGCAACAAAAAGAGTGAAAATGCTGTTTTGCTCCATACTCACTTCCCACAATGCTCTCTCAGGTTGTATATGGCTCCCTACATGGCCTGGATCATCTCATTGTTAAAAAGAGCCACAACCATCAGAATTGGTCATTATATAATCTTGTTGTTGCTATGTACAATGATCTCCTAGTTCTGCTCATTTCAACTAGCATCAGTTCATGTAAGTCTCTCCAGGCCTCTCTTAAATCATCCTGCTAATAGTTTCTTATAGAACAATAATATTCCATAACATTCATGTACCATAATTTATTCAATCATTCTCCAACTGATGGGCATCCACTCAATTTTAGTTTCTTTCCACTACAAAAAGGGCTGCCACAAACATTTTTGCACATGTGGGTCCCTTTCCCTCCTTTAATCTCTCTTTGGGATATAAGGCCAGTAGAAATATTGCTGGATCAAAGAGTATGCACATTTTGATAGTCCTTTGGGCATAGCTCCAAATTCCTCTCCAGAAATCCATCAGCAATGTATTAATGTCCCAGTTTTCCCACATCAGCTCCATTATTCCTCATTGTCTTTTCCTGTCATCTTAGCCAATCTGAGAAATGTGTAGTGGTATCTCAGAGTTGTCTTAATTGGCATTTCTCTGATTAACTATGATTTAGAGACTCTTTTCATATGACTAGAAATAGTTTTAATTTCTTCATTTGAAAGTTGTCTGTTCATATCTTTTGACCATTTAGCAATTGGAGAATGGCTTGAATTCTTATAAATTTGAGTCAATTCTCTATATATTTTAGAAATGAGGCTTTTATCAGAACCTTTGAATGTAAAAATATCTTCCCAGTTTTTTGCTTCCCTTCTAAACTTGTCTGCATTAGTTTCATTTGCACAAAAACTTTTTAACTTAATATAATCAAAATTATCTATTTTTTGTTTGTTTGTTTGTTTAAGAATGATTTCTTGTTCTTCTTTGGCCACAAATTTCTTTCTTCTCCGGACAACTGAAAGATACTTTGCTTTTCTAATTTGCTTATATCACTCTTTATGTTTAAATCATGAACCCATCTGTACCTTATCTTGGTATAAGATATTAGGTATAGGTCAATGCCTAATTTCTGCCTTACTATTTTCCCAATAGTATTTGGTCAAATAGTGAGTTTTTGTTTCAAAAGATGGGATTTGAGGGTTTGTGAAACACTAGATTTCTATAGTCATTGACTATTTTGTTCTGTGAAACTAACCTATTATACTGATGGACTACTCTACTTCTTAGCCAGTACCAAATGGTTTTGATGACTGCTGCACTGTATTATTTTTTTTTAGATCTAGCACAGTAGGCCACATTCATTGGCATTTTTTTTTTCATTAATTCTCTTGAAATTCTTGACCTTTTTTTTCTTCCAGATGAACTTTGTATTATTTTTTATAGACCTATAAGATTATTTTTTGGGAGTTTGATTGTTATGGAACTAAGTAGATTAATTTAGGTAGCATTCTCATTTTTATTATATTCACTAAACCTAGCCATGAACACTTGATATTTTCCAATTGATTAGGTCTGACTTTATTTGTGTGGAAAATGTTATGTAGTTGTGTTCATATAGTTGCTGACTTTGCCTTGGCAGGTAGACTCCCAAATATGTTATATTATTGACATTTATTTTAAATGTAATTTCTCTTGTATCTCTTGCTGTTGAACTTTGTTGGTAATATATAAACGTGCTGGTGATTTTTGTGGATTTATTTTGTATCTCTACAAGAGTATTACAAAATGCTTTTCCTGAGAAGTAGAGATCATATATATACATATATATATATATATATATATATATATATATATATTATTTCCCCTATTTTACAGAATAGGTAACTGAGTCATAAGAAGGTTGTTATTTTCCCATGACACATGGCTAATGAAGTAGAAAGATTTCTGAACTTTGTGTGAAAGGACACACATTTAAATTCTGGCTTTGCTACTTGCTCTCTGTGGCATTTGTGTCATTTAATCTTTTGGGGACTCATCTGCTTCATCTGTAAAATGAAGAGTTTATATTACTTGACGTCCCAGGTTCTTTCTATTGCTAGTTCTATTTTCCTATAATCTTATGACTAAGGTCAGATCTGGACATGGAAAATGAGCTCAAGTAATCTGGCTCCCAAACCAATATTTTCATTTCACTTTATTAAGCTGCCTTTTTGATTAATAGCATTCCAACTAGATCCAGCTCAAACAAAGAACATTTATAGGCATTTTAAGGAAGTAGAGAATTATTGTACAGTATCTTTCTATTAGAAATAGCTATATTGGAATTTCCTAAGCAATGTACTTTTGCTTCTATGAGATCAATAGGCACTATTCCAGTTTTAGCATTTTCATGTTCCTTTACCAGCAATAACAATTATGGGCTTCTTCATATGATCATATTTAAATGTAAGCAACTTATTGTTCAGGGACTCCTGTGTATTATTAAGCTGAAACAAATACTCTCATTGGGCTTAATGAAATCTATAGACTCACTTGCCAGAGAAATCATTACAAATAAGGTGTACACAAATTAGGCCAAGTGCAATCATTAAGTTTATTTTCCAAAATAAAATTAGTCCATCTAAAAGTAATAAACATGGCTTGCCCTGATATAACATTTTCTCCTCTTAATAACTTCTATTTTTTAAATCGATAAAGGTGGCTTTTAGTTTTTCAGTGTTGCTTCTCTATCCATTTGTTATACTTTGGAACACTGGCTTGCTTGGAACACTGATTATGACATGATTATGAAGTCACCTGGATCTCAAAAAATTCCCACCATCAATTTATAAATTCAGATTTGCTTTGACTTGAGATTTTTGTGGTATTTAATGCTGGGATGGGGAACAATAAAAATAAGGCCTTTTTAAGGGAAATCACATTCTGTAGCAAATTTTATATTAATATTTAAATTAATAATACATTAATGAGCCAGAAGAATGTGTCAGCATTTCTGGGACCAAAAATTTCATCTTTGTGAGCATTTCTACTACCAGCCCATAATATTAACCACTCCCTATTTTAGTTGACAACCCTTAAGTTTCTATGTTTGTTTTCTAGTGAGCAGCTCTAAGCTCAGATAACAAATACAGAATCAGACATCGAATCACAAGATTTTTAGTTTCTTAGTCTTTGCCAATGGTTTGCCTCTGTGGACATATCTTTTAAAAACCCAGTATTACTTTCATATCATGGTGAAGTATTAGAATAAGATTTCAGTGGATAAAGTAATAAACTAGGAATTTTGGCATCTCAGGAAAATTTAATTATTATTGGAGTTTTGGGATAATGAGTAGGAGAAAGAGGTTCAGAAAAAGGTGGGTATGGGCCTTTAGAAAAATTGTATGGTCATAGTTGAAGTCTTGACAAAAGAGAGATTGACCTAAGTGTTCCCCATTTTACCCCAACCTAGGCCAGTTCTCAATCACACTGTCTTTCTCTTTTCTGGAGTCCATAGACCATCATAGAGTGGTTATATACTAAAGATTGTCCAGTGCAGCTATAAACTATATACTTGAGTTGTGTGTATCTTTAATAATTGGGAAGAAGAAGAAAAAAAGAAGAAAGAGGAGGAGAAATAGAAATAGAAATAGAAATAGAAATAGAAATAGAAATAGAAATAGAGGAGAATAGTTTTAGTTTTTTTTTTCAGTTTTAAAATTTGCAAAATAATTTGCTGACCCAATCATATTTCAGCAACTTGAAAGCAGTATTGTAAAAGGGATTAATAAAAAGTGCTTATACCAAAAAAGCCAATAGCAAGAGAAAAACCAAATATGATGGAATTTGTTGCTATGAAATAAAGATCATGGGATAATAAACAGACATTGTTCCAAACTTTTCATAATTTAAATGAGGAAAGCCAAGGAGAAATCAAACAACTTGCTTATGGACAAAAAGTGTAATCAGCTATGGTTTGCTCTCTAGTGAGCAACTCTAGGCTCAAATAACAAACACACAATCAATTACTGAGTCACAAACTTGAAGACTTGAATTTCTTAGTCTTTGCCAGTGTTTTCCCTCTGTGGACATATCTCGAGGGAGCTAAGATTTGAACTCAGGTCCTCTGAATTCAAAATTAGTCCTCTTTTCATTGCACTACAGTGTACATAGACCACTGGGCCTGGAGTCAGAAAGATTTAAGTTCAAATGCAGTCTCACACAGTGACTATCTGTATGATTTTGAAAAAGACACTTTATCTCTTTCTGCCTCCATTTCCTCATCTGTCAAATACAGATAATAATAGCATCTACCACTGAAGGTTCTTGGGAAAGTCAAATGAGATAATACTTGTAAAACACTTTGCAAATTTTGCATGCTTTATTAGCATTATTATTATGGTCATTGTTATTGTTGCAATAGTAATAGTAGTCATAGTACAAGTAAACAAATTAGAACCATTCTTTTTTACTATCCTAATATTTTGATGAGTCGTTTTTCAGTCCTGTCTGTGAGTCCTTTTAGATTTTCCTTGGCAAAGATATTAGAATGTTTTGCTATTTCCTTCTCTAGCTTTTTTTTTTTTTAATAGAGGAGGAAATTGAGACAAATAAGGTTAAGTGACTTGTCCAGGGTCACACAGCTAGTAAATGTCTAAGGCAATTTTAAACTCACAAAGATAAGTTATTCTGATTCTAGGGCCAGCACTCTAGTCACTGAACCATCTAGTTGCTCCTGCTATGATAAACAACTGGATTAAAGATTAATTATACATTCTTATTAATCATTGTATCTAAATACTAAAACTAATCCCTCCTCCAGAAAGTCAGGCATCTAAAAATGCCTGTTTCATCTATAATACCCTTGTTTAGTCTTCTTCTGTTCAGAGTCCAAGTTCAAGATCTTTAAATGAATTCCTTTCTGCCCAGGCACTTTACAATGATCTTTACTTCCTCAACACTGCTATGGAATTTAAATAGACAATCCTCATGTATTTCTCATGGATGTTTCTTACTGAGTCTTTCCAACTAGACTAAAAGCTGTTTAAGTGCAGAGGTCATAGCTTAGTCACTATAGAGTGACTGATCATCATACTTTGCATATAATAAAAGTTAATAAATGTGTTTATTGATAAGTCTATATTGAGGATATAAAATATTGTGAAATACACAAAAATAGCATTTTGTTCAAGAGAATTCTGTAGTGTAGATCAAAAGGGTTTAGAATTCCACTAGATAAAGTACAGAAGCAGGAGTCTATCTCAATGGGAATTCCCTACCCTCATTAAATTACAGGTAGATAGAAAAGGAAGAGAGTAAGGTGCAAGGGAATACAAAGACACACACACACACACACACACACACACACAAAATCTTGCCCTTAAGGAGTTTTTGTAATTCCCCTTAGGTCAATGATTATTGTGGTATTAAATAGGCTACCTTCAGAGTCTGGGAGTATGTTGGATTAAAAAAAAAAAAAAAAAAAAAAAAAGACTGTGTCTGGAATCTGAGAGGGAGAAGGCCATGAATACTAATTGAAGAAGACTGAACATTCTGGTTTGTACAGCACTTTTTTCTGCTACTCAAGCTATAATGGATATAATGGTAGAAAGAACACCATATATCGTATGCAAAAATCACCTCTGCAGCTTCAGATGATAATGAGTTTTTTGTGTCTCTATTACATGTATTTTTCCATAATCATATTTTGGCTTTTCTGATCCAGGAAGTAGTGGCAGCCTTTAACATTTTTAAAAAATTTACTTTAGAATTAATTTTTAAGTCTGATCATGAGTCACCACAATTGCCTTAGAGAATGTTCTATTTGAGATAAAAAGGAAAAAAAAAAATTGCTACTATGCTACTCCACTCCATTTCTTGAGACACAAAGAGGAGAGGTAGGCATTAGCCTACACCCCCTAATTAGTATACTCAACTTCTGCCTACATCTTAACTCACAGCATGCTGCTATTTCATTACTTTACTCATTATTGAACTACTGCACATAAGTTAAAACAGACTATGAATTGCTACTTTCCTTTTGCATAATTGGTATTTTGTAAATATGTGCAGCTAGTTTTAAAATCTTTAAGACATAATAATAGCTAGCATTTAAATAGTGCTTAAAGTTTGCAAAGCATTTTACAAACCCTATTTCATGATCCTTACAACAATTCTTTAAGGTAGGAACAGTTATTATTCTCATTTTTCATATTAGAAAACCAAGGTAGAGATTAAGAGATTTGCCCAAGGTGACCTAATTGCTAAGTTTTTGAGGCTGAATTTGCTATCTTCTTGACTTCAAGTTCAATATTATATATTTCTCTTGGATATCCTAAAAATGCATCTACTTTGGCAGTCAAAAGCTCTCCTCACTATAAAGAAAGATACATGAATATTTTTCTTCTTTATACCATGAAAAAGCAAAGGTATGTCAGATGTGAAATAATTTTTTCACATGTAGAATTCTATAAATAGAATTGTCCATGTGACTTTCAAACTTAAGGAAGCTTGTTAGTGAAAGGGGAAAAACAAAAGGAGAAAAAGAAGGGGGGGAAGAATTCCCATTTTTGTGTCATTTAGAGGAGGCATTGTTCTGTGGAAGAAATTGATATATATATATATATATATATATTTTTCAATTTTAATAGCATTTTATTTTCCCAAATACATACAAAGATAGTTTTAAACATTCATCATTGCAAAACCTTACATTCTATTTTTCCTCTCCCTCCCTTCCATCCCCCTTAAGATACCAAGAAATCCAATATAGATTAAACAAATGCAATTCTTCTAAATATATTTCCATATTCATTATGTTTCACAAGAAAAATCAGATCAAAAAGGAAAAAAAATTAGGAAGAGAAAAAAGACAAATAAACAACAAAAAGATGAAAATACTATGATTCGATCCACACCTTAGTTTTCTCTCTGGATGCAGATGGCACTTTCAATCAAAAGTCTATTGGAATTGCCTTGATTCACCTCATTGTTAGAAATAGCCAAGTTTATCACAGTTAATCATCATATAATCTTGTTACCATGTACAATGTTCTCTTGGTTCTGCTCTCTTCACTTAGTGTCAGTTCATGCAAGCCTTTTCAAGATTTTCTAACATCAGCCTACTCATCATTTCATATAGAACCCCAATACATTTCATATATACCCCATTACATTCATTTATCATAAGTTAATTCAACCATTCCCCAAATGCTAGGCATCCACTAAGTTTCCAATCCTTGTCATACAAAAAGGGCTCCTATAAACATTTTTGCTTATGTGTGTCCTTTTCCCTCTTTTGTGATCTCTTTGGCATACAGACCCAGTAGAAACATTGCTGAATCAAAGGATATGCACAGTTTTATAGCCCTTTGGGCATATGTCCAAATTGTTCAGCAAAATGGTTGAATTCATAACCCCACCAATACTACATTAATGTTCTAGTTTTCTCACGTCCCCTCCAAAACTTATCATTATCTTTTCCTGTCAACTTAACCAATCTGAGAAGTATGAAGGGGTATATAAGAGTTGTTGTTATATTTTAAATTTGTCTAATCAATAGTGATTCAGAGAATTTTTATATGACCAAAAATAATATTCTTCATTTGAAAATTGTCTCATAGCTTTTGATCATTTATCGATTGAGATATGGCTTTTATTCTTACTAATTTGTGTCAATTCTTCATATATTTGAAATGAGGCTTTTAATAGAAACACTGCATTTATTTAAAAATAAATTCTCCCAGTGTTCTGCTTCCCTTCTAATTTTAGCTAAATTAATTTCATTTATGCAAAAACATTTTAAATTTAATATATCAAAATACATTCTCTAGTTTTTCTTTGGACATAAATTTCCCCTTCATCACAGACCTGAGAGGTATCATTTGTTTTCTTAACTTGCTTATGCTATCACCCTGTCTAAATGATGAATCCTTTTCTGCTTTATCTTTGTATAGGCTGTCAGATGTTGGTCCATGCCTAGTTTCTGTCATATTATTTTTCAGTTTTTTCAGCAATTATTTTAAAATAATGAACTTTTATCCTAGAAGCTGGAGTTTTTAAGTTTATCAAACACTAGATTACTGTAGTCATTGACTGTTGTATATTGTGAACTTCACCTATTTTACTGATATACTACTCTATTTCTTAACCAGTACCAAATGGTTTTGATGACTTGAGACTTACATAGTTTTAGGTCTGGTATAGCCAGGCTACCTTCCTTAGCATCCTTTTTTCCATTAATTTCCTTGAAATTCTTGGTTCTTTGATTTCTTGTGTTCTTTCAGATGAATTTTGTTATTGCTTTTCCTAGTTCATTATAAATATAAGTAATTTCTTGACAGTTTGACTATTATGACTATTTAGGTGGAATTTTCATTTTTATTAATGAATGAATGAATGAATGAATGAACTGAGTACCTGGAAATTTACACCTGATAGCCAAACAAGCAAAAAGTTAATGATGAAGTGTCGACTGCTCATTCAGGAGAATCAAGAACTTGGGAAGGCAACTGTCCCAGGAATGTATTGTATTACTTGAAGCAGGCCTAACCATGAGTAATTGACATTCTTACAACTATTTAGATCTAACTTATTTATAACAAAAATATTTAATGATTGTGCTCATATAGTTCATGGCTTTGTCTTGCCAAGAAATCTTCCAAATATTTTATCTAATCTACTCTTTCTAACTCTTTATGATGGTGATGCATATTTCTTGACAGGAGAAACTGGGATCTGGTTCTAGTTCTTCATCAAATGAGTTATCAAGAAAATAGGAAATCCTTCATTTACATATCTCAAAATAGAAATATTTGCCATATTTCTTTTTTGAAAGGTAGCATGAAAAAGTACATATTGATCAGAATAACAGGTATTTGGTTGAATAATACATTGTGTTGGTTCATCACTATAAGTATTTTGCTTTCAAATGTTTTTTGCTGCTTAATTCCTACCCACCTTCTCCTGCTCACCTAATCCCACTCCCAAATTAAAAAAAAAATAGAACCTTTGTAGCATGTTTATATAAGCAAAACAATATCCATAATCAAGTCACATTCCCTCTTGAGCTATTTCTGAAAATACATATTTTATATTACATTTTGATTCCATTAACTTTTTGTCAAGAGAGAGATAGAATATTTCATCATACATCTTCTGGAATCATGATTAGTCATTACGTTGATTGTAATTCTTTCAAAGATTTTTTTTTATACTGTGGTTAGCATGTAAATTGTCCTTTTAGTTCTGCTCACTCCACTCTTCATCAGTTCATTCAAGTCTTTCCAGGTTTCTCTGGGGAAAAATAATTATTTCTTATAGAACAATACTCTGTATTACTGTCTTGTCTTGGTGGAAGGGCTTACATAGATCAGTGAAACTATTAGCTATACATTGCAGGATTGAACAAGACAGCTAGGTCATAGTGGAGAGTTCAGACAAAAAAATAATAATTTGCTACAGAAGGAAACTTCAACATCTTTGCTAAGAAACTCCATGGACAGGATTAAAATAATAAAAGATATGCTACCAGAAGATGAGCCCCTCAGGTTGGAAGGTGTATGACATGTTACTAGGGAAGAGCAAAGGACACTTATAAATAATCCCAGAAAGAATGATGTGGTTGCGATAAACCCAAATAAATGAAAGCTCATCAGTAGAAATGTCTGGTAATGAAAATAAGTCTACTGCTGCTGAGATAAATATTGCATAAGCACCTGGAACTAATCTGGATATGATCAGAGAGGAGATGGAAAGTTTAAACATCAGCATATCAAGTGTTGTTGGGAGAAATATCAGCAATCTCAGATATACAGATGATATCATTCCAGTGGCAGAAAGTGATGAAAGAGGAGTGTGTAAAATCAAGTCAGGAGCTTAACATTAAAAAGTAAGAACATGTAAGTAGCCCCATAATGTTTGGGAAACTAGAGAGAGAGAAAAAATGGAAGCAATGTAAAATTTTACATTCTTGGGCTCAAAACTACTAGTGACAGTGATTGCACACATGAACTTACAATGGATAGCATACCAAAAAGCAAAGACTTCACCTTGGCAATAAAAGTTTGTGCTTTTTCAAGTAGCAATGTATGGCTATGAGAGTTGGAGTATAAGAAAAGCTGAGTGCTACATAACTGAAATTTTCAAATTGTTGTGTTAGAGTTGATTTTTGAGAGTCCCTTGGAAAATATGTTCATCAAATCAGACAATACTTAAATAAATTCATTCAGTCTTTTCATTGGAAAGACAAATACCAAAGCCAAAGCTTAAAAACTTTGTTCACATAAAGAGAATACAGAACTTATTGAAGAAGATCCTTATGTTGGGAAAGATTGAAGGCAAAAGGAAAAGGGGATGGCTGAAGATGTAATAGGTAGATAATATCATGAAAGAAATGGGCATGATGGTGGGAGATAGTGAAGGCCTCATATGTGATAGCTCCTGGGTTCATGAAGAATCAGACATGACTGGACAATTGAAAAACAGTATGATAATATTCTATAACATTCACATAACATAATCTGTTCAGCCATTCCCCAATTGATCAGTATTCCTTCGTTTCTAGGCTTTGTTTTGGTACTGTTTATTGTTGCTATGTCACAAAGTACCAGTAAAATATTAGATACACAAACCATATTTTTTTCTTTTTTTTTTTTTTTTTTTTTTTGCTGAGGCAATTGGGATTATCTGACTTGCCCAGGGTCACACAGCTAGGAAGTGTTAAGTGTCTAAGGCCAGATTTGTACTCAGGTCCTCCTGACTTTAGGGCTGCTCCACCTAACTGCCCTACCATATTTATGTTTTAAAGATAAAGAAAGAATATAGGAAAATTCAGAAGTATTAGTCTTTGATCCAGTCTCATTCCTAACTTATAGTTTTTGACAATGCATTTAATGAAGTAATATATTAGGCAGAATGGGAAGGTACAGATTGACTCCTATGTACAAGACACTGTAGACATAAAGGCAAAAAAACCAAGCATATCTGGCTAAAGAAGTTCACATTCACATGAGGTATACCTACATAACACTCCCATACTACAAGATTTTTCTTCTTGCAAGGTTCTTTTTGCAAGTACCTCTTTCCTACATGTAATTCTCTTGATCACTTAGTTGCCAGTGCTTTCCTTCTCTGACTCTTTTTATTTAATTATTTTACAATTATTTATTTATTTCAATGTATTCTGTACACATTTGTGTAAATAGAATTTATCTCCACAATTCAAAGGAAATTTATTGAATTGATTTTTTTTTTCTCTGCTTTGGTCTTACCTGGTTTAGGTATCAGTATTATGTTTGTGTCATAAAAGAAATTTGATAGAAGTCCTTTGTTCCCTAGTTTTTCAGATAGTTTATATAATATTGGAGTTATTTGTTCTTTAAATGTTTGTAGAATTCACAGGGAAATTCATCTGGCCCTGGATATATGTATATATATATATATATATATATATATATATATATATATATTTTTTTTTTTTTTTTTTAGGGAGTTGATTAATAGCTTGTTCTATTTATTTTTCTAAATGGGACTATTTAGGTATTCCTCCATTTCAATGAGATTACCAAATTTATTGGCATAAAGTTGGGGCAAAGTAACTCCTACATAATGCTCTAATTTTCTCTTCATTCTAATTTTCTCTCCATTTTTGAGATTAACTATTTGATTTTCCTGTTTCACTTTTCTAATGAAATTAAATTAAATAAAGGTTTTCTATTTTGTTTTTTCATAAAACCAACTTTTAGTTTTATTTCTTAATTCAATATTTTTTACTTTCAATTTTATTAATTTATTAATTATATTATTAATTAATTTATCCTTTTATTTTTAGAATTTCAAATTAGATATTTGATTGGGGGGGGGTTAATTTGCTCTTTTTCTAGCTTTTTTTAGTTGCAATCCGAATTCATTGATTTTCTGTTTCTTTATTTTATGCAAGTAAACATGTAGAGATATAAAATTCTCTTTTATTACTACTTTGGCTGCATCCCACAGATTTTGGTATGTTGTCTCATTATTGTCATTCCCTTGGATGAAATTATTAATTTTGTCTATGCTTTGTTGTTTCACTCATTCATTTTTTTAGGATGAGATTATTTCATTTCCAATTACTTTTTGATCTATTTTTCCTGGCCTTATATTGCATGTGATTTTTTGCATCATGATTTGAAAAAAATTGCATTTACTATTTATGCCTTTCTGCATTTGATTTTGAGGATTTTATGTCCTAACACATGGTCTGGTCAAATTTTGTATAAGTTCCATGAACCACTAAGAAAAAAATAAACTCTTTTCTGTCCCCATTCAATTTTCTCCAAAGATCTATCATACCTAACTTTTCTAACATTTTGTTTACCTCCTTAACTTCTTTTTTGTTTATTTTATGGTTTGATTTATCTAGTTCTGAGAGAGCAAGGTTGATATCCCCCACTAGTATAGTTTTGCTGTTTATTTCTTCTTGCATCTTTCATAACTTATCTTCTAGGAATTTCTATGCTATACCACTTGGTACATTCATGTTTAGTATTGATTTTGCATTATTATCTATAGTAGCCTTTAGTAAGATATAGTTTTATTTTTTATCTCTTTTAATTAAATTTTAATTTAATTCCTTATCTCTTTAACTATCTATCTTTGCTTTTTCTTGATTCGAGATCAGGATTGCTACCCCTGCTTTTTTTTTTTTTTTTCCTTCACTTGAAGAATATTATATTCTGCTCCAACCCTTTACCTTCACTCTGTATGTATCACTATGCTTTAAATGTGTTTCTTGTAAACAACATATTGTAGGATTCTAGCTTAATCCAGTATGCTATCTGCTTCCATTTGATGGGGGAATTCATCCCATTCACATTCAGGTAAAACAACTGATTCTGTATTTCCTGCCATCTTATTTACACTAGGTTATGCTTTTCCCTTTCCTATCCCTCTTCTCTCTTCTCCAATATTTTGTTTTTGATGACCATCTCCCTCAAAGAGTCTTCACCCTTTAGAACTCCTCCCCTTTTTTTACACCTTTGCCTAATTCTTCTGTTTTCCCTTCTATTAGTCTTTCCCTTTCTTTTCCCTTTCTCTCCTCCTTCCCTATAAGGTGAGACAAGTTTCTTTGTGATATTAAATATGCCTGATAATCTCTCTTAGACTCAAATCTAATGAGAATAAGATTCACACAATGCTCATCCCCCTCACTTCTTTCCTCAATTATAATAAATTTTCTTTGCCTCTTGGTGAGATGTAATTTCCCTTATTTTACCTCCTTTTTCTTCCAGTATCATTCCCTTTCCACCTCATTTCTTTTTTCTTCTTATCATAATAAAATCAAATTATATCTGTATTCTCTAAGTATACCCATAACAAAAATATAGTTCTCAAGAGCTATTTTTTTCCCTTTTTACCTTTTTATGCTTCTCTTGAGTTCTATGCCTGGAAAAATATGTTTTGTTTTGTTATGGTCTTTTTATTAGAAATAGGTGAAATTCACCTATATTATTGAATGTCCCTCTTCTTCCTTGAAACACAATACTTATTTTAGTTGAATAGCTTATTTTTGTCTGTAATTCCAGTTTCTTTGCTTTTCAGAATATCAGGTTCCAAGCCCTTTGATCTTTTAAGGTGGCAGCTGCTGGGTCCTGAGTAATTATAATTGTGACTCCTCAGTATTTAAATTGTTTCTTTCTGGGTGCTTGCAATATCTTTTCCTTGGTATGATAGTTCTGAAATTTAGCCACGATATTGCTTGGAGATTTAATTTTGGAGTCTCTTCAAGGAGGTGATTGGTGGATTCTTTCCATGGCTATTTTATCTTCTGATTCTAAAATATCAGGGCAGTTTTCTTTTGTGATTTCCAGTAAGATATAGATTATTTTTTTCATTATGGCCTTCAGGAAGCCCAATAATCCTTAGATTGTCTCTCCTAGATCTATTTCCCAGGTAAGTTATTTTTTCCTAGGAGATATTTCATAATTTCTTCTATTTTTTTTTCATTTTGTTTGTTTTTGTTTGACTGATTCTTGAAGTCTTATTGAGTCAATCATTTCCATTTATTCAATTCTAATTTTTAGTCTATTATTTCTTTTAGTTGCCTATTTTAGCTCATTTTACAATTGGCCAATTGAATTTTTTTGTTCATTGCTTTTCTTTTCAATTTTTTCCATTCTTTCTTGCAATGATCTCATTTCATTTTCCTATTTTTCTTCTAACTCTGTTTTAAGATACTTTATGCAATTTTTGAAGAAAGTCTTATGAAATAGGGACCAGCTCATGTCTCTCTTTGGGGCTTCTTCTGGAGTTGCTTTGCCTTTAAGAACCTCAAGATGTGAAGTCTGTTCTCTCTCTTCATAAAAGCTATCTATGGTGAGAATTCTTTTTTGTTGTTGTTGTTGTTTTGTTTATTTATTTATTTATTTTGAAATGAGGTCTATTCAATGCAAAGAGTGACAGCAGCTTTCATTTGCCCAGTGGCAGTTCTGCTGATTGATTACCAATGCTGGGTAATGGTGGCTAGGTCTGGCATTCTTCTGGGATTCAGTGGTTTAAAATTTGTCTTTTAAAACAGGCAAATCTGCCAAACCACCTGCTTGCAAGTAGGACAGAGTGGCTTAGAAGGCTCACAGACGATTCCCAGGTGTGTGAAAGCCACAACACTTTGACCTTCTGCTCCACCTTCTGCCATGGTCTCCCTATGATGCATTTTGGGCTCAGCAGATTATCATCTTGAACAATTGAAACAGACCTATGCTGAAGTTCTTCCAAGGTATCTTCTTCTAGAAATGTGTTGTACTCCAAATATTTGTGGATTGCTTGACTCCAGAACTACTTTAGAGACTTAATCTGATGTTGGTTTGAGAGAAAGTTAAAGGAGGTTAAAGAGAGTTGTATCAATGTCCCAGTATTCCCACATCTCCTCCAACATTTGACACTATCTTTTCCTATCATCTTAGACAATCTGAGAGGTGTGTGGTGGTATCTCAGAGCTGTCTTAATTTGCATTTCTCTGATCAATAGTAATTTGGAGCACCTTTTCATTTGATTAGAGATAGTTTCAACTTTTTCATCTGAAAATTGTTAGTTCATAATCTTTGACCACTTATCAATTAGAGAAGTTTTTTATAAATTTGAGTCAATTATCTGTACATTTTAGAAACGAGGCCTTTATTGGAACCTTTGAATGTAAAGATGTTTTCCCAGTTTATTGCTTCCTTTCTATTCTTGTATACATTTGATTTGCTTGTACAGAAACGTTTTGACTTAATAAAATGAAAATTATCTATTTTGTGATCAATAATGATCTCTAGTTCTTCTTTGGTCACAAATTCCTTGATCCTTCACAGTTCTGAGAGGTAAACTATCCTATGTACTTCTAATTTGCTTATATCATTTTTTATGTCTAGATCATAAACCCATTTTGACTTTATCTTGATATACGGTGTTAGGTGTGGGTCAATGCCTAGTTTCTGCCATATCAGTTTCCAATTTTCTCATCAGTTTTTGTCAAATACTGAATTCTTATCCCAAAAGCTAGGGTCTTTGGGTTTGTCAAACTTTAGTTTGCTGTAGTTATTTACTATTTTATCCTGTGAACCTAGCCCATTCCATTGATCAACTAGTCTATTTCTTAGCCAATAACAAATGGTTTTTATGAGCACTGCTTTATAATATTGCTTTATATCTGGTACAGCTAGGCCACCTTCTTTTTTTTTTTTTTTTTAATTTCCATTAGTTCCCTTGAAATTCTTGAGTTTTTGTTCTTCCAGATGAATTTTGTTATTTTTTTCTACATCAGTTAAATAGTTTCTTGTGAGTTTGCTTGATATAGCACTAAATAAATAGATTAGTTTAGGTAGTATTGTCATCTTTATTACATTTCCTTGACCTATCCAAGATCACCTGATATTTTCCCAATTGTTTACATCTTACTTTATTTGTGTGGAAAGTGTTTTGTAGCTTTGCTTATATAGTTCCTGACTTTCTGTTGGTAGATATATTTCCATATATTTTATACTATTGATAGTTATTTTAACTGGAATTTCTCTTTGTATCTCTTGTTGTTGGATTGTGTTAGTGATGTATAAAAGTGCTGATAATTTATGTGGATTTATTTTGTATCCTGCAACTTTGCTAAAGTTGTGGATTATTTCTGATAGCTTTTAGTTGCTTCTCTGGGTTCTCTAAGTATACCATCATGTCATCTGCAAAAAAAGTGATAATTTATTTTCCTCATTACCTACTCTAATTCCTTTAGTCTCATTTTCTTCTCTTATTGCCAAAGCTAGTATTTCTAATACAATATTGAATAGTAATGATGATAGTGGGAAACCTTATTCCACTCCTGATCTTGTTGGCAATGGTTCCAATTTAACCTCATTACATATGATGCTTACTGATGGTTTTAAATTGATGCTACTGACTATTTTAAGGAAAAGTCCATTTATTCTTTTACTCTCTAATGTTTTTAATAGGAATGTTGTTGGATTTTATCAATTACTTTTTCTGCATATATTGAGATAATCATATGATTTTTGTTAATTCATTTATTAATTTATTTATTGATATAGTCAATTATGCTAATAGTTTTCCTAATATTGAACCAGCCCTACATAACTGGTATAAATCCTTCTTGGTCATGGTGTATTATCCGAAGAATGATTTTCTGTAATCTCCTTGCTAATATTTTATTTAAGATTTTACTTATGAGCACTACTTGCCTCAGTCTTCCCCTTTAGAGACCCTCCTCCTTTCTTATACCTTTCCCCTACTATATCTGTTTTCCTTTCTATTTAGACTTCTTCCTCTTCCCTTTTCCCCTCTCCTCTCCCACTTTTCTATAAACTGAAACCAAAAATGTCTAATATTTTCTCTTTGAGCCAAATCTGATGAGAGTAAGATTCACACAATGTTCATCACCTTCCCTTCTTTCCCCCAAATATAATACATTTTCTTTGCCTCTTTCTGAGATGTAACTTCCTTCATTTGCCTCCACTTTCCCCCCTTTTTTAGTGACAATCCCCTTTCCATCTCTAGTTTCTTTTTTATATTATAACAGTAAATTCAGATTATGTATAAACATAAACAGAACTACAGTTCCCAAGAATTCTTCTCTTTTTACCTTTTTTTGCTTCTCTTGAGTCCTATATTTGGAGGTCAGATTTTTTTGGAGGTCAGAGCTCTAGTTTTTTCATCAGAAATAAATGAAATTCACTTATTTCATTGAATGTTCATCTTCTAGGGGCAGCTAGATGGCTCAGTGGATAGAACTCCAGTCTTGAATTCAGGAGGACCCGAGTTCAAATCTGGTCTCAGACATTTAACACTTCCTAGCTGTGTGACCCTGGGCAAGTCACTTAACCCCAGCCTCAGAAAAAAAAAAAAAAAATGTTAATCTTCTTCCCTGAATGAAAATGCTCAATTTAACTGGGTAACTTATTCTGGGTTGTATTCCAAGTTCTTTTCCCTTTCAGAATATCAGATCCCAGGCCCTTTCATTTTTTAAAGTGGAAGCTGCTAGATCCTGGGTAATCCTTATTGTAGCTTCTTGGTATTTGAATTTTTTTCTGTCTTGTAATAATTTTTTCTTGCTCTGATAGTTATGAAATTTAGCCACGATATTCCTTGGAGTTTTCGTTTTGGGGAGGTGTTTGGTTAATTATTTCAATGACTATTTTACCTTTTGATTTTATGACATTAGGGCAGTTCTCTTTGATGATTTCCTGAAAAATTGTGTCTACACTCTTTTTTTCATCATGGTTTTCAGGGAGTCCAATAGTCCTTAGATTGTCTTTTCTAGATCTATTTTCCAAGTCAGTTGTTTCCCCAAGTAAATATTTTATACTTTTTTCTATTTTTTTCTTTTTATTTATTTATTTATTTTTTTGTTTTGTTTTTTGTTTTGTTTTGCTTGACTGATTCTTGATGTCTTATTGAGTCATTCATTTCCATTTTTTTGGTTCTGATTTTTAATGAATTATTTTTTTTCATTTACTTTTTTTTACTTCTTTTTGTATTTATCCAATTGAGTTTTTAAATGAATTGTTTTGTTCTATGGAATTTCATCTATTCTGTTTTTCAAGGAGTTTTTTTTTTTAATTTGTCGAATCTATCTTTTAATGAGTTATATGTCTTTTCCCAAATCATCTTGCAAAGTTTTCATTTCCTTTACTCACTTTTAGCCTAGCTCTCTTTTAATATCTTTTTAAATTTCTTCTAGGAAAACCTTGTATAATGGGGTTTCATCTAGAGATGATTTGCTTTTAGTTGTCTCAGGGTTTATAATCTGTTCTTTTATTTCACCATAGAAACTATCTATAGTCAAGCGTTCCTTTTACCTTTTTACTCTTAAAAAAAAAAAAAAAAAAAAAAAAAAAAAAGTTGGGATCTGCTTTTAGGGCAAGGAAGGTTTTCCAAGCTTCCTCTACATGTGGTTGCGCTGAGTCCTCCCTCCATGCCAGATTGAAACAGACCTTTCCTGGAGATCTTCAAAATTATCTTCTGCTGGTAATTTGTTGTACTCCCAATATTTGTGGATTCTGCCAGTGCAGAACTAATTCAGAGGCTGGATTTGGTAATTAGCTGAGGGTCATTGGAGAAGATCTGAAAGAAGTGTGTGTGTCCTCTCCACCATCTTGGCAATGCCTATATTATTATTTTATAAGAAATGACTACCAGGATGACTTCAGAGCAGCTTGGTGAACTGATGCTAAATGAAAGGAGCAGAACAAGAAGATCATTGTACATGGCAACAACAATATTATATGATGATAAATTCTGAAGGACATGGCTCTTTTGAACAATTAGATGACTGAGGCCAGTTCCAATGATCTTGTGAAGAGAGCCATCTACACCCAGAGAGAGGACTGTGGGAATTGTGTATGGATCACAACATAACATTCTCACTCTTTTTGTTGTTGTTTGCTTGCTTTTTTTTTTTTCTCCTTGTTCTCTCTTTGTGATCTGATTTTTCTTGTGCAGAAAGATTATTGTATAAATATATATACATATATTGGATTTAACATATATTTTATCATGTTTAACACGTATTGGATTACTTGTTATCCAGCGGAGGAGATGGGGGGGGAGGGGGGAAAATTTAGAATACAGGGTTTTGTAAGGGTCAAAGCTGAAAAATTATTCAAGCATGTGTTTTGAAAAATAAAAAGCTTTAATTATATATATATATATATATATATATATATATATATATATATATATATATATATATATATATATATATATATATATATATATATATATATATATATATATATATATAACAAACCAAAAATAAATTTGCAGTCAATAAACATTCTGCAAATAGCTATTCACTCAGAATAAATTGAAATATATGCTGTATAAAGAGAATATTGCTTTTATGTTTTTACTATCTTTTTGCTTTTTCATAGTGCCCATATACATGGTAGATAAAGCTGGCAATGCTGACTTTTTGCTAGTCATTTTCAAGACTAATTTATAACATAGTTTTAATAAAAGCATTTAATATTAAATACTGTTTAAAAATGAGTGAAACATTTAAGATAATTATATAGATTATTATAGGCAAACCTATGTAGCTTCTTTTATATATCCCTATGCTGGTTTACAAATCACTTAATTCAACAAATTGTTGGGGATAAGTAGTGTTAGATTTTATAAAGAGGCTTAATTGCTAATAAAAGGACCAATATAAAATTTTAGAGCTTCCTGATTTGTCTACAGAATGTTGAGTGCTATGCAGACATCAAGGATGATGAGCGGCCTTTGTCAAGTCCTCCTACCAGAGGTGCTAGTCCTTCTTGAATACTCTGTGCCTTGCTCCTTCAGATTACTGCATACAAGAAACTAGTTGTTCCAGTAAGTTTAATCAGCTACCAAGTTTTAACATTTTAAGTCGCTACTCCTCAAGAGAGCAGATAGGTTAGCATTTGTATAGTACTTTTAGATTCATAAAGCAATTTTTATAGATTGTCTCATTTTTGGTTTCTAACAATTTTTTGTGAGTCAAGTCTAAACAGATTCAGGTAGACTTATATAGAATCAACAAAGGTACACACCTTATGCCAACTATCTTAGCAGAACCAGGAAATATCTCATGAACTTAAATTGTGATCTCTTATCTTTTATATATTTAGTGAAATTAAAAAACTGTTTTCTCTTCACAAGTTTCACCATTGACTAATTCCTTTAACCACCTCCAATTAACCTTGCTTTCTTTTGCTGCCTTCCTCTCAATATCTTGATTACTCTTTTTCTCCTCAGTGATCTCAGTACCCAAATTTCCTATTTCTACTCATCTGCTTCCCCTCTATCTACTCTTTCTATTGAAACAGCAAAATAATAATACTACAATAAAAATGACAAAACAGGCAACATCTCTCTGCTGGGCCTCTCTTCAATCTTTCCTCATTGAATAACAAAAAAAAAAAATTCCTACTCTTTTTTATATATTCACATCTCTGTTGTGTTTTCTTAGAAGAACCATTCTTGTGGGCAGTGACTGTGTCCATTTAGATTAACTTCTGTACAGTGTTTAGTACGCTCCTGCAAGCACTTACACACTCTATTTTCTTTTCATATACTGATTTTTTTTTTTTTTTTTGCCAAATAAGATACATAAAAGGCTGACAAGAGGGGGGGGAAATGAAAATGACATCTAAAAGAGTCATGTAAAATTCTGTTTTAGCAGCTCCTTATTTGAATTCTAATCTGCATCTCTGATTTTAAATTTGTTATTTGGTTGTGAGACTCCTCATCCACGCTCTTGCCTGAACTAGATAAAAAGTGTAGCAAGAAAAGATCTGGTATGCTATCAGGAAAAGAAAAATAAAGAAACACCATCTTAAGCAGTGAGTGGACAGCAAATTCTGTAGCCTCTAAATTTACTAATCTATTCAACCCCCAGTAAAAAGAAGTATGCACTTTAATTGTTGTTAATTACTTACTTTGTATAAATTGGAATTCCTTATTAATTTAGCTCTGATTAGGCTTTCTTTAATTTCAAGGACTTGGTTATAAATCCCTGACTATTTCTGATAGGGCATTGCAACTCCAACTGTTTAATGGTGATACAGTTTTTATGTCAAGTAAAGTTTCACAATTTGTGTTTTTGTAAATTTATGAGTATTGCTACAGTATTAGATCCAGTAAAAAGAGAATTTTATTTGAATTGTTACCTACTTACCAACAACCCCACAGTTCTCTCTCTAATTAGCCTCCTCAAGTTTATTGATAAAAATCTCTAGTTATTTCCATTTGTAACTAAGAGGCATTAGTAAATATTTACAATTGAATGAATATGAGAAGATTCAGATGAACTTTTGCAGAGTGACTCAACAGAATGTTGTTTTTCTTTCCCTTTTTGCTTCTTTACCACGCTTCTCTCCAAAATCATTCCTTTAATGATTTCAGAGAGGTCTGGAGAGACTTACATGAATTGATGCTGAGTGAAATGAACAGAACCAGGAGATCATTGTACATGGCAACAAGATGACTATGATGATCAATTCTGATGGATGGGCCTGGGCCTTTCTTCAATACTGAGATGATTCAAACCAGTTCCAATTGTTCAGTAATGAAGAGAATCAGCTACACCCAGAGAGAGAACAATATATGGGAAATGAGTGTGGACATAACATTTTCACTCTTTCTGTTACTGTTTGCTTGCATTTTTTGTTTTCCTTCTCAGGTTTGTTTGTTTTGTTTTGTTTCTTTCTAGATCTGATTTTTCTTGTACAGCAAGATAACTATATAAATATGTATACATATATTGCATTTAACATATATTTTAACATATTTAACATCTGGACTACCTGCCATTTAGGGGAGGGGGTAGGGGAAAGGATGGGAAAATTTGGAACAGAAGATTTTGCAAAGGTCAATGTAGAAAAATTACTCATGTATATGTTTTGTAAATAAAAAGCTATAATAAAAAATAATAAAATACATAATATAAAAAAAAAACAAAACTATTCCTTAAAATCTCAGTGCAGGAAGGTTCGCATACCTGATCTAGAGAATTCATACCCTATAGCATAAATGACCATCCAATTGACATCTGAAAACTCCCATGAAGAGGATTTCTCCAGCTCCAGAAATAGCCCATTCTACTTTGAGACAGTTGACAACATTTTCATGACATTAAAGAAAAATACTAAATCTAAGTACATTGGAAGTCAGCAAAATGGTGTCAAAATATGTTGTAAAGTCCTCTTGATTGGCTTTTATCTACAATTTTTCTGTTCAAAAACTGCTAATTCCTTTAGTTAATATCTTATGGCTGGGTCCCAAAATGATTCAATCAAATAATATGGAGTAAGTGCCAATCTTTCCTATCAGCACTTTGTAGTTTGGTCTCTGAGAGTTAGATAGTACAATAGACAGTGAAATGAACCTGGAGTCAGGAAGATTTGAGTTCAAACTTGGCCTCAAACTCTAGCCATGAGACTAGGAACAAGTCAAAAGTCTTTGCCTATATTCTCATTGTAAAATGAGCTAGAGAAAGAAGTGGAAAATCACTCCAATACCTTTGCTAAGAAAACCACAAATGGGGTAATGAAGAGTTGGACAACTACTTAAATAACTGAACAAGACAAATTTGATTTCTAATTGAGGACTTTGTCACTGAGTAGGACAGATTTCTGGCGTTATGTTTTTAAAGTTTATTTCTATAATATAGCCTTCTCTGAAAGGGAAAGCAATAGGAGAAAGTGGAACTGAAGGAAACAAGATGCTCCTATATTTTGCATTGTCTATAAGGTTCCTATGCACTGGCTTCAGTTCTTCAGGGCTCCTTGGTTTCTTTGTTGTGTATAGTACTGATTCAGTCAATCAAGAAGAATTTATTAAATACTTAAACCAAACATTCTGCTAAGTCCTAGGGGTAAAAATAAAAGTGAAAACTGTCTCATTCAGATCATGAACAGTAATTCAAATACAAGAGATATTTGTGGGGTCCAACAGATATTGATTTACAAAGGCACATATTAACATTACCTAGGCTTCAATGTATTTCTATTTCATTAAATATTTCCTGACTACATTTTAATCTGGTTCAGACTAGATTTTGGGGTACCAAAGCAGCATTTAGGCCATTTTACTAAAAGCTAAGCATATACTAACCTGCACAGGAAAAATAGACATTAATTAATCTCTGAAGGAAAGGTAATAGAAGCAGCTAAAGATCAGAAAAAAGTCTCATGCAGAAGGTGAGGTTTGAGAATACAGGACTGAAAAGAGTTAACAACCACCAACCAGAATACCATAACACCCTAAGGGAAGCCAGAGAAGCTTAAAAGGTGGAGACATGGAGGGAGAGCTTGAAGGATAACTTCTTGCATGACTTAGCTTCATTTATTGTTTTAATTTTAATTAATTTATTGTTTTCATTTATTGCCTGGGGCACTAAAAATGATGTGACTTTCTTAGGGATATAGCTAAGAAGTATTTAAATCAGAATTTGAACTGCACTCATTTTACTCCAATTTAAACTCTCCATATACCATGCCAAGCTGGCTCTCTAATGGTGATATATTCATATACTCTGCCTAATTTACAATTATTTCTATTTCAATGTCCTTCCATTATATGAAATTCTATGGTCTATAGTGTGCATGAAATAATTACCTAAGCCCTGTTTGAATTTTTTCTATTACATCCCTTGTTATGAAGGAATTCCTTATATTAGATCTGAAATTTCCCCTATTACCGGTGAATAAGTATCTATAAATTTGAAAAACAAATGAAAATTTGTGTTATGGAACATTTGGTAGAAAATAACTTTTCCTATGTACAAAAAGGGTTCTAGATATCCAAATGCATATCTGAGGGGCCTTCAATTAACATGACTTACATTAAAGTCAGTTATACCAGAAAACATATTGACCTCATATGTTCCCAATCTGTGATAAAATTGGGGTTCTCTGCTATTTATAATAACTAATTCTTGGATTCTCCTTGCAAAATATCATTATTCAAAGAGAAAAATGAGTGCTTTATTCTTTGAATGGCAAACTGCACATCTTAGCTTTCATTTCCCTTGACTATCTTCATTTATAACTTCCTTGAGTACAAACAAGTTATGGAGCAACAGAAGTCAGTTAGATACAGAAGTACAATACATTTCATTACAATTATTAGAGACAGTTTAGCCAATTTAGATTCTTAGACAACATTGGAAGTCATAAAATGTGAATTCAATTCAATTGAACAATTAATTATTCTTTATTTTATTATTATTATAACTTTTTATTTACAAAACATATGCACGGCTAATTTTTCAACATTGACCCTTGCAAACCCTTCTGTTCCAACTTTTCCCCTCTTTCCCCTAACTCCCTCCACAACATGGCAGGTAGTCCAATGCATGTTAAATATGTTAAAGTATATGTTAAATCCAATATATGGATACATATTTATTCAGTTATCTTGTTGCACAAGAAACATTGGATGTAGAAAGAAAGAAAGAAAAAAAAAACTTGAGAAGGAAAACAAAAATGCAAGTACACAATAAAAAAAAGAGTGGAAATGCTATGTTGTGGTCCATACTCATTTCCCATAGTTCTCTCTTTGGGTGTAGCTGACTCTCGTCATTACTGAACAATTAGAGCTAGTTTGAATCATCTTATTTGAACAATTATTTGTTAAGGATCATCATATTCAGGGAATAATGTTTGGTTCTGAGGGATGCAAAAATTCTATTAGCTTGGTAAGCAACATAGTAGAGTTGAACCAAGTGGAAAGAAACACAACAATTGCAATCAACAGCCAGAAGTGTACCTGTAGTTCCTCTCTATCTGCAATATAAAGAAGAAGAAGCACTTCTTTCTACTATTTATAAAGTCATTTAAGTCATACTAACTGTGCTGTTTGGAAAAGAGGAGAGAATAATTTGGGATATTGCCACAACAAACAAACAAGACTAGAGATGATCCTGATTACATTTTCTTTGATAATCCAATCAATATTTATTAAGGACCTACAATTTTCCAGGGACTTGCATACAAGGAAAAAATAAAAAGTGTTTTTATTTGGCTATTAATGTCTCTTAACTTCAAGAGCCTTTCATTCTATCAGAGGAAAGAGCATATACATATAGGAATATATATAGAATAAATACAAGTTATTTAAATGAAGTAGTCATGGAAAAAGAATACTGATAGTGTTGAGGTAATTAAGAAAGGGGGATCAAGAAAGCCATTGTATAAAAGATACTTTTGAACTGCATCTTGAAAGAAGTGAGGGATATTATAAGATACAAATAAAGAGGGAATCCTTTCTAAACATGAAAGGAAGGGTGGCCAATGAAAGGCTTGTAAATGAGAAATAGAATAGAATGTGAGAAGAAAAGGGAGGTCAGTTTAGCAAAACTATAGAGAGTGGGAAAAGGAAAAATGCATAACAAGATTTGTTTAAAGATGAAGAATATTAAAAGCTATACAATTTTTTTTCTTAGAGTCAAAAGTTTGTAGCTAGCAAATCATTTTCCCTATTTTGTTAGCGCTACTTTTGGGGTACACACACATGATTTAATAGAAAGAATGCTGTGTTTGGAATAAAAAAAACTATTCAAATTCTCGCCCTGCCTTTTGCCACCTGTGAGAATTCAAATAAGTAACCTGGCCTCTCTATCTTATTTTCTTTATTTGTAAAACAAAGGCTTGATCACATGACTTGCAGAGTCCTTTCTATGTCTATAGTAATGATCTTATTTTGCCTTGTGAACAACAAAAGTATTTACATCAGTTTTGTACCAAAAGATCTTAAAAGGAATAAGTATGTCTATTTGTTGAAGATATGCAATGTAAATTTGTAGTGGACTCAGCCAGAATGGTTGCATGATTTTCTCCACCTCCATTGAGCATAGGAGCAAAGATGGTAAAAGCTGAAGCATGGCTAGGTGTAAGTAAAATAAAGGAAGTTAGAGATTCAAGAAAGGCAGAGTATGTAAAGAAGGGACCATAAAACTCTCAAACTCCTTGAAGGAGAAATTCTCCTGGGACTCTGCCTCTGTGAGGAATGCCGCCTGAGGGAAACAAGATAAACAGCTTCATTCTGTTATCTAGGTGGAGTTGGTTCAATCCAGAGTAAAAGAATTCATATTCTATTCAATTAAAGAAACTCATTCAATTCCATTTAAATTCAGCTCAAACTGAAACCCAGCTTGTAGCCAAAACTCCTATTATAAGAGACCCAATCTAAAATAATCTCTTTGCAGAGATTCTAGGCATGCCATGCCATGCCATGCTATGCCAAGGAAGCCTCTGCCCATTGGAATAATATTCTTTCCTAGTGTTACCTTCTCTTTACCCTCACCTATTTCTATAATGAGATTTTATGCCTCTCTGTCAGGATTTCTAACCTTACTTCCTAATCCCTATAATAAACCTCTTTTATCAATCTAGGTTTTTGTGTTTGTAAATTCCTTTACAGAGAATCTCTGTGCCTCCAAAAAGGGGTTCCCCAAAACTCCTTATCCTTGCTCTGACTCCCAAGGGGGTGCAGGTGAGCTAAACCTCTCCATTTGGTTCCCTAAATGCCAAACATACCACTAGACCTTATCATTTAACTCCCTGACCACCAGAAATCCTAATCTCATTTTGGCTCCCTAAATTTAGACCTTATCATTTGGTTGCCTGAGAAAGCAAACCCCAAAATTTAAATCATCATATTTTTGGTTCCCTGAAAGGGAACCCCCAAAACTAGACAACTTCATCAAGTGTAGAATTGAATAAGTTAACCAATGTTAAGATGAAAAAAAGAAAAAAAAAAAAAAAAAAAAAAGGATGACTAGTACAGGGGAGATGACCTGAAAGAGAAATAAAGGGTCAAGAGATTGCATGTCAAGGTCAGAAAAGTAGGGTGAATTCAAAAAAAGAGGTTAAAAGCCAACAGAAGGTGATTTTAGAATTCTTAAAGGTAACATTCTTAAAGGTGATTATAGGATTAAAGTTATGATCCATCTTTGTGACTTAGTGACCTTGATGACATCTTTGTGGGAAGTGAGCAGGTTGAGGAACTGAGGGATCATGGTCTTAGAAAGTTAAGTTAAGGTTAAACTTCTTTGAATTTATGGCTAATATTCTTTAGAATGTTAAGAAAGGAAAGAAGGAAGGAAAAAAGGACAGTAGGAAGAGAAAAGAAGGAAAGCAGGAAAGGAAAAAAATATATATAAACTGGAAGTACTCTATCATGAGAGCAGAAAATGGGAGGAGAGAAATATTGTGAACTATGTACAGAACTAATATATGTGTGTAAGTATGAACTGTTCCTGTATTTTGTATGAAAAACGGTGAATAGAATATTGGCTTTTGAGTCAGAAAGACTTGGATCCAAGGCCTTCCTTGCCATTGGGACATATGGATTTTAAAAGTAATCTTAACTTCCCAGTATCATAAGTAATTCTCTCCAAGGATATAAGTTGCAGAAATTATGATTATCTATATTGGCAAAGGAAATTTCCTCATTAATGACTTTCCCATGCTCAGATTTAGCATATATCATATTTTACTTTGTCCTAGGCACTGTGACAGGAATTATCAAAAATTAAATATTTTCTTTGAATAGAATATATATATACACACACACACACACACACACACACACACACACACACACATATATATATATATATATATATATAATTGCCTTTAATATTGGTTAGAAAATAAGTTGACAAGAAAGGCATATGTGTAGTATTATGAGGAATCCTGAGAAGGAAAGGTCACTTTCAGCTTGGAAAATTATAAAAAAAGTTAAGCTCTTAATTAGACTCTGGAGGGAAAAATTTCAGTAGACTCAAATATGTGATGGGAAAGTGTATCTTATAGATGAGAAAGAATCTTGCCAATCCACTTCTGTCTCTTTTCTATTAATTATCTTCAATTGATGTACATTTTTTTGTTCAGAAAAAGTGGTTTAATGAAGTGATGCTAAGTGTAGTAGGTAGAACCAAGAGAACATTGTACACAGCAACAAGAAAATTATGAAATGATCAACTCTGATGGATTGGCTCTTTTCAACAAGGAAGTGATTTAGGCCATATCCAATAGTCTTATTATGGAGAGAGACATCTGCATCCAGTAAGAGAACTGTGGGGACTAAATGTGGATCACAAAATAGTATTTTCACTTTTTTGTTGTTTGCTTGCTGTTTTTTCCCTTTTTGATCTGATTTTTCTTTTGCAGCATGATAACTTTGAAAATATGTCTAGAAGATTTACACATGTTTAACAGATTATGGATCACTTGCTGTCTAGGATTGGTAGTGAGAGAAAGGGAAAGAGAAAAATTTGAAACACAATGTTTTGCAAAGCTAAATGTTGAAAACTTATCTTTGCATGTATTTTGAAAATAAAAAGCTATTATTTAAAAAAAAAAAAAAAGGTTAAAAAAAAGATTCTTTCCAGCCCTAACAATTCTAATGAATTCCTTGATATCACACAAAAAAGAAACTGTGGTTTGCATGCTGTATACTGCACTAAACTGTGAACTTCTGGAAAGCAGAGATTGTCTTTTGCCTTTCTTTTGTTATTCTTTGCCGGTTTTTTTGTTTTGTTTTGTTTTGTTTTTATTCCTGGAATTCAGCACAGTCTCTGGAACATAGTACACTCTTAACAAATGTTTGATTGATATTACCTGTCTTGAGATGGTGACTTCAATGGCATAATTAACTTTAAGGTTAACAGAGGATACAGAAAGTAATCATCAACCTCTTATATGCCTAACAGATAAATTCTATTAATCAAAAGTCCTACCATATTCTTAAATGTGATTTCTTAAATCTACTTACAGTTATCCCTTTCACATCATAGGAGCTAGGGGGACTTGTGAGATCTGGAAAATCCATCTAAATATTTTGATCTTCCCTTTATACTAGAGAAGAAGTCTAACTTTTTTTTTTTTTTACCTTTTTTCTCTTATGAGGTATTTCTGGTACCTTATTGTAAAATTTGGATTAAGTATTGGGTTTAGTATTGGTTAAGTATTGGCTTTGTGTTGTGTGCTGACCTTCACATGTCATCTTCAGTTTTCACAAAACTATCTCAAAATTTCCATTTTTTTTTATGCTGACCAGTGATTTTATATATATATATATATGCACACACACCACATACCATATGGAGAAATCACCATATGAATGGATGTAAAGAAGATTTACAGCTACAGATAAAGAAATTGTTTCACACCAAAGTCTTTTATGAGCTACTTCCAAGAAATTTTCTATAATGCTTGTTAGACAAATCTCTGCCAATGTCTACTCTTAGTCATCTTGGTTTCATAGCTCTTTTGAGGGGATATTCACAATGATATTAGTTAGGGCGCCTAATAATATACTCTTCACTTCAGTTCTTCATTCTAACCTAGAATGCCAGTTCCAGTATAGAGATTTGTATTGGGATCTAAGGATGTAACCAGTACAAATACAACTTTTTAGCAAAGTACTTTGCTTAACAACAATAAGTCAGAACCAAAGTATTTTTCCCTTTTGAAATTTATTATTTTTGTTTGCAGTTCTACAGGTGCTGTGTAAAAAAGAATTGATCTAGGGACAGCGTCAAAGCGTTATACATCCTTTTTCCTTTAGAGCTCAGACTCTGCTCTGATCTACAGGAGAATTATGAGCATTGTGTTCTCTTTATTGATAGGATGCCTAAACAAAATCACTTCAAAAAAATTGTCTTGGGAGGATATTGGGAAGATGGTGGTCAGAAAATGTCAAGTTCTCCAGATTTCTCCCCCAAACAGAACACAATTGCACCTCAGGGCAAATAGACTAGTGAAAAACAAGGAAAGACCATAGGAAAGATCCCCAGGACCAGGTTTTTAACTTGTGTGAAATTTAAATTACTGCTATACTTAAATAGAGAGTGGAGAGGCCTGGGTATAACTGGGTTTGGAGGTAGCCTCAGCTAAACCCACAGGAACTTTTATCTCCGGGACAGTGTGAAGAGTCAGGGGTCTGAGTCTGGGAAGACTAAGGAACCATACTGATAGGGAAAGTCAGGCTCAGCTGTGCTACAGAGACTCAGACCCTGGCAGAGAAGCCCCCAGGATACATGGTGAGTAAAGTAGCAGTGGGGCAGGAATGCTGCTGGCTCTGAGCACTTGCAGAAGGGTGGAGCAGTCGGTTTGGGGTTCCAGGTCAGAGGGGAGAGCTGAAGTGAAACCCGGAAACACTATTCTCACCATTCCAGGATTAGAGGTGATTATAATAATAGTTTTCATTACTATATATATATGTTTGAGAAAGAGAAAGCAGGCAACTAAGAAAGAACCCAATTACAGAAACATTATGGGAATAAGAAAATACTGGAGTTAATTTTCAGAGGAAGACAGTGAAATAAAAAAAAAAAAAAAAATATATATATATATATATATATATATATATATATATATATATCTTCTACTTCAAAGAGTAATGTTAGATGGCCATCTTCTCTGAAAGAATATATGCAAGAACGTAAAAGAGACCTCTGAAATCAAATGAAAGAATTTGAGGAAAAACTAAAAAAAAGGAAAGAAAAAGAATCATCCAAGAAAAAACAAGAAGATTACAAAAAAAAAAAAAAAAAAAAATTTAACCAAGTAGAAAAGGAAATACAGAATCTTGAAGAGGTAAATAATTCTTTGAAAATCTGAATTGGACAAGGGGAAGCAGTGAAACTATGAGAGACTGTGTGGTACGGAAATGGTGAGGGGTCACCATTTAATAAAAAAGCTGGAGAGAGCTCTAGAGAAAAGCAAAGTTTATTGTACATTCTCGCGAGAAGGGCGTCCCACTCTTCGAGTAGACTATCGAAGAGAGGAAGCGCCTCCTGTGGGCAGGACAGCACCTTTAATCCCTAACGCAAAACGCCCCCTCCCACCACTGACCCTCATCCTCATTGGCTGAGAGTCTTACATTCTAAACGCGAGATCTACCCATGAAATTGAACTTGACCAGTAAGTACATAGTTGCCCATATTTGGATGAAATAGGGAGATGTCATAGGAGGGGAAGGCAATGCCCTTCAGAGTCCTTCAGGCCTACTCGAACTCTGAAGTAGATGAAGCCTTACTCGATTTTCACAACTGTCTTGAAAGATCTCACCTCATCTCATTCAGTCCCTCCTCTTATTTTGTACACTGAGATCTCTTCAAATTTTTGTAACATAATTTCACATTCCCTATGAATTCCTCACTTCCTTCTGGTTTCTGTTGGCCTTGGGCCACTGGCTCCACCCTTACCCTTTTAACAGCATCTATTTAACAGACCCTTCAGCTTTCTCTTCCAACCTGATCATTCCAGATGATGAGTTTTGGACAATTCTGGTTATTAATCTGATCAAACAAGGGATGTAGATAGGGAATAATATAACACCACTAAGAGCTATAAGGCCAAACCAAAGGAGCTGCTTCCACCAGCTTCCCAAACCAGGACCCCCAAGAAGTATTGAACAGTGAGGTCCAAGTCTGTACAGTAACATGAGCAAGTTTCCTAATGTTCTTAGTGATTTCCTTCACTAGATTACCATTGTTATCAATCTTTATACAACATGTGAATAAATTTAGTTTAGCACAAACTCTCCCTTCCTCAGCCAACAAATAATCCAGCACAAGTCTGTGTTGTAAAATAGCCTCTCTGGTTTGAGTAGCTTCATCAGCCAAAAGATGTAGTGCCTCAGCTGTCTGATTGGTGATAATCTCTACAACTGCCTGAAGCCTAATTATCCTGTTCAACATCTATATTGGAGTTCTATATCCCCAACTTCCATCTTGAGCCCAGGTCGCTGGCCCATACTCTTTGACTATTCTTTCTGGAGGCCAGGCCTCACCCCAACCATTTGCATCTCCAGTCCAAGTGATGGAGTTATCTAAACTCCGTTTCTCCCTTCCCAAATTATCATACAACTGAATCCCTAAATATTGGTTTGCCTGTTCGGGAAGAAAGAAAACTTTTGGCCTTATTAGTCCAATATAACAATTCCCTGTCCAATTGAGAGGCAGGTGAGTATAGGCAGTTAAACCACAGATCCAATAATGACCCTTTAGAGCAGGTTGTTCCCTTGGAAATATGTCTGAGCTATTCCTTGTAAAAGGGTAATATTGTTGGTCTCTCATCCCTAGGGGGCTTCTCCCCACAAAGGGGTCATACTGGCATTTCCATAAACCTTGCTCTTTTCTCCAACTACAATTGGCAACTGGCCACTGGCCTGTTAGATTAGAGGTACTCCAAAATGTGGAAAACAGAGTCCCATGTTGCCCGGGTGTCCCTGGGGTGACATATACCAACCCCATTGGTAACTGTACCCAATGTATATGTTCCTTTTCCTCTTATTCTCTTTTATACATCTTAATACATCCCATTCTACTTCACTACACTCAGCAGTAGTGACTTGTTGATAGCAATATCCCTGCTCTCCTATTTCTGGGAGAACATCCAAGGTACAGTCTTTCTAGTCCTTCCCACACTTCAATTGAGGATTCCTCCCCGTATCCCGCCAATATTTAGACATTTTTGTACAATCAATTGTCTTTGGCCTCAGGTCTGTTCTCGAATAGGTCCACTCACATACACTAATTCCCAGCTTCAAACCTTGTCCTGTCTGATTTAAGCAGTATTTCCCTTTCCTATCTTCTGTCAATGACCACTGATGTTTCTCTTCTCAATTCCAGAAACCGGTCCCATTATGAATTTGGGATCTGTTGCTAAGGATCCAGGCTGGGCTTAGGGGGACAGGTACCCATGGCCATTGGTTCAATTGTTGGGATCCACCACAGATCCAACAATTCGATAAGTTAAATGTGCTCCCTATATTCTGCATGAGCAGGAGAAATTGGTTCTCATCTCTAGAAGGTCATAAGGAAATAGATAAACCCAAAGCTTAGGGAGAGCCTCATAATGTTCAACTATTATAACACCGTGAAGTTAAGGTGAACTTCCCAAAGGAAAATATATCAAATCACAAACAGGCAAAGAGACCCAAAGTAAGGAAAGAGAAGTCATACAGTTACAATGCACTGGATTCAGAATCAGTGTTCCCATTCAGTGGAGGTCCCCTCCTCTTATGTAATTGGAGGTCTCCCCTGTCTTCAACTGTCCACTCTGATAAAGGTGGCGCCACAGGTCCTTTTGTCCTGGTATGGTGTGTCCAGCCTCGTTCCTGGGTGCGAATCGCAGTATCTGAAGTCAGTATCACTTGGTAGGGTCCGTCCCAGCACGGAGTCAGCTTCTCGTCCTTCCAGGAACGGATCAGCACCCAATCACCAACCTGAATTCTATGAACCGGGAAACCTAGAGGAGGAGTCTGAGCCCTTTTTGTTGAAGTCCTTGCAAATGTTCCAGCAATGATTTAACATATCTCTTAACAAACAAATCCTTAGTTTCTAAAATAGGGTCCCAGTCTCCCTTAGGATAAGCCTGGAAAGGATGACCATACAATAATTCATAAGGTGAAAGCCCAATATCTCTACGTGGCTTGGTCCTGATTCTAACCAGAGCGAGAGGAAGGCATTTCGTCCAAGGTAGTTGGGTCTCTAAAGATAACTTAGTCAGCTGCCATTTTATTTCTTGGTTCATCCTTTCTACTTTCCCAGAAGAGGGAGGATGACAAGGGGTATGGAGATCCCAAGTGATTTCTAAGGCCCTAATCAGATTCTGCAATACCTGGGCAGAAAAATGTGTTCCCTGATCCGAGTCTATCCTCTCCACCATTCCATATCTAGGAATAATTTGTTCTAATAAGACCTTACTTACTGTCGAGGCAGTTGCTCGGCCTGACGGCCCATGAGGTCAGATGGTCCACTATGACCAGCAAGAACTTAAGGCGACCCACTGGTGGCAGCTAAAGTCCACTTGGATGCTTTGGAATGGTCTGATTCCAGGAGGTCGTCCCCCTTTTGGAAGCTGGCGTTGGGCAGCCCTGTTAGTCCTTCGACAAACAAGACAACCGTCCACCAGTTGTGGAGCCATAGTATATAGGCCGGGGGAAACATACCTTGTCAGTATAGCATCACACAGGTTTTGGACATCCCAATGACTGCCCTGGTGCAGTTGCTGAAGGACTTGCCTCATACTTGCTTTGGTCAGTACCTCTCTGCCCGTCAGGTAAGAGCCATCGTCCTTCCGAGTTCTCAACTGCTCCGAGAGTTGAGGCTTTCTCTTTTTCCTCCTGAGTAAAACTAGGAGAGGGTAGACTAGGGGGAAGTACAGGTATCAAAGCCATTATATGAGAGATTTCCTGATCTCCGGCTCCCTTGGCCTCCCGGTCTGCTAATCTATTTCCCCTTTCCTCAAAAGAATTTCCCATCTGATGTCTCTTTACATGTATTACTGCTATATTCCTAGGAGTCAGAATATTTTCTAGTATCTCTCTGACTAGTGTATGATGAACCAGTTCTTTACCTTTACTGTTTACATATCCTCTTTCCTCCCAAATCCTCCCAAATACATGCACCACACCCCAGGCATATTTAGAATCAGTATATATATTCCCATCTTGGTCACACAATAATTTTAACGCTTGATTTAAAGCATACAATTCACAGCAATTCACAAGTTTGAGCAGATCAATGGGCAGGTAGACTGCCCTTGGTAACAGTGGAAGTTCTAACAAACCCATTTCTTTTCCCATTTACCATCCTAGAAGAACCATACATAAATTCTAAACAAATATTTATCATAACCTTGTGTTGATAACAATAAGGAATTTGTCCCAATGAGTTTATATCCAAGTAGATCTTTCATAAGTGAACATTATTCATACAAATCAGTTTGTTTTTAAAAACATCCAATGCAAATACAATCATATACAGAATGTCTAATGACACACAAGAGAATTCAAGAAGTTTTGATAAGAGATTCCCATTAACTTGTAATGGGAGAGACATTCTGCTATTCTGAAACATAAGGTCTTATCAAGTATTCTGATAAAGAGGGGGGGGGGAGGTTTGCAGAACTAAGAGGCAGGGAAACTGAGGCAGGACTGAGTCAGGACAATAATTCAAAGTTAAAACATAAGCTAGCCAATCATAGTCTAGCAAATTTTCAGCTAGAGTCCCCCGTAAAGGCCTTTTGTCTCTGCAGCCTTCTCCAAACCCCGCATCTGCTAAAATCAGGTGTGTCTAGCTAGTGGACAGGTAAAGAGCTTTTTCAACTTTTTGCAGCCTCTCCCTTATCTGTAGAGACAAGAGAGCGAGACAAAAGGAGACCTTTTGTCAATCGCAGCAATTCTTAAAAGAATTGTGCCGAGCATAGAGCTCTAACAACGATCCAGGCCAGAAGCAGCCTGGATGTCCGGTGCAAAAAAAGAAAAAAAATCTTTTACCTTTTCCAGAGTTCCATTCAGTACCCAAATTATGTCTATTTTCGAGGTCCTTCATCAGGGAACCAAAATGATGAGGTAAGCAAAGAGTAAGTAGTTTCCAATTAGGCCTGAACTGAAATAAGACATCAGTTTTTCCCAATTTTCTGACCAGTTGAAATCTCAGTTTCCTTCCCCCCCCTGTTTACAGAAATTATCATATTATACACAACAGACTAGTAAATTTCCCAAAACATAGCAATAGTCATACAGTTTTATACAGTAATAGTTCTGTTCTCCAGGGGACAAAAAGGAAGCAGGATTAAAATTTTTGCAAATAACCCTATCAAGTTATCAGATCAGATTAAAATAATCTTTAAACAAGGAGACTATCACGCATGTAAATAAATATTGAATAACTTGTTTTCAGAAAACTTCAGTTCCAACTCCTTAGAACAGTTATAGACTTGAAAAATAAAAATAAAACATTCAGTTATCAACACCATATAAATGTAGGCTTTTCCTTTAAACAGTAGAAATAATTAATATCTAAATCAGCAAGGAGGTGCAGTTATTAAAAACAAAAAAAACCCCACTATACTTAATGGGAGGGACCTCTCCATGTGGTCACCCTTCCCCCACACCACCATGCTTCCCGACCCAATATATCATAGCTCCATTTAAACTATTAATTACTTTTACAAATCAATCTTTCCTGTCCCGTCTTTAAGTAAATATATATGTATATATTTTTAAACTTTACACTTCAATGTTTGCACGTAACTGACCCAAATTTCATAAAACTTAATACATGCCCAACAGAGCTGACAAATACTTAAGGCATAGCTCAGTTACAAATTACCCAATACCTCTAGCAAACATACCATCTAAGTAGGGAGATACAACCACAACCTCCCCTAAGTAAGCTACCAGCATTGTTTTAAAAACCTATGTTTTAACTTAAAATCCCAATCACAGCTTTAAATTCCCAATAATATAAAACTATTTTGCTATCATATTTAAAACAATGAACTTCACCAAATAGCTGTTTCTTTCCCCCAGCCCACGTGGCCCTGCTGCAGTCAGGACACGTGGGAGGAAGAGGAAGGAAGCCACCATCTTCACTGGCTCAATCCCACAAACTTCCCCATGTACAGGGTTTCTGATCCCAAATGGGATCTACTAATAGCTATTTCTGGTCAGCTGGAAAGACCCCTGCTTCAAAAGAAATAGTTCTCCTCCCCGCCCGAAGGCCCTGGGAAGGGCTAATGGAATTAAATCCTCTCAGGTCCTTCCTTTCAGGTACCATTTAATCCTTTTGGCACCACCAGTCTGCAACAAAACAACAATACCTTATCCGCTTTTTCTTGCTTTTTATTTTTCCTCATATTTTGGCAGTTTGTTCCAATTACTTAATTTATCTCCCAAGGGAATATCTACCGGTATTTTCTGATATTTTTCTCATTTCTCTCCGCGAGGGCTGGCTGGGACTAGGCCACACCCATTGAATTTGGAAGGAGTTTAACAGACTCCTAAACGCCCAAACACGCTAACTGTCACCAGTTAACTCAGTCACCCAGGAAGGCCTAGCTCTCTTCCTGTCTACCGTCTACAGCCCCCTCCAGAATCTATAACTAGACTCAAGGGGCTTCACAGGACGCTTACCTCTGGGTTGCTGCGCAGCAAATTACTTGACTGATCTGTCCTCCACCAACTGGTTGGGATTTTCACCGCGGAGTTTCCGTTGCTTTTCTCTGAGTTTCTCCACTTCGGGTCCACTCTACGTCAGGGAGCAAGGAGAAGCCCCTGGAAGCTGGCGGGCTGCCTAAATCAAGGCAGGGCGCCATCCCACTAGCACCCAGGAGTTCACTTACTCACCCAGTAAAGGATCCCGGACGAGCCCCCAAACTGTGTGGTACGGAAATGGTGAAGGGTCACCATTTAATAAAAAAGCTGGAGAGAGCTCTAGAGAAAAGCAAAGTTTATTGTACATTCTCGCGAGAAGGGCGTCCCACTCTTCGAGTAGACTATCGAAGAGAGGAAGCGCCTCCTGTGGGCAGGACAGCACCTTTAATCCCTAACGCAAAACGCCCCCTCCCACCACTGACCCTCATCCTCATTGGCTGAGAGTCTTACATTCTAAACGCGAGATCTACCCATGAAATTGAACTTGACCAATAAGTACATAGTTGCCCATATTTGGATGAAATAGGGAGATGTCATAGGAGGGGAAGGCAATGCCCTTCAGAGTCCTTCAGGCCTACTCGAACTCTGAAGTAGATGAAGCCTTACTCAATTTTCACAACTGTCTTGAAAGATCTCACCTCATCTCATTCAAGACCAAGAAATAACAAAACATTATAAAGAAAGAGAAAATAAGACAGAATGTGAAACATCTTATAAGAAAAATGAAAGATCTGGAGAACAGATTAAGAAGAAAAAATATAAGAATACAATTATTATTAAAGCAGTCCAATAATTGCCTAAAAGTTGTGACCAAATTAATGCAAAAATAATGCAATAATCCATGAAAATAATCCAACAATGAGGGGAAAGTAAAAAGAGAAAAAAACAGAAAAACAAATGATACGGGGATTTTCAAGAAAAAGTCCTACAAGAAACAAACAAGCAAGCACACAAAATACAATTAGAACTTTACAGAATTTACCAGTAGACACAATAAAAGACTGAAGGTCCTGGAATCATATATATCAACAATTAAAAGAATCAAGCCTGTGGCCAAAATTTTCATATTCAGCAAAACTAACCATAATATTGAAGGAAAGAAAAGGACATTCAAGAAATTTGCAGATTTTTAGAATTTTGTTTCAATCAAACCCAAATTTTATATACAATTTAATAAATAAGAGCCAACACAGAAGATTAATTTCAAGAGACTCAACAAGGACAAATTGTTTATGTTTTTACATGGAAATGTATTCCATATGTTTAAGATTGTTGTCAGTAATTGGGTAGATCAAAAGAAAGATGGGACAAAGTTCTAGTATGATTTGACTTCAAAAAGTAAAACTCTCTAAGAAAAGGTAAAAATAGCAGTTAAGCTATATGAATGAAGTACAGAGGAAGAACCAATACAGAAGGGAAGGAGCACTATTAGTTCTATACTACCTAACTACCTAGCTACTGTAGATACAAAGATAAAAGTAAAAGTTCCTGTCAAAATTATTTCAAATTATTTTGCAAAGATAAACTATGTACACAAATAATAATAATATAAGTTGAAGTGGGAAAAAAACGACTAACTGGGGAAAGTATGCAAAGCTTTTTTAGAGATAGAATTGACCTTAGTCTTGAAGGGCAACAAAGATATAAGGGATTATTCCAGGTGTATTTGAAGGCATGGAGGTCCATAGATGCAACTTGAGATACAACCCTAATAGGACTGAGATTTAGATTTTTTTTTTTTTTTGACAGCAAATAAAATCACATAAAGATAATAAAGCTGGGCTGGGGTAAGAACATAGTAGTTCTCATTGTCAGATGGGTAATTTATGTTTTCTCCTACAGATATTGGGGAATCTCTGAAATCTGTAGAACAGGAGAGTAATATGAACAGAAATGAACCATTGGAAATTATTTCAATTCCTAAATAAAGGATGGATTGGAGAGAGGGAGAGAATTGAAGCAATAAGACTTATTAGGAGGTTAAGCCACTTTGTCTCTTAGTTTATTCCCATTAGCCATTGAACAGGGATAATGAAATCAGTAGGATCAAATCATTACTTCCCTCCTCATCACAAGTATACCAGGTGAATCTGTATCCTCAACAACTCTTAATGTGTAAGTATCCTGTATAACTATCAATGTTAATTGAGGGAATGACATGGGATTGACCTACATCTCCCAAATATTTGTAGTTCACTTCTTTTTAAATATTATCTCAATAGTTATATATATTTTTGTAATAATCTACAAATTTACACAGTTGCACAGATAACTCGAGCTTGTACAAAGAGAAAGAAGAGAAGAATTTTCTTATAGAGCCTTTCATCTCTGGACAGCGTACAGTCAGGGATCTGAGTGCAGCAAGACTGAGTAAACAGCTCTGCTGATTAGGAAACCAGGCCCTTCCCAGCTTCTGAGACTTGGCCCTAGGCAAGAAGGAAATAGCACACCCTTAAGTGCAGAGGCAGTGGGGCAGCAAAACAGCTGGTTGTCAGCACTTGCTGGAGATGGAGCTCTTGTTTTGGGGTTCCAAGTCAGAGGGGAGAGCTCAAGTGAAGATAGAAGCACCCATAATTAGTAGTGCTAACATTAATACCTCTCATTTAAAAAATGAATCAACAAAGAAGAAAGTAACCTGCCATAGAGACTGGAGTAAAAAACAACAGAAACTTCTATCCCAAAAAGTAATATGAAATGGCTCTTTGCCCAGAGAGAATTTATAGAACTCAAAAAAGAATTTAAAAATCAAATGAGAGACATTGAGAATAAACTAAAAAAAATAAATAAAAGCCATCCAAGAAAAAGATTATGAAAAAAAAAGCCAACCAAGGAAAGAAGACACAGAGTCTTAAAGACAAGAATAACTCTTTGAAAATTATAATTGGGAAATGGAAAACCAATGAAGTTATGAGAGAACAAAAAATAACAAAACTTATTCTAAAGAATGGAAAAATAGGATGTGAAACACCTTACAAGAAAACAGACTGTGAATTATGGAAAAATAGAACAGAATGGGAAACACCTTATAAGAAAAAGAACAGATTAAAAGAACAGATCAAGAAAAGAATAATAAAAATAATTGTACTTCCTGAAAATTGTGACCCAAAAAAACCCTTTACATAATAATATAAGAAATAATCCAAGAAAATAGTTCTGGAGTGATAGAACATGAGGTGAAGTAGAAATAGAAAAAATCCCCTGATTTATACACTTTGTGGAAAACACATGGGAATATTATTGCCAAATTTAAACCCCCCCCAGATCAAAATTGTGCAAGAAACAAAAAAAAAAAAAAACAAAAAACAAACAAACAAAAAAAACACTTCATAACACTGGAGCTACAATTAAAATTGTACAGGACTTAGCAGTAACCACAATAAAAGACCTCAGGTGCTGGCATCATATCTCCTGACAAAGAAAAGAATTAGGCCAAAAATATTATTTATAAAGTTAAATAAGAAAAAAAAAACATTCAATTCAATTCAATTTAAAGCTTACAGATTTTCAGAACTTTCTATCAACAAACCCAAATTTAATAGAAAATTTAACATATGAAAGTCAATGTCAAAAGTCAATTTTAAGAACCCCAACATGGGACAAATAGTTTATATATATATATATATATATATATATATATATATATATATATATAGCTTAAATGAAAGGTTGGGGCAGTTAAGTAAAAATAATAATTTTATTGTACAAATGAAACACAGAGGAAGAATAGACACAGAGACATTAGAAAGGGGAGGAGGGCTTGTAGTTCTGAAAACTTACTCACATCATGAATGGGGTGAATAAGCAACACTACATATATATTTTGAAGGGTATAGCATCCTCCAAAATATATAAAGAAATAAGGGGGAAAGAATGGGCAGATGGGGAAACAATCTGTGAGGGAAGAACACAAGGGAGGAATCCATGGGGGGAAGGAGGTTAAAAAAAGAAAATTTTTTCTTAAAAAAAAAAAAAAAACAACACATAATTATAGAAATCCAGAATCTCAGACCTGTATTTCAGTTAAATGTTTTAATGTTGAACCATCTGGCCTCAGTATCTCAGAGGAGGAGAAGTCATGGATTAGTACCCTTCTGTGCTCTAGCTAATCAAGGATATTGTGTCAACCATGAATATTTCTGCATTTTAACATTTTGTTTTGTTTTTATTAACATGAACAACACAATTTTCATAAATTTATTTTCAGTTATTTTGTAGAATAAGGAGAAAAGAGCTTCAAGATATGCATTAAAACTTTCTCTTGGAGGCAAACTAAAGCAACCAAAAATGTATTTAATATTTTCAAGAATAATTCTACTTTCAATCTTGACTTCTATGTTGCATAGAAAAACACAGTTCAGGAGTTCAAATAAAATTTATACCCAATAATACACAAGAGAAATTCTTGAAATCTACCTTTTTAAAATTTTGATAACATTAATTTTAATACTCACACACTGAGTTCATTAAAGCAGTAGACTGTCTCTTTTTCATTCTTGTAACTAAAGACTGAAGGGTATTTTTTCATGGGTTGCCACACAAGATATTGAACTTTCTCTTCCCAAGATGTATGTTGAATTGGAACAGATCACACTTTAGCCTAGCTACTTTTCCATTTATGCATAGAAGCAGACTGGATTTATTTGTAAGTGAAACAATTTAATTTGATGAATTCATTTAGATAGAAGCAATTACATGGTAGAATGGATAGAGTGTGGAACTTAGATTCAGAAATATTTAAGTTCAAACTGACCTTTGACACTCAATTGCTTTATGAACTTGGACAAATCACTTAACTTCTGCTCTAGTTTACTTGTTTATAAATTAATTGGGGACAATACTATCATCTGGGCACTGAGATGGCAAAGTGGTTTGAGCACCAGACCTAGAGTCAGGAAGACTCATCTTTTTGAGTTCAAATCTATTCTCAGTTATATGATCCTAGGGAAGTCACTTAATCTTATTTGCCTTAGTTTTCTCATGTGTAAAATAAGCTGGAGAAAGAAATGACAAACCACTCCAAAATCACTGTCAAGGAAATCCCAAATGGAATCATGAAAAGTCAGACATGACATGAAAACAACAAGAATACTAGCATCTCTCTCAAAGTTGTGAGGATCAAATTAGAAAATTCTTAGCACAGTGTCCAACACCCAGTAAGCCCTTAATATTGTGTGTTTTCTCTTGTCTACTTCAATATTTTCATATGTTAAATATTTAGAAAATTCTAATAAAGGTTTTGTAGAGAGAAGAAAGAAGTCATATATGTGGCAATAACATCTATATTGAATCAGTTGCCAAATTGTTATTTCTACTAATCATTCAATCTTTCTCTCTAGTGATATAATTACAATTACAATTCCTGCCTTCATCATATCTTCTAATCTCTCATACAAATTTTTCACATTGCAATTCATTTTATACATTTTTATGCTAATTTTTACAAAGTATGGATTTGATCACATCATACCCCTACTCAGTATACCCTATCACCTTCATTTTTCCTTTAATATAAAATGTAAATTCTTCTGCTTATCTTTTAAAAATATTTCCACCCTGACCCCAGTTAAACTTTCCAATTTCATTCTTTCCCTCTTCTCTCAGTTATATTTAAAATTGATCTTTCAATGTTTCCCAATTTGTGTTGCCATTAGCCTGTGTTTCTTCTTCATGTCTGATGACAGAATCTTCCTGCCTTTGTTACCTTGAGTGCTATTTCACATCATTCTGTTTTTATTGTTCAGTTATGTCTGGCTCTTCATGATCCCATTTGATGTTTTCTTGGCAAGGATAGTAGAGTAGTTTGTCATTTCTTTCTTGTCATTTTACAGATGAGAACACTGAGGCAAATAGAGTTAAGTGACTCGGCCAGCAATATCTGAGACCACATTTGAACTCAAGAAGATGAGTCTTCGTGATTGCAGATCAGGTGCTGTAAACTATTTCATTACCTAGTTATTCCTCAAAAAACTGAACTTTAGAATTTAAATGTGATGTGTCCACTGCCATTGATTTGAAAACATTTCAACATTGAAATGAGGATTAAACAATTAAATTAATATTTATAAATAAGGCAAAAACAGGCAAATCATTTAACCTCTCCCTAAATTTATTTTACTATAAAGGGGGTTAAATGATTTGCACTACTTCAGCACTACTTAGTGAGAATTAAATGAAATAATAATTGTAAGTCATTTAACACAATGCCTGGAACATAAAAGGTATTTATTAAATACTTACTTTCTCTTACCTGCTCCTCTTTACCCTGTCCAATTTTTGCTATACTCAGCATCTACTTGTTTCTACCACTATTTGTTTAAAAAAAGAAAAGAACAAAGAAAGCATACACACACATACACATTGACTTTGGGGCATTCTGCATTTTTCTTTTTGTTTCTTCCTCCCCTCTTCCCCATTCAATGAAGAAACAAGGCCAAACAAGTCATTACTTGCCAGATAACCTTGTGGTGATGTACCTTTGCATACTTAACTACACTTATTTTCAGATAGCAGATATAGTTTTATTCTAGAACTTGTTCAAACAAGTAAATGAGTAAAATCTATATATACTCTTTGATCTCTATAGTTAAAACCAGGACAATTTCCCAAATGTGGAATTCTCCTAAAATGTAATTTTGGTCAGTGATATATGAAATATTTAAGAAAGGTCTCTGTCCTACTGTAGAAGCAACTAAATGGCTAATACACCATTATTATTATTCTTACTATTAATAATGACCCATATACAGCATTAGCTGTGAATCAGAGGTACTTTGAAAGCAAAGACTGCCATAATTGTTATTGTAGTCATAAAACTTCTCTAATAATAATAATAACAATTATTGTTATAGGTTTGCCTACTACATAAATCAGAAGTTCTGAGCAAACAAGGTGAGGGGAAATTTATAATTAAGTTATTTCTAAGAGCCTGATCAATTTTAAAACTACTTTAAAATATACTTGTTTAATAAAAGGATGCTAAAAATGAACTCTTTCCCCTTTTTCAGGACATCCATGTATAGAAAATATAAGCAGCATTGTTCCTTTAGATCAAAGGTGAAGATCACTGAAGACAATTATCTTCAATATAACTAAAGAGACTGATGTATGATCTTTACTTTTCAAGCCAAGTTCATTTATAATCTGCTCCAAGTCAACATCCATATTCAGAAGAGTCCTCAGTGGCTCTCCTTAGCCCTTAGCCCTTTCCCTGAGTAGTCTTTTTTTTTTTTTTTAAATGAAATTATTATTCAATCACTATACACTGAAGCAAAATATTCTGCCAGTTGCTGTTCAAAAATTTCCAGGTTCAACCAGTATTTGAATTCTTCATCCAGACATTAAGAAGCATTTCTCTTACCCCACTCCTGCCCTAGTGTTTGCCTTCCTTTGCTTTGCCAGAGCAGACGTTAGCTTGCCAGGAACCCATGGTGTTTGAGCTTCATTCAGTGTGGTTAGGCAGTATACAAACTGGGAATGTTCCTCCCCGAACAGTCATTAATCATCCAAAGCCTTTATTATAGCATTAGAAATATTATAACAATAAGCAATTCTAGTGAGTTATGATATGCTTTTCTCCCCCTAACCACCCTCTTTGCCTTTCACCACAACAGAAGTGTAGATGGGGGAAGAGGTAATGTGGAAATGGGGGAGAGGGAAGACAAAGATAAACCATATACAAGTTTCACCTCACTAACCACCTAATTGGTATCACCCCTGGGGTGAAATGTTGCAACACCCTACAACCATTTATGACAGGAAGTGAAAAATTCCATATCCAATTGGAACTATGGGGATAATTTAGGAAAGCAAAATGCAATTATCCAATTAGGAATTTAGCCAGAACAGCAAGGTTAATCCCCCTTAGTCCTTTGAAAAGAGCCCATGGGATCTTTAATGACAACAAGGGGTCAAGACCTGTGTTTTACAACTCTGGCCAAAAAATTATTCAGACTTGTCTCTTGCTCATTCAGGGGAATAAAAAAACCAGACTGAGACTGAAGCTGAAAGATTCTAAACATGAAGAAAAATCTTCTCATGTATTCAAAATTTTTCAAAATAGCCAGTTATAAAACTTATTCTATACAACAAATCAAAAAGATCACAACTTAGAATTTTTCTCCCTCTCTAAGAGAGGTAAGAACTTAGATTAACTCTGCTCAAGGATGGTATGGTACTCTTCTAAATACATGAGAAAAAGGAGCATGACATCAAATGCTGACTCAGAGGTTTGGAATGTTGGACAGATCTCTGGCTTCTCTCCAGATTTTCTGGTAAAGTCTGCCAGCTTGGCAAACTAGAGAATTTGTTATGGCAATTTTTCAAGTAGGGAATAGTCCAAGGAAAGAGTGTTTCTACATTTAAACTATCCTTGGCCTTGGTAGCAAACTGTCTGACCCATGTAAGAAAAAAGTCTCTATTAAATATGGACTAGAGAGTATGTTTGCATGATCTTCTTGTATCCCATCAGATACTTGGAATCCTCATTCCAAAATTTTGGCTGAATTAAGTAATGGATTGCAGTTTTTAGTCTGGGTGATATATGCTATGGGACTATTGTATACCATCAACCAGCAGAAAGAAGTTCAAGGGACTTTTTATTAAATACAGAGTAAAGTCATATTTATTTCAGAGGGGAGTGAATTTTTTGTTAAGGTTCTATCTAATATAAGATCACTAGGCAAAATTATTTAAATTTTAAAGCCCAAGAGTATCTAACACATTACATACACACACATACACACACACACACACACACACACACACACACACACTCCTTGATATCTAAAAGTTATCTCTGATGAATTTGCTGCAAAACAGAGACTATTGTGTTAATTTTGAACTCAGAAGATCTAAAGTTCTTAGCTGTTCTCAATTCAATTTCTTATTGTGAGGCAACAGAAAAAATAGCTTTAAAATACAGTCTATTTTAGGACTGTTTATTTACCTAAATTTCCTATCTTTGAGGTTCAGAGAAATGATCTAATCTAATTGGTCACAGTCAAAAATCCAACTAAGGTATCAAAATGGAATCTATATATTTTTTATTATTTGTCATTATAAATGAGTAGAGTTTTGTAAATGCGCATTAATGTCTCATAACTTAGTCTTATGTCTGTAGCACTTATATAACACATTAGCAAAAAGAAATAAATCAAACAACTGCAACCATTCCCAAACTTAAATATTTTTAAGGAATAAAACATAAAATAGGTAGTACATTTTATATACATTTTAGTCTGCTTTTAAAAAGATATTATTGTTGACCTGAGCTTTTCTATTCTCAAAAATGGCAACATCATTTTTACTACAATAAATTGCAAACATCTAAACAAATGCTGTTGTTTTCTGAAAAAAGGCAATTTTAAGAACTATATACAGTAGAAGGCAAGTTGCAGCAGTTTGTACATTATTACACATCTCAGAGTTAAATTTGTCTTGATAACAAAAGACTGCTAATAAAAATAATTTACTACTTAAAATCCACAGACATTGTTATTGTAGAATAACTAGCAGTCTTGGCTAATGTGCTCTCTTTTAGAAACTGACTCTTCACTGACAATGTTTTGTTTGTCTGAAAAATATATTGAAATCATGGGAGGGATAAGGGTAAGGACTAAACCTGTGATTTCATTTGGTATAGGAAACTCCTAAATGAAGAAATTCAAATGCAGGTCAGCAATTTTAATTTTCATCCTAGAGAGTTTTCCAGGGCACATTAAAACACTGATACCAGGTCACAGAGAGCCTCTTTGTGTCAGAGGTAAAATTTGAACACAAATCTTCCCTGATGCTATGTATAATACATTTAAATGCTTCTTAATTGAGAAAAGCTAGCTTTATACTATCCTGATCATTAATAAAATATGGTGTGGTATAGCTGACAGTGTACTGGTCATAGACTCAGGAAAATCCTGGTCTGACTCTTGCTGCAGGTAATTACTGGCTAAATGACCCTACTTAAGTAAGGTATTTAAGTTTTTTTGTTTTTTTTTTTTAGGTTATTTTTCTCATTTCTAAAAATGTGGGTTATAGAATTATAAAGATTACAGCAAGGTGCATAAAATACTTTGTGAACCTTAAATTTATATAAAGTGTGTATCATCATCATCATCATCATCATTAACAATCCATTTCTAACAAGGAAAAATCAACAAAACAAATTTTAGGGATTGATGTAATCTCCGAAAATCATTTGATATAACTTCCTGACTTTAAATTTAAGTTTGTGTAGATCTGGGGGTTCAGCCAAGATGGTAAAGTAAAGTCAGAAAACTGCTTGAGTTCTTCCAGTTTCTATAAAAAAAAAACCAACACATGAAACCAAGATGCTGAACAGAATCTGATGGAATGAAACCACTCTCCAGCTCAAGATGGACTGGAAAAACTTCAAGAAAGGTCAGTCTCCCTGGGGTGAAAAGGGAGTCAGTAAGAGGGTCATAATCACAGCAAATCAGCAACCAAGACTCTCAGTCCTGGCTCAGTAGAGGAGCAAATGAAGGGATGGGAGTGTAGGAAGCTTTCAGTCCCAGTCCAGAAGGCAAACTCTTCAGAACCAAGTTATTCCCTGAAAAGAACAAGCAAAGCTACCCCCTTTAAGCACAAGGGGACCCTGTGCTCAAAGACAAGGCTTAGAACTGCACTGGAAGCTTGAGACAGCGCCTTTACCAGAGAAGCAGAGATCTACCTTAAAAGTAAAAAAAAAAGAGGAAATTCTAAAAGAAAAGGAAAGAAAATGAACAAGAAACAAACAAAAAGAACCTTGACCCATAAAAAGCTACTATAGTGACAGGGCAGACCAAAACACAAACTCAGACAGAGTCATATTATCCATGAAACAAATCTCAAAGAGGGAGATAAATTGTTCTCAAATCCAAAGAGACTTCTTAGAAATGAAAATAAAATAATTCAAAAGGCAAATGAGAGAGGGATAAGAAAAATTGAGAAATGAAATGAGAGGTATGCATGGTAGAGTCAATGATTTGGAAAAGGGAAAAAAATTGACTAAAGAACACAACTTCTTTAAAAAGTAAAATAAATCAAATGGAAAAAAGATACAAAAGATAACTGAAGAAAATCACATATTAAATACTAGAGAGGGCAAATGGAAGCTAATGACTTTGTGAGACAACCAGAATCAATCAAACAAACTAAAATAAATGAAAAAATGGAAGAAAATGTGAAATACCTCATTCCAGCCGACCTGGAAAATAGATCCAGAAGAGACTATTTAAAAATTAGTTTAGGTCATAACCAAAAATAAATAAATAAAAGCCTGGATAGCATTCCATAAGAGGTCATTAAGAAAAACTGCCCCAATATTTACAAACAGGGTAAAATACTCATTAAAAAAACCCATGGATCTTTCCTGTAGAGATCTCACAAGGAAAACCCCAAGGAATATTGTTGTGAAACTCCAGAATTATAATCTAAAAGAAAAAAAAATCACCAGCATCAAAAATGAAAGACAGGAACTTACTATCAATGAAAAGGAAATTTAAAAAAATAATTGGGAGATATTTTGCCCAGCTCTATGGCAGCAAGTCTGACAATCTAACTGGAATGGATCAATGTTTACAAGTATATAAACTGCCCAGGTTAATAGAAGAGGAAATAAAATAAGTAGTTCCATTTTAGAAAAAAGAAATTGAACAAGTCATCAATGAATTACCCAAGAAAGAATCTTCAGGGCTAGATGTGTTTACAAGTGAACCCAACATTTAAATAATTAATTCTAATATTATGTAAATTATTTGGAAGAATAGGTAAAGAAGGAGTACTGTCAAATTCCTTCTATGACACAAATATGGCACTGATACCTAAACCAGGAAGGACAAAAATAGCAAAGGAAAATTACAGACCAATCCCCCTAATAAATATTGATGCAAAAATTTAAATAAAAATATTAGCAAAGATATTATAGTAATTTATCAGCAGGATAATAAACTATGACTGCTATGATTTATACCAGGAATGCAGGGTTTCTTCATTTATATTTATATAAAAAAGTGTTTTTAATCACTGTTGATTGGAGAAATGCAAATTAAAACAACTTTGAGATACTACCTCACACCTCTCAGATCGGTTAGGATGACAGAAATGGATAATGATAAATGTTGGAAGGGATATGGGAAAACTGGGACACTAATGCATTGATGGTGGAGTTGTGAATGAACCAACCATTTTTGAGAGCAATCTGGAATTATGCCGAAAGGACTATAAAAACTGTGTTTATCTTTTGAGCCAGCAATAGCATTACTGGGTCTTAATCCCAAAGAAATCATAAAGGAGGGAAAAGAATCCACATGTGCAAAAATGTCTGTAATGGCTGAGCAGGTTATGTAGTATATGAAGATAATGGAATATTATTGTTTTATAAAAAATGTTGAACAAGCTGACTTGTAGGAAGGCCTGGAAAGTTTTATATGAACTGATGCTAAGCAAAACAAGCAGAACCAAGAATACATTGTATACAATGATAGCAAGAATGTGCAATGATCAACTTTGGAAGGCTTGGTTTCTTCTCAGTAGTTCAGTGTTCCAAAGTAACCCAATAGATTTTGGACAGAAAATGCTATCTTTAAATAGGAAAAAAACAAACAAACAAACAAACAAAAAACACAAAACAAAAACCAAAAACAAAACCCTGAGACTAAATGTAAATCAACACATAATATGTTTCCCTTTTTTTTTATCTCTCCCTTTTGCTCTCATTTTTCTCTCCCAACATAATTCATAAAACAATGTGTACTAAAAACAAACCCCAAAAAGTTTAAATCTGTGGATATCTATATTATTTAGCATACATCTTTTTTTTTTAATTCTCTTTTTGAAGATTTCTTAGAATCAAAGACTCCCAAAAGATTTCTCATTTGTTCATTTCAAAATTTTACCTTTCTCAAAATCATGAACTATTTGTCATTCTTCTGTTCAGAGTGTCCCAAAATTCTTTTAATTTTTCTGTCATTTTAATTCATCAAATTGAAGACTTTGGCAATACCCTGTAGTCGAAGGAAATAATATGCCTCCTCTTTACATTTCTCTTCCCTTTCTGATTAAAAAAAAAAAAAAAAAAAAAAACCTCACTATAACATCTATTTAATGTGTCTGCTGCTTATATTCTTCTTGATAATCTTCAATGTTTTCATAAAAGTGTCATGGCATGACTGGCAACATTGAATGCAGATCATCATGCTGAACCTAGAATGAGCAAGACACATTAAATCTTATTTTTGACACTGGCTGTGTGGTCACGAGCAAATCCCTCAATCTCTTTGAGTTTCTATGGTTTTATTTTTAAGATTAAAAATAATGCCTGTTATATTTATCTCACAGGATATGCTAATGTCTGAACAAAGTATCTTTAAGTATCATGACCAAAATTGAATCTATTAACTAAAATAACATGCATTATATTTACATATATTTACACACATATAACATTTGCAAATATTACTTCATGAACCTTTTATGTCAATTATATTTTCTTACATTATTGGTTTAAACTATTTCCTCTGTAATCCAAATCCTGAAGGTTTGTGTGGAATGGAAATGAAGAAAAATCAGGAATCAAGCCAGAGTAGCAGCTCTGATAATTATGATATGAAGTTTTCTATCTGAGACTATTACTTAGCAATGATGTGGCTATTCCTTGTTTGCCTTTGTCAGTCATTGATATAGATGAAGTTAAGCAAGCCTGTGAAGAACCAAATATTTTGGAGAATTGTGAAAGGATTAGTGTTGTCCACACTCAGAGCTGCCACTGACACTGAAAATGAAAAGGAAACAAGATTATGTTGATGGAACAGTATTGTATGAGACCTAATGGTATAGTTAAAAATGTTTGTGAGTGTATTTTCATACAATGGGAAAGATTAACAAAGAGCTAGATTTTACCAATATCACCTCATACTGGGCACCCAGATCTTGATTCCATCCCATAGCAATGATGGGGAAATATAATAGTGGAACAGAGTATCCTTCAGAGCTCCTGGGATCAATTATTCCCAGCATTCTGGGAGTCCACATCTAGTTTATACTGGCAAAAGACTTTTTGGATCAAGAGGAAACTTCACCATCACTATGTGCTAACAAAGCTTCTTCAGGATACTTTCTTGAATTCTATATTGTGTATCAGAACCATACTTTTACCACCTGAACCTTTCCAAACTCCAGAAAATGGTGGGTGTATTAATTCATTATGAAAAAGATTATTAAGACTTTTGGTTATATCTTAGACAAACTAAGGGTTAAAACTCCTAAAAAGAATTTTTTAGAACCAGCTCATGGCCAAGGAAGGATTAGAGACAGAGACACTAGTAATGTGCTGTTGGTTAAGCTGTGAGTTGGAACAATTTTCCTGTAAAGCAATTTGAAATTATGCAAAGAGAATGACCAAATATCTGAATTTTTTGACTTAGAGAGTTATATACAAAGACCTCAAGAAAGTTAATTCTGTAAAAGAAAAGCTTCACATACACCAAAAATTTTAGAACACTATTTTTTGTTGTAGCAAAGAATCATGAATGAAGGGGCAGCAAAGTGGTGCAGTGGATAGAGCACCACCCCTGAAATCAGGAGGACTTGAGTTTAAATTTGATCTCAGACACTTAATACTTCTTAGCTGTGTGATCCTGGGCAAGTCACTTAGCTTCAATTTGCTCAGGGGAAAAAAACAGAACTATTAATGAAGTAGATGCCCACATAATGGGATATGGCTAAATAAATTGTGATATATGAATGTAATGTGACAATTCTCAACTGTGAGAAAGTATGAATAAGCAGATGGCACAGAAGTATTTAAGCAAGCACACAAATAGGAGAGCAATATAGACAATTATGAGAACAATCTAAAGGGAAAGTACAACACAAGAATTCACACAATGCTATAAAATTATAATGACCAACTCTGACCTCAAACGAAAGATATGAAAAAATTTCTCTACTAATTCTTTTGTAAAGATAGAAGACTATGAGCATGGAATAGTATATTGAAAATCATATTTTTGGCTTATGATGCTTTGTTTTGCTGATTCCCCCATTTTTATTCCTTATGTACAAGATATCTATCAGAGAGTGAATGAAGACATAGTAGAAAATATTAATGATGTAAAAACAAAAGTTATGAATGAAAGTGCATTTTAAATCAATCTTCAGTTTGAGAGAGAAAAAAAAAAACCTCTTAAATCTTAAATGTCTTGTCTTCCTTATATTTTAGAGTCTTAGGATAAATGATTCCTCCCTGGCCCCCCATGATGGTATTCTAGAGAAATTTGAGAAATATATTAGCATCAAGGACCTCTTCATCTGGAAAGGAACAAGGCAGAAGTGAGAAGAAAGAAGAGATAGAAATGTTTACAGATATGTATATACAAATATGCATATGCATATATACATATTATTTATATACATGTATGTTATGGGCCAGAACTCTGAACCTGAAACAAAGGATGCTTATAAGGTACTAAGTGGAATTGAAGAGACAATGTTTTAGCATGGTTCAGTATGATTGATTTAATCCTACAACAAATAATGGTTTCCTAGTGGTATAATGATTGGTGTATACTCAGTGTGGAGCATATAAGCAGGGACTGAGAGTCACAAAGGGGAAGCTCTCAGAGCCAGAGTAGACAAGCATATTAGAAACTTTTGGAGGCTGAGACAGATTCATTCCATCATCCACCTTTATGGTGGGCTGGAGGCTGAAGGACAAACCTTTAGATTAAGAGGGCAGAGAAGACAGGTGAGAGCTCAAGCTCTGGGAACCAAGGAGAGAGGTAGGCCTCTAAGAAAACTAGCTGAGCCCCAAGTGGAGGAGATAGGACTTTGAAAGAGATAATAAAAGATTTGGACTTTAACTCCTGGCTACTCAGAATTATTGTACTCAACTTTAAATTCTTCCCCATTTCCAAAGGGATTCATATCTGATTACTACATTTCATCATAGGTCGCATCAAGGTTGTTCCAGTCTAAATTTCTTTGTTCCTTTCCAGATGAAGAGGCCCTTGATGCTAGTATATTACTCAAATTTCTCTAGAATACCAGTATTGGGGAAGCTGGGGAACCATTAATGATTTTTCTTAAGATTAAAATATCATAAAAATAAGAAATGCTCAGGTTTTAAATAACAGTATTTTTTTAAGGTACTAAATTGAAATACTAGCCAACTCTAATAGAAAGCAAAAGATATCCAAACTTCTTTCTACAGATGGGAGATAAGCATTTAATGCATAAAATGTCTTCTAAATACTAAAGAAATATACTATTTTCTATTTCCAAGCTATGAAGTTTTGCTTATGATATTGTTCATGACAAAAATGTAGAGAAGGCTCTAGTCAGATTACAAGGATTTTTAAGAATGAACTTTTCATATTCCAAATATATTTTAATTTAATCAACTTTTTGCTTTGGAAATCATGAATTTATTAAATGACTTAAAAACAAGGAGACCATGGAAGTTATCTTGGAAGTCATTTAGTTCAAACCTTTTACTTTCTAGGAGAGGAAACTAAGGACTAGAAAAAAAACATTTTTTTAAGTTCCAATAAAAATAGAGTCAAAATTGGAAATCTTATGCTCTGATTAAAAATTCAAGACAGAGTTTTATGTACCATGTATACTCCTTCCTAGAATGCAGTCAGTTTATAATCTTTCTCACTCATTAGTCTGTGAGCTCCTTAAGAATAGGGATAGTTGTTTGTCTTTTTGGGAAAGTCAGTATAGATTTCCCTAGACTTTAGCTCAGTATCTGACCCATAATCTCTCTCTCTCTTTCTTTTATTATAGCTTTTTATTTACAAGATATATGCATGGGTAATTTTTCAGCATTGATAATTGCAAAACCTTCTGTTCCAACTTTTCCTCTCCTTCCTCCCATCCCCTCCCCCAGAAGGCAGGTAGATGAATACATGCTAAAATATGTTAAAATATATGTTAAATACAATATATGTGTACATATCCATACAGTTATTTTGCTGCATAAGAAGAATCAGACTTTGAAATAATGTAAAATTAACCTGAGAAGGAAATAAAAAATGCAAATGGACAAAAACAGAGGTATTAGAAATGCTATGTAGTGGTTCACACTCATTTCCCAGAGTTCTTTCCCTGTGTGTAGCTGGTTCTATATTGAACAAATAGAACTGATTTGGTTCACATCGTTGAAGACAACCACATCCATCAGAATTGATCATAATACAGCTGTTGAAGTATATAATGATCTCCTGGTCCTGCTCATTTCACTCAGCATCAGTTCATGTAAGTCTTTCCAGGTCTTTCTGAAATCCTCCTACTGGTCATTTCTTAAAGAACAATAATATTCTGTAACATTCATATACCACAATTTATTTAGCCATTCTCCAATTGATGGGCATCCATTCAATTTCCAGTTTCTAGCCACTATAAAAAGGGTTGCTACAAATGTTTTTGCACATACAAGTCTCCTTCCTTCTTTAAGATCACTTTGTGATATAAGCCCAATAGTAACACTGCTGGATCCAATGTTAACAGAGTTTGGTAACTTTTTGAGCATAGTTCCAAAATGCTCTCCAAAATGGCTGGATGTATTCACAATTCTTCCAATAATGTATCAGTGTCCTACTTTTCCCACATGCCCAAAAACATTCAGCATTATCTTTTCCTGTCATCCTAGCCAATCTGACAGGTGTGTAGTGGTATCTCAGAATTGTCTTGATTTGTATTTCTTGATTAATAATGACTTGGAGCATCTTTCCATATGGCTAGAAATAGTTTCAATTTCTTCATCTGAAAATTGTCTGTTCACATCTATTGACCATAAATCAATTGGGGAAATGGCTTGATTTCTTATAAATTTGAGTCAATTATCTATATATTTTGAAAATTAGGCCTTCTTACGAAACTTTGACTGTAAAAATGTTTTCCCAATTTAATGTTTCTCTTCTAATCTTATCTGCATTAGTTTTGTTTGTACAAAAGCTTTTCAATTTGATATAATCAAAATTTTCTATTTTGTGATCAATAATGATCTCTAGATCTTCTTTGGTCATAAATTCCTTCCTCCTCCACAGGCCTGAGAGGTAAATTATCCTTTGTTCTTCTAATTTATTTATAATTTCAATCTTTATGCCTAGGTCATAAACCCATTTTGACCTTATCTTGATGGATGGTGTTAACTTTGGGCCAATACCTAGTTTCTGTCATGCTAATTTCCAATTTTCCCAGCAGTTTTTGTCAAACATCAAATTCTTATCCCAAAAGCAAGTTACATGGTAACTTACCATGTCACTTTCTGGATCATCTTGGTCTTCTTATTATAAAAATTAATTTATATTGATTAAATGTAAATGTATACATATTATTCATGCAGCTAATAATAATAATAATAGCTAATATTAATAGAGTACTTTGTTTTGCAAAAAACTATATAAATGTTACTTTCTTTTGTACTGATAAAAACCCTAAGTGGTAGGTATAATTATTATGCCCATTTTATTCCTGAGGAAAATGAATAACAGAGAGGTTAATTTATATTCTCAAGGTCAAAAAAGCTTGTAAGTTTCTGAAGTCATTTGAACTAATGCCTTTCAGACATCAGGTATACTTCTGTACCTACTGTGTCACTTGTCATCCAATGATTATTATTATATTAGAAGTTTAGTAAATCTTTGTTGAATATGTGAATTGTTAATTACAGAATAGTAGCTAGTATTTCTGTAATATCAAAACAAAAAATTGCAATTTTTGAAACATTTATTGTCTGCTTAGAAATATAAACATTGAAAAAATAAAAATTAGTATACAACAACTGAGCGACTGCTGTCTAAAACCAGAATATTGGAGTTGAAAAGAGCTTTAGTAATTATACAGGGCAATCATCACTTTTTATGGATGAAGAAACTGAGACATAAGGAGGTTCAGTGATTTTGCCCACGTTCATATACTAGGTAATGGCAGAACTTAATTAGAACCCACTTCTCCCTACTCCAGTTCATTACCCTTTCCGTTCTTTGATGGAATCAGTACAATATAATCCCAAATTAAAGCAAAATCTGGAGGTTCTCATTATGTCCAGAGTACTCTTTTTGACTTTTACAGTGTTTGATCTCCTCCATCACATTGACAAATATCTCTATCTCCTTGTTTTAGGTCTTACCTGATTTTTATTATCACCAGCTTGGTGAATAAGATAATTTCTCTTATTAAATCTTACAAAAGACCTTGGAATAATTTTTTATTCATGGTTAGGCGATAACATATTGTAAATGAAATGATGAGGTAACATTTTGTTTTACTGAATGAAATCTTTTTTTAATCAACAAACAATAAGCACAATGTGATCTGCATTTCTGATAACCTTGTCATTATTCAAAAAACAACAATTACAATCAATTTCAAACAGTTTGTAAATGGAAACAGTTTAAAACATACGTTGTACTTGCAATATTTTCTAAAGTTGTTTGAACTATTTATTCTCTATCCCTACCTACGTTGTAAAGATTTATATCATTATTCCATCATAGATGAAGAAACTGATGTAGAAGAAGGGAATTGATGGAACCTAACCAAGGTTATATGGCACCTAAGCAAGAGAGCTAGGATTATAGGCTCCAGGTACATGTTATTCAAACAGTTCTAATGGTAAGCTAGTCTATTATATATTTCCCTATGTCAGTTGTGTAGTTCCTTAATCTGTTAGGAATCTGTTCTTCCAGAACGATCTGATAAACATGCAATGTTTTTCCTCAACACTGAGTCAGATGGGTCAGTGATTGAATACATAAAACAATGCCTAAAGTGGCAGTAAGTGAAATCATTGAGAAAATAGCAGTGCTCTAAATCATCTAATAAAATCAACAGATAATTGTGTTCATTACACTTATAAAAACCAGGAAATGTGAGCTTTACTGTCTGTAAGTAGCATGCCCCCATCATAATCTTACCATGAGTGTCTGAGACTCTTACCTTGAAAATGACCAATAAATGCACAATCTTGCTGTTGAATGAATGAAATACTTATTTTTGGAATACATGTAAGTAAACAATTCATAAGTGTTAAGATTGAGAAGCATTCTTATTTATTATTTACATCCAATAGCATTGAACAATCTCTCCCGGGGCAATAGAGCAAAGACACATTCATTTGGTATGATTTAGATAAACAGACTGGGATAGAATTAATTTTATGGTCTTATCAAGTTCCTTCCCATGACAATATAGGTTGTATAGAATAAAGAAACTAGGCAAAAATCAGAACCAATATAAGGAATTCTGAATAGCTCTGAACAACCCACACACACCAAAAATGCTGGCATGAAGGAAAAAAAAAAACCCCAAAAAACTCAAGTGCAATACAGTTTTTAACATCATTTTTTCCAAATGTTTTCTCCTACTTTTACCAAAGGATCTACTTACAGCAATTAACAAAGTTTTAGCTCACTTAGTCTATGCTACCAAGTGAGAAAAAAAAATCATCATTCTGAGCATCTAAGTTTTGCATTGGGCAAATAAAAATGGAACAATATGGACTCATTCCATGACATACTAAACAAAAGGTGTTTTGAAAATAAATTAATTAAATACTGTGTAAAATAGAATGATAATGATATATATTTTTTCTTTTTAATTAAAGCTTTTGGTGGAGACAAAATTGCAGAGAGGACACACATTTCTTTCTGAGCTTTCCTGCTTCCCTCACACTATTTAGGAAATCCAGCCTCTGAATTAGTGCTGTACTGTCAGAACCCATAAATACTGGGAGTGTAACACAATACCAACAGAAGATAATCTCAAAGATCACCAGAAAAGGTCTGTTTTGGTCATGAGGGGACAGGAGAAAAGGCCAGGTGCAGGCACAGTCAGGCAGATCAGATCAAGGCCAGAGAATGGGGAGAAGTCTACCACAGTGTTGTCTACTCTGCCCTGTTTGCAAGCCAGTAGATTAGCAGGGAAGTTATAAAGCTTCCAACACAAATGCAGAGGGCAAAGAGTGTACTCTAAAATGCCAGAGTCTCAGGGGACCTGGCCACACTCACCCAGCACTGGGAGTGACTCAGCATGATCTCAGGACAGCCACTACCACTTTGCTGCCACTTCCTGGTAACTGTTGAAGAGCCTTCATTGCCCCAAAAGCATACTCCAACATTTTGTTTTAAAAAATGAGTAAAAAGGCAAAGCAGAATCTAATTGGAAATAGCTTTTATAGTGAAAGAGAGCAGATTTCAAACCCTGAGAAGATTAAAAGCAGATTTTCTCCAGAAGAAGCCCCAAAAGGAGATATAACCTGGTCCTAACCACAGAAGGCTGTCCTAGAAGAAATTAAAAAGGGTCTTAAAAGAGAGCTAAAAGAAGAATGGGGACAGGAAAGAAAAATTCTGCAAAATGCTTTGGAAAAGGAATATAACTTGTTAAAAGATTTGATGAAGCAGAAAAAGAAAGCAACTCCTTGAAATGTAAAATGGTAAAGAACTCCCAAGAAAATAGAATTTGTGAATTGGAAAAAGAAAATAACTCCTTTAAAAAATATTTGGTGAAGTGGAAATAAATTCCATAGAATGAAACAACTCATTTAAAAACTCAATTGGATAAATACAAAAAGAAATTTAAAAAACTAAATGAAAATAAGTCATTAAAAATCAGAACAGAACAAATGGAAATGAGTGACTTGAGACATCAAGAATTAGTCAAGCAAAACAAAAAAAAAAAAAAGAAAAATAGAAAAAAATGTTAAAAACCTACTTGGGAAAACAGACTTGGAAAATAGATCTAGGAGAGATAATCTAAGGATTATTGGACTCCCTGAAAAATCATGTTGAAAAAAAAGGAGTCTAGACACTATTTTTCAGGAAATCATCAAAGAGAACTGCCTAGATGTCATAGAATCAGAAGGTCAAATAGCCATTGAAAGAATTCATTAAACACCTCCTGAAAGAGACCCCAAAATTAAAACTCCAAGGAATATTGTAGCTAAATTTCAGAACTTTTGGACCAAGGAAAAAATATTAAAAGCATCCAGAAAAAAAACAAAAAACAAAGAAAAGCAATTCAAATACCAAGGAGCCACAATAAGGATTACTAGAAGCATCCACATTAAAGTATTGAAGGGCCTGGAAACTGATATTCCAAAAGGCAAAGGAACTTGGAATGCAGCCAAGAATAAATTACCCAGCTAAAGTGAGAATTCTCTTCCAGGGAAGAAGATAGACATTCACTGAAACAGGTGAATTCCACTTATTTCTGATGAAAAAAACAAAACTAAACAAAAAATTTGACCTCCAAACATAGGACTAAAGAGAATCATAAAAAGATAAAAAGAACTCTTGAGAACTGTATTTCTGTTATGGATATACATAGAGAGTACATATATAATTTGATTTTACTGTTATAATATTAAAAAAAGGAACTAGAGGTAGAAAGGAGATTGTGCCAGAAAAAAGAGGGAAACTACAACTCACAAAGAAGCAAAGGCCTATTATATGAGAAGGAAAGAAGGGAGGAGGATGATCATTGTGTGAATCTTACTCTTATCAGATTTGGCTCAAAGAGAAAATATTTATTAACAATTAATAATTTCACCCAAGAGAATGACAATAATGAGACGACAAACCAAAATTTGTGGGATGCAGCCAAAGCGGTAATAAGGGTAAATTTTATATCTCTTGAGGCTTACTTGCATAAAATAGAGAGAAGATTAAGCTTACAAGTAAAAAAGCTAGAAAAAGAGAAAATTAAAACCCCTCAGTCAAACACTAAACTTGAAATTCTAAAAATAAAAGGAGAGATTAATAAAATTGAAAGTAAAAAGCTATTGAATTAATAAATAAAAGTAAGAGTTAATTTTATAAAAAAAATAGATGCACCTTTGGTAAATTTGATTAGAAAAAGAAAGAGGAAAATCAAATTGTTAGTCTTAAAAATGAAAAGGGAGAACATGCTATGCTGGTTGTGATCCCTTTAAGAAACTAGTCCTTTCAGATTGATTTAGTCCTTTCAGATTGATTTAGTCCTTTCTGATTCCCAACCCTTTCTAGTTGATGCATTATCAAATCAAGAAGCTAGGACCTTTGATTCACAAATCCTGGTCAAAAGTACCCTTTTGAATTCCAATACGAGATCCAGGCCTGTCCCAGCCCCCATAGGATCTGAGCCAACTTGGTACTTCACCCACAGGCCCCTTTATCTAAATCTCTCATTATAAAAGACCCAAGCTGGAGTTCTCTCTTTGCAGAGGTTCCTAACATGGCAGCCTTACGCCTGGCACCAAAGACTCTCTGCCCACTGGAATCATATTTCTGGTGCCCTTTTATCTCTACTTTCACCTTTTACTAATTAGACTTTAACTTTACTTCCAAACCCCATAATAAACCTCTTTTATCAATCTAGGTTTTTGGGTCTGTAAATTCCTTTACAGGGACTCTTGCGCTGCCACTAGACTGCATTTAACTCTCTATCCTTGTGCTGAAACCAAAGGGGTTGCAGGGGAGCTCTATATGACTCCCTGTACCCTGAACCTGCCATTAGACCTCAATTAAACTAATTTCATTTAGGAACCCCAATTCTAGACCTTATCAAAATGACATGATCCACTATCCAGTCAAAAGGCTTGGGTCTTTTCCTATTTTACTGGGTGCTCAACTTCGAGCACATGGAGAGAGGTGGGATGCCTTCTGGGTATGCTAAGCCTCTCCTTGCAGGGACTAAATAAATACTTTCTCTTTGTACCTGAAAATGTCTCTGATTAGTTAATTTGGGAAAGGGGTTTTTGCACCCATTCCACATAATTAGCTTTCATTTGTCCAAATTTACTTTCAAGGAATTCTTACTTCATTGAACTTTTGTACCAACACTACCCCTTGAGTCCAATCTGGGCAATTGTGCTTTTTTTAAAAAATTCTTTTCTAAAGTGATTTATTAGTGCTTTTTACCCTTAAGACAAGTCTGATGTGTGTGTGTGTGTGTGTGTGTGTGTGTGTGTGTGTGTGTGTGTATGTGTTTACCCATTTTAAAAATTCTTTTTTACCAAATTAATTCCCTTTTTGTAATTTTCTTGTGAAAGCAGAGCCAAAATGACGGACAAAAGGCAGGAAGTTTCTTGAACTTTCCCCAACTTGCCTCAGAAACAATGTTAAATCAAGCCTATAAGAAGATTCTGAAGTGACAGAAACCACACAAAGACAGAATGAAATAATTTTCCAGCTAAAGAGAACATAGAAAGAAGGATCTCAGGAAAGGTGGTTGTTACCCATTAAAGACCTTAGCATATTCCTTATCCAGTCATCTTAGTATATCTGGTCAATGAACCCTGATATTTCCAAAGAAGAGTCAGGCTGGTAATCTTGCATAGCATTCCCTCCCTCAAATCCAATTCAATTGCCTGTCATGGCATCACCTCCCTAGTGCCAAGGTTGCCTTCAAGAATGAAGGACAAAAAGTAACCTCTAGGAGTAGAAGTTCCTACTGAGAATTGAGTAACATAGATAGATTCCTTCCTTCATTCCTTCCTGTCTTCCTCAATGTTTGAGGTTAAAGGGCTAGATTTCTTTATTTCTTTCTTAAATACCATACATGAAACAAAATCCCTCTGACTTTTATTGATTGGTCAAGAAAAGTTTCCAGGCAAAAACCACTTTGGTCTTTGTGTTGACTCTTATTGTCTCAGAGTGAATGGAAATAAAAATTGTTGTTTAGGCCAGAAACTCTAGGGTCTTCCCCTCCTACATTTATGGCATAAAAAAGAATATATTATGAAAAGATAAAAGGGGAATGCAGAATAGGGTAAATTGAATCAGATGAGGAAGTATAAAAGATCTATTAAAATAGAGGGAAAGAAGGTAGGGGTGAGCATTGCTTAAAACTTTTTCTCATTGTATTTGGTGAAAAAAGAGAATAACAAAAATATTCATTTACTTTACATAGGGTTAGTCAAAATTATGGTGCTAAGACCTTTAGAGGAAGGTAATTCAAAGATTTGAATAGTTGGAAGAGAGAGTGTGGAATGTTGTGTCACAGTTCTCTTTTAATGTCCTGAAGCAGTTTCTCTAATTGTCCTATTCAGTTACTCTGCCTCAGGTTACATTCCCTCTTAATGTTAGGATAAAGGTTTTATATCTTAGACCTTAGGCCAGTGGTCCTCAAACTTTTTAAATAGGGGGCTGGACTATAGTTAAAAACAAAAACTCACACTCTGTCTCTGCCCCTCAGCCCATTTGCCATAACTTGGCAGGATGCATAAAGGTTCTTAGCAGGCCTCATCTGGCCTGCAGGCCCTTAGTAATTTGAGAATCCTTGCCTTAGGCATTAGTCATTCCCTCTTAATGTTTGATGGGGTAAAGGTCTTTATCCATTTCATTAGAATATCAGGAGCCTCTCCAGTACTTCCTTCCATTTTGTCTGCCTCCATTATGTCATCCCCATCCAGGTATCTCTCCCATTATGTCATTGTTCTTGTCACCCTATAAAATAATGCTGTATCTGATATTCAGGGCTGGATTCTTTGAGACTATAGTCTCCTTCAGCCCTGGGACCAACCAGGATACATTTGGTCCCAGTAAAGGTCTTCCTTTAATAAATTCTGTTTTGAATTGTTCTCTAATCTCTATCTTGCTCATTTTCTCCGGCATTACATCTAGTGATTTTATTAAGAGTGGATTTTTTTTTTTTTTTTTTGTCTCTATTGAGACTTCAATAGATGCAGAAAAAACCTTTGACAAAATCTATATGTAATGGAGATAAACAAGAAACATTTCCAATAAGATCAGGGGTGAAGCAAGGTTGCCCACTATCACCATGTGTATTCAATATTGTATTAAAAATTGTATAAGAAGAAAAATAAATTAAAGGAATTAGAGTAGGTAATGAGGAAACCAAATTATCACTTTCAGATGATATGATGGCATACTTAGAGAATTTTAGAGAATCAACTAAAAAAGCTACTAGAAAAAATTCAAAATTTTAGCAAAGTTGCAGAATAAAATAAATCCACATAAATAATTAGCATTTTTATATGTTACTAACCAACTACAGCAGCAAGTTATACAAAGAGAAATTCCATTTAGAATAAGTACAGATAATATAAAATATGTGAGTCTATCTGACAAGGCAAGATCATGAACTATATGAATACATTTAAAAAATACTTTCCACACAAATAAAGTCAGATGTAATCAACTGGAAAAATATCAAGTTGATATAATGTAATTTTGTGGTCTCCTGATTTTAGGAGGGGTTTTTGTTCTTGCAATAAATGATTGTAGATTTTCTGACTTTATGGAGTCTGCCTCAGAAAACTCCCATGCCCAATCTGTTTGATTCTGACCACTCCTTAGATAATTTCTGGCCTCAGGATAGTCCCATAGATCAAATTCCTCAGACATAGAGAATAAGACTACTCCTCAGTTCTTTGCTGACTGATAATCTGGTCAGTAATAATCTGGTTAATGAGAACCAAATTCCTTCCTTCTTATGAGCAATCTTGTGATGAAGAGAGCCATCTACACCCAGAGAAAGGACTGGAAACTGAATGTGGATCACAACAACATTCTCACTCTTTTTGATGTTCTTCACTTGCATTGTTTTCTTACTCATTTTCTTTCCTTTTTGGTCTGATTTTTCTTGTACAACAATAAAATTGTATATTTTTTCCACATAAAAAATATTTGTTTCGCTGATTCTTGATATCTCATCAAGTCATTCACTTCCAATTGTCCAATTTTAATTTTTAATGAATTGTTTGCTTTAGCTACTTTTTTTTTTTTTAAACCTGCTTCTGCATTTCGCCAATTGTACTTTTAAAGGAGTTGTTTTTGTTTAGTTGATTTTTTTTTTTTCCTATTTTGCCTATTCTATTTCTTAATAAGCTGGGGTTTTTTGTTTGTTTTGTTTTTTTTTTTTTTCCATTTTAACAATTCTATTTTCTAAGGAGTTGTTTTTGTCAGTACATTTTTTTCTTCATCTGGCCAAATTTAATTTTTTAGGAGTTGATTTCTTTGATATGTTTCTTTGCTTCCTTTTTCAAACTTTTGGCTCTCCTCCACGGCCACCCTGCCTCTGTCTGACCCTAAGCTAGATAGCTCTTTTGCGTAGCTCTCATTTCTTTCCCCCACTTTTCTTCTATTTCTCTCTCTCTCTCTCTTTTTTTAATCCTTTTGGAGCTCTTCCAAGAAAACATTCTGAATTTGGGAATAGTTCTTATCCCACTTTGAGGCTTCACAAATAGGCGTTTTTGCTGTTGCTCTGCTCTTCTGGGTTTGTGACATCTTTTTTTATCACCTTAGTAGCTTTCTATAGTCAGACTCTTTTTTGAATATGTTCATTTTTAAAAGTTGAGCTCTGCTCCTAGAGCACAGGAAAATGTTCTGTATTTCTTTTTTTCAGGGGAGAAGGGTCTCTCACTGACTTTCCATGTTAGGACTAGTAGTGCTGCAGGTTTTTTAATTCTCTGGAGAGGCCTGGCCCAACCCCTTATGTTATGCCAGGCATTGAGGCTCATAACTTACTTTTTATGATTTTGTGGAAAGTTTCACAATTGGTTTAATGAGTTACTAACTTTCTGAACTAGAATAGCATGTCTAATGCTGCTATATTTTACCTAAGAGCCACCCCTTAAATTTCCCAAATCTGTGCTAAGCCCAGCACCCTCCTGCCCAAGTTAGACAGGCCTTTCCTGAAGTCCTTCCAAGATATAGTAAGCTGGAACATTGTTTCCTTCCAAATGTTTGTGGGTTCTGTCACTCCAAAATCTGTTCAGAGGATTGATTGAGTGTTGATTCTGAAAGAAGCTGGGAAGAACTCACGCAATGTTCTGGCTTCTCTCCACCATCTTGCCTCCACTGAAATGGAGGAATATTTACAAAAATACAAACTTCCCAGATTAACAGAAGAAGAAATAAAGTTCTTAAATAACCACAGTATAAAAAAAGAAATTGAACAAGTCATCAATGAACTCAGTTAGAAAAAATCTCCAGGGTAATTCTACCAAACATTTAATGAACATTTAATTGCTACACACACATATATATATATATATATATACACACACACACATATATATATGTATATATACATACATACATACATATATATATATACATACATATACATACATACATACATATATATATACATATATATATATATTTTTTTTTTTTGAAAAATAGGAGTCCCACCAAATTTCTTTTTTAACACAAACATGGTACTGATGACTAAAGCAGAAACAGTCAAAATAGAGAAGGTGAATTATTGATCAATTTCCTTGATGAATATTGATGTACAAATTTTAAATATTTTATTTTAATTTAAATATTAAATAAAATGTTACCAAAGATGTTACAACAATTTATCATCAGGATAATATATTATGACCAAGTGGAATTTATGTCATGAATGCAGGGCAGGTTCAATATTAGGAATATAGTTCATTAGCCTAATGAACTATATCAATAACAAAACTAAGAAAAATCATATGATATCTCAATAGATACAGAAAAAGCTTTAAGCAAACTACAGCATCCATTACTATTACAAACACTAGAGAGTATGAGAATGAATGAAGTTGTCCTGAAAATGTATGTTTTAAAAATTTGTAGCATCTATCTAAAACCACCAGCAAGTATTATCTGTAATGCAGATAAACTAGAAGCTTTCCCAATACATATATATATATATATATAAAAGATCACTAGTGAAATAAAGACTGTTATCATCAGTTCTTTAGTATTGTTAGCTTTAGCAATAAGAAAATAAAAAGAAATTCATAGAGTTAGAATAAGAAATGAGGATACAAAGCTATTTCTCTTTGTAGATGCTATGAAAGTATACTTAAAGAATCCTAGAAAATCTTTTTGAACTGCTAAACAACTTCTTGAAACAATTAACAACTTTAGCAGTTTCAGAATATAAACCAATAAACTATCACCATTTTTCTATATATTACCAACAAAGCCCAACAGCAAGAGATAGAGAAAATCCATTTAAAATAAGAGTAAGCAATATTAAATATTTGGGAGTATTTCTGCCATGACAAATCTAGGCACTATATGAACAATAATAATAAGGACAAATCTAAGAAAATGAAAAAAATATTATTTCCTCATGAGCAGGGTGAGCTAATACAATAAAAATGATATTTTACCTAAATTAATCTACTTATTCAGTGCCAAACCAATCAAACTACTAAAACTTACTTTATAGAGGAAAAAAAATGGCAAAATAAAAGTTCAAGAATATTAAGGGAATTAGTAAAAAAAAAAAATTCAAAGGAAGATGATCTCGATGTACCAGATCTAAAACAGCATTATAAAGTGTCAATCATCAAAAATATTTCCTACTGACCAGAAATATTGTGGTGGATTAGTGGAATATGGAAGGTACATAAGGCAGAATAATAAATGACAATAGTAGTCAACTATTGGGTATCTTTATAGATTCCAGCTTCTAGGATAAAAACTCACTATTTGACAATAAGTACTGTGAAAACTGGAAAACAGTATGGCAGAAACTAGGCATCATCTTACACCCTATGCCAAGATAAGGTCAAAATGGAAACATAAAGAGTGACCAGAAATTATATTTTAGTATTTTTTTCTTGACTTGATAATTTTCAGATTTTGCTAGAAATTGTCAAGAAAACTTGTTCTGATGTCCTGGAACCAGAGGATAAAAGCATGAAAGAATCCACTAATTAACTCAGAAAAGAAAACATAATATAAAAACTCTAAGCAACAAGTCTGACAAATTTCAAAGCATCTCTAGCAAATATATAGAGATTTCTCTATATTTTTTCTCATTTCTCAAATATATAGAGAGAATTGAATCAAAATTATATGAAAAGCTACTCCCCAATTTATAAATGGTCAAAATACATGAACAGATACTTCTTAGATGAAGAAATCAAAGCTATCTATAGGTATATGAAGAAGTACTCTAATCATTTTAATTCAAGAAATGGACATTAAAACAACTCTAAGATATCACCTATATCACATATATCGGATTGGCCCATATGACAGAAAAGGAAAGTGATAAATGGTGGAGAGGATATGGGAAAATTAGAAAACTTAAGTACTTTGGTGGAGTTGTGATTTGGAACTATGGAAGTGCATACTCTTTTGACTTAAGAATACCACTAGTAGATCTGTATCCCAAAGAGAACAGAAAAAAGGAAAAAGGATTTAACATGAGCAAAAGTATTTATAGCAGCCCTTTTCATGGTGACAAAATATTGGAAAAGAGGGAATGTTTATAATTTGGAGAATGGCTGAATAAACCATGTTTTATGAATATGATGGAACAGTGTAATGCAATAAGAAATGATGAATAGGAAGATCTCTTTAAAAAATGGAAAGATTTGTACAAACTGATGCAAAGTGAAATGAGCAGAACTAGGAAAACATTTTATATTTTATTAGTAAAATTGTGTGATGATCAAGTATAATTGATTCAGCTCTTTTAAGCAAAACAATGATTGAAGATAAGTACAAAGAAATCATGAAGAAAAATGATGTTCTTAACCAGACAAAGAAATAATGTACTCTGAATCAGATTGAAGTATGTATTTTCACTATTCTTTTTTGGGATTTTTTTCTTATGATCTTTTTTTTTTTCATAACTGTGACTAATATGGAAATATGTTTTACATGATGACCCATGTGTAAACTACATCAAACTGCCTACCATCTTTGGAAGTGGGAGGAAAGGAAGAAAGGAGAGAGAAAAAATTTAAACTCAAAATCTTCATAAATGAATGCAAAAAAATTTCTTGACATGTAATTGGGGAAAAATACTATTAGAAATATTAGCAACCGTGTACTAAATCTTTGTAGATTATAAAAGATCAACAATAATAACAATTATTATGTGACTTGGTAGGCTAAAGATTGAATAATATATCAGAATCACGTAGTAATAGTCCCTTCATATCACAAAATGTCCTAATGAATTTAAACAATGCATCATTTTGAAAGCTGGCCTTTATCACAGTCCAAACTGTTGTCCCATATTGGCCAAACTGATAACATTTTAAATAAATGTTGTCAACCCGAATAAGCTTGGAAAGAAAATCTTTCAAGATATAGAGATCTGGGCAACAAAAATCATATGGAAAAAGACTTGTTTTATATATACATACACACCCATACACACATATTTAATTCCTGTTGTTCTCTACTGTTTTACACTGCAATTGTACCAAGGATGTTTTCATTGAAATTATGGGGAACTAGCTTGTATCCTAATTTTTTTTCCAACTATATAAAGCAAGTATTTTAGCCTTGTTATTCTCTATAGAATAATGAATGTGAAAGAATAATAGCAAGATAGGTACTTGAACATTTTAGCTGAACTTCATTGTACAAGATAAGAAAAATATTAATGTACTATCTTAAGGTTTTCAAAAATTTTTATAACTATTATGTCATTGAACTATGAGCTAAAATCACATATGTGATTTTCTATATCTTAGAAGTCCTAGAGACGGCCTTGGGAAGAGGAAGAAATAAAGATGGGTTAGGTGAATAAAAAATATAAATTAGAGGCATAAGATATGGATGATAGGAAGATTTGTAAGCAGGTTTGGCTTGCTTAAATGTGAAGTAGCAAAATTAAAGTCATATGCTGAAATACTGTCTTATTTTTTCATTCCATCCCTCACATATCACAAGCAATAAATATGTTTTTCATAGAAGCAAAAAAGTAAAATAGAGTTATAGAAGCTATAAGGGCCTGATTTTTCTTTTCTTTATTTCAAAAGATTTTTCCATTATCAATATTTAATTGAAGATACTTCATTTTTTATTTTTATTTTAAAAACTTATTTAACATTATCTTATATGATAAGTAGTCAGTAAATATTAATGAAAAATTATGAATCAAACTCCAAGTAAAAATAATTATATTTCATGCTAAGACATTTTTAAAAGGAGATGATTTAATAAAATCTTGAAACAATAATTATTTTAATGTATTTCCCTGATTATAAATTAAAACAATTTTAACAATTGAAAAAAAGAGTTTAAATTGTATTCTCTCTTTTTTCCTCTCCCCTTTCTTTCCTTCCCTGCCCCTGTGACAATATATATTTAAAGCATTATTTTTTAATATAAAAACACTTTTTCTTTCAAAATTCCACAGATTCAGACCCAGCAGGGACATCTGAGGTCATCTAGTTCAGCTTCCTCACTTTAAAGAAATATAAACATAGATTCAATGACATGTCTAGGTTCACAGATATGATAAAATTCAAATCCAGGATCTGAATTCAAACCAGGTCTACAGACTATGATAGAATAAGTGTACTTTCTAGGTATATATGTCATGCTTCCTGACTCCTTGGGAAGGAATTCATGAAACAAAATAAGAACTCTTCTCTGCCTCACATTTTCTTTTCCAATCAAAACAAATTAACACAAGACATAATGCGATATGTGGCTGAGTGATTAAAAAATGCCATCAGAAGATGGATAACAGGAAATGATTAAATCTTTTTTGATGTTTTGAATTTTGCCCAGCTGCAAGTTTTCCATGGTTTAGTGATAGTGTGCAGAAGAGATGGTATTTTATATGAAACCACCTTAAAGGCCAATCTATCACCCCCAGCTGGTGAATAATGCACAGGAAAAGTGGTTAACATCAGGGGATTACATCAACCCCTTCACTTTGTGCTCTGAAAGGCTTATATTGCTCCCCAGGCTGAACTATTATTTTTCTGGAAATTGCTTCTTTAATGTATAATACCAAATACAAGAGACATGATACAAACACTCAAACACTATAGTAATTATTTCTAATACTACATCCAAAAAGGGCTTATACAAAGAGTCAGCATTCAATGTTGTTATTAAAAACTTAAATAGATTGAATATCAGAGACTTTACTGAGCAGTAAGTATAATTCCTGCCATCTTTATCTCTTTAGTTATAAAGCAAGTTTAGTAGTGTCATATTCCAAGAACATGAGAAGGATGTACTGGGAGAGAAAATACAAGCAATGTCATAATTATTATATGTTGTTTTAGGAATGGCTTTTTTTCTTTTCCAAATCAAAACAAGTTATTACACATTCTTAGGGTTTTTCTAAAATATAATAAAAACAAAATCAAGAAATTAAAAAAAGGTTATGTGATTGTATCACAACCATTTGTGACTTTTTTGTAAATAAACCATGAGATCACTGATGTAAAGGTGAGGTGGAAAAAGTTAAACATTCTGTTATTATTTGAATAAGACGTGAATTTATAGTTATACTTCAATTCTTTATATTTTTAGAAACCTATGACTATAGTGAATAAAACACATTCAATAGTTAGACTAAATTCAGGTCTTGAAAGGAACAGTGATGGGAAAGGGGAGATAAAAGAATTGTGTTTTTTTAAACTGTTGACTGTGGCCATTAGGTGAAAGGCAGTTGGATCTCTTGCAATGTGTATATGATATTATTTCCTGTTAGTTATTAATTAGTAATTTTTTCAGGAGGTTTAATAATCTTTAAATATTACCTCATTAATATGCCTCAATAGTGCTAATATTTTAATTATTATTGGGGATATTTTGTTTTGTTGATATTCTTGGGGATATTTTGTTGGTTGATTTAAAATGGTAAGGAATGGGAAGGGCAATAAGGTGGCACAGTAGTTAGAGTTCAGGATTGGAGTCAGGAAGACTCATGTTCTTGAGTTCAAATCTGGTTCAGATACTAACTAGTTGTGTGATCCTGGACAAGTCATTCAACCCTGTTTGACTTATTTTCTCACCTATAAAATGAACTGGAGAAAGAAATGGCAAACCACTCCAGTGTCTACCCCAAATGGGGTCAGGTTATTTGGATTTTACTGAAATGATGAATCAACAACAACAAATATTGGGAGAGTTCTCTATTTCATGAACATTTCACTTTTCAGGGCTTCCATGCTTTCAAGGAGTGTATTTTGCAACATTTTCCATAGATTCGGCCAGTTTGATCTTGGACAAAAAGATTAAAGAAGAGTTTATTGTTATGCTTACAAAACAAAAAGTTTGTTTTACTTACTTACCATGAGTAGAGGAGTGATAATCTCTACAGGAAATTATAGTTTAGATAAAATGGGTCCATGGCCTGCTAGAGCTTTTATTACTGTATGTAAATGAGTAGAACACAGAGAATTTTACAATCAACCCAAAGAAGGGAAGAGAGAAGGGAGAAAAATTTGGAAGTCAAAATCTTTTAATAAATATTGAAAACTATCTTTACATTTAATTAGAAAAAAATAGAATACTATTTAGTAAAAGTAAATATAGGTATAGTTATCAGTAGATATAGTCATCCTGGCAATGTTTTGTATTTTATGAGGGGAAAATGTTAAACATAGTTCACTTAAGATTATTGTCTATGGGAAGACAAAATTGTTCAGCTTCTGTCATCTTCCTGTCATCACCATTAAGAGATATGGGTTTGAAGGCATTATGAACAATTCAATTAAAGAAACACTTATTAAGCTCCTATGGTGCACAAGGATTGAATGCCAATTTTCACAAGTCTAAACAAAATGTGATTAGAAAAGTGTTTCATAAAAGAAATATCATAAAATGATTCCAAAGTCAAATACCAATGTTTAAATCTTACATATTTTTGCATCTCTCTTCCATTAGCAACACAGCTGAGAGTTGCCTTTTGAAAGAATAGATATGCCTCTTCAGTACACACTAAATTCTCAGACAATATTATTTTCTCCCAGACTCACTGTATGGTAATTTTTTTTATTCATATTAATTCCTACTCCTTTACTTAGACCATAACTATGCTGTTGCCCTCAATGTTTTGTTTTTCCTATATTAAGAAGCAGGATGAAAACAAACCATAGGAAGGAAGTGTATCCTAGGTATTGCCTTCAGGGAAATTGAAAAAAAAAAAAAAAAGTTTTCATCTTGAAAAGATCAAAGAAAAAGTGAGGCAAGCTAGGGGAAAAAGTAATTTTTTTTGGCACCAAGAAGGGAAAAGAGGGAATAGGCAGATTTTTGGCAGAATGGAATGTGTTAATCTGCAGTGAAAGTATGATTTTAAAAAATATTTCTCAGCTGCACATCTGAAAATTTTTATGCTTTTAATTTTCCTTTGGAAATTTAAAATGTTACAACCCATATAAATATAATTATATCAGTTTTTCTATCCCATAGTCATCATGCCCACTGAAGGCAGTGGGAATTATGTATGGATGCAAATAGGATAGACAGGGTAGATGACTACTGAAAAGAATTTAGAAACATTTCAACAAACATACTTGCAAATATTTTTGGTATTTTAAAAAAGTAGGACACATATGTTAAATTCAAGTGAAGAGGGCCTTAAAGGGAATATCCAAGTGCACAGTTTGCTTCTATATTTGTGTGAGCCATTTGGTTAAGTATTTTGCAAAATATCTACACTTTATTTTCCAGTCCTTCTGGAAGTTTCAAAATACTGTATGCCTCACAATAGACTTTTCAACATATGTGTAAGCTATAGTGTGAAAATAATCGTGGAAATAATTTGAGATCTATATAATTCCACAATCTACTTTCCTTGAGTTGGCTGAATATAAATATTTTTTTTCCTTTAATGTAAGTATACATAGGAAATGATAAAGTGTTTCACACAACACATTTTGATCTTCAATCTTGAAGCAATGCATTTCTGCATTGAAGCAGCATTGCCAATCACAGAAACTTAAGAGATGCCATTTAATAACACCAAACACACATAGCTCTAGATGTTTCTTATATCTAGAGTTGGCTTTGAAGTTGGGTTGAGACATAGAGAAGAATTTGAAACAGAATTGTTGCTCATCTTCTGATTTTTATTCTAGTCTCCAAAATTTGTAATTTCTGAGGAATTTGGTGGATTTACATGAAAGTTGGATAGCCATGGCTTCCTTTGAGACTGATATGTTCATCATTTAATTTATATAAGAGAATTGACTCTTGTCTCTAACCATTCTTAAAGCTTTTCAACAAATTCCAGTCTAGTTTTGCCAGATACTGGCTATTTCATAATTTTTACTGCTTAACCATTCTGGAAAAAGAATTTTGGTATTAATGCATGATTCTTTTCCTCTCACTTTTCTGTGTGGAAATCTTTTACAACTCTATACTTGATTAGATTATACCTTCCAACTCAAAGCAGAAGACATATTGTTATTAGAGCCAAACAGAACGGGTACAATCTTTACCAGTCCCTCCATACCCCCTTTTCTTTCATTCAAAGGGGAATAAAAGACAAAGTGTACTGAGTACTGGCATTCTTATATTTGGAAGCTAAATAAATATTTCATGATGATGAATGCTCTTAAGTCTTTATGGAGGAAAGGCTTTATACAAAAAATATTCTAATTATTGTTATAATTATCATATTAAAAGAATATAAGCATCTTAAAGGCCAGATTATCTTATTCCTGTTTTGTATCCCTATTATTTATTATAGTAACTTAAATATAATAAGAAATTAATATTTATTGAGCACAGCATATAATGTAATTAACTGCTTACAAAATCAGGCCAGCTCTAGGCAAAGGTAAATACACTTGCTATAGTTCATTTATTTATTATGCTGTTTTTTTTAGGGGGTCAGAAAAATGTATATGCCTATCATAGCATCTTATGATCATTTACCAATTTGGTAAGTATTTTTTCTTGGTTGGGGGGGTGAGAATTTTTTTTTTTTAAATCTGTTTTCGTCATTGCAACATAGATCATATGAATTGAAATCTAAATGACTTCTTGAAAATGTATAGGATTAGAACTTTGTTGAAAATTCTAAATTACCTCTAAAGTCCCTTTATTGTTCTAAAAGTTTGAAGCCATAAACCTTATTTTCAACTGCTTCCTATATTATAGAGGGCATTTAGGATTTATTCACTACAAGTATTCTATGCAATGTTGTTAAAGTGGTCCATCTAATGATACCAACTATTGTATAGCCTGTTTTTCTTTTTTTTTGTTTGTTTGTTTGTTTTTAATCACTGTTCTTAAGATGGAAAGAAAGAAGGAAAGAGGGAGGAGGAGGAGGAGGAGGGAGACAAAACATAACCTGTCAAGAGGATTCGCCTTGAGAAGGTTGAAACAGGAGGGAATGACATGACAAGCAAAAAAAAAAAAAAAAAGACAAGTTCACAAACCAAAGTTGGAGGATTTGGGATTAATTGAAATCCTCAAGTGGTGCATGGTAAGTGACTGCCTATTTAGAGCCAATAGATAGGTTTCCGTGAGGTTAAGGAAGCGAAAAATCCCATACGAAGCTAGTGAGATGTTAAATTCTAATTAGAAGTGTTAATTAAAAAAAAAAAAAAAAAAAAAAAAAAAAAAAAAAAAAACATTTTCAATTTCATCAGTGAGAGTGCTTTTGTTGTTCTGATTCTCTTTGCTACAGTGAATCCTAAGTATCCTAACTCATTTTAACCAATATTATTTACCATTCTATAGGGTATATATAAAAAAAAAATAGACTATGGCCATAGCAGCTTGGATTATCATTATTAGTACTGCCATGATAAGAGGTTTAGTTTTTTATGAAAACCCATTTCATAAACCCATTTTCAGGGCTTTATAAGAAAGTCATAGAAATTCTTCTTGGCCACAAAAGTTTCAAAATCACAAGTTTAGAAGTCTAAAGAAATAACTTTTCTCTTTTCTTTTTTACTTTTTACAACATCCCTTCTCCTGCTCCTGCTTTTTGTCCCCAAGATATTTTTATCTTCTAAGAAGATCTAAAAGTTTAAATTTTATTAATGTTTCTTTCCCTAATTAATTGTTACCTAAAAAGTCATAATGTCATTTAATGTGCCATTTTGTAGATTATTAGATCATAATATTCATTAGGGCTTTGAAAGAGCATCCAAATGTAAGCAGCCACAATTGATGTTTTAAAATTGGTTGTGACACATGCACTATCATATTTATAATACTTCAAATGAATATGCAAATGTATAGTAAGATTTTAAAAAATGAATGATATTAATCAATAAACTTCCAAAATTTTACAAAATTTAATATCTCCTATTTTGATTACTTTTTAAATAATAATTTAAATTATTGCATATTTAAAGGTGACACAAACTGAGAACAAATTTAATCTAAGGAAGAAGCTGAAATCCAAGAACTGAAATTTTTGACATTGATAACTTTATTACCTCCTTCTTTAGTTAAATACAAAAGCTTTGCATTAGAAGGCAATGTGAGAGTGACTCTTGGCTTTATTCCTAACTATGAGTCTTTGGGCTGGGAGTCTGTCATTTATCTACTCTGGGTCTTGGTTTTATCTTTCACAAACTAAGGGAACTCTCCTAGATAACTTCAAAGGTACTTTCTCATTAGAACTCTTGTGATCTTGACCTTTTGAATCTTTTATGGTTGATATTATAATTTTAAAAAATCTATAGAGATTCCTTTGTACAAAAATGTGTTTGTCATTCAAACACAGAACATCAACTCTTACTTTCTTAGAGTGGTTCTTTATACTGTTATAGACATGTTTTTTGTAGCTAATATTGTTAGACATATTTAATCCATCAAAATAAGAAATTTTAAAGTTGTGAATGTCCTTCAAATCACCTTATTACTCCCTGCAAACTATTAGTGTGGGTAAGTTTCTACCTGTATTGTGTGTATGCTATTTAAAGCAAGCATTAAATTCATATAAGATTTAAGTAAGCATCTTGTGATGAAGAACAAAAAATTTGGAAAGATAAATTGGATTTCATTTCTCTAAACCTCAGTTTCCTCATATGTAAAAAATTGGATTCGAAGAATCTTATCATTTAATGAGAATGACCATAAGATTCAATTTCCAGAACTCACTTTGGGTTCGGTCTAAGACTCCCATGGGAACTGTACTAAGATAGTTGAGGGAATTAAGGCCTAAATGTTGCAGCTTCAAAATGCCAGCCAGCATTGGTCCCATACTGTATCAGAATGCTGTTGGGTCTCAGAAGAAAATCAAAGCAAGTGAACTTGGTATCTGGATGGAGTTCTAATGCAGGATGACTAGAATTTTTCAAGGAGAGGCAAGATGGTTCAGGGAAAGGGAACAGATTTCTGTTGGAAAAAGAGTTTCCATTGGGTAGCCTTTCCATATAATATAAACAACATAGTACACATTTGTTTATTATATGCATCTATAATATATAATTTATACATCTATATCTGCATCTAAGAAGCCCATTTTCAGTTATAAGCTCATTTATGAAGAAGCCAAATAATTTTGCCAAAATTACATTTTCTTTTTGGTATTTTTTAGTATTGTTTAAATGTTGTTGTTAAGGGGAAATAATACATGGCCTTTTCTAAACTTTGTAAAAGATATTAAAATTTTATTAGTTTGGTTTTAGTAATTTGTTTAATGTAATTTTTGTGAAGGAGATTCAGTAAGTTTGTATAAGCCTGAATTAGTTTGTTTTCCCTTTAACTTTGTCTGAAGGGGGTAACAGGAGAATAGTGACAACAGGTATGGTACAGGCTTGGGCAATGTCTGATATCCTGTTTTCATTTTTCTGAAAATGAAATGTAATGATCATGACAAATATGATAATTTCATAGTATTGTCTATTCTTTGCACTATGGTCTTTGAAAATTATACTAACAAATACAGTTGTCTTCACTGACATTAGTTGAAAAAGTTTAAGACCAGATCTGACTCACAATTATAACAGGTATTAAATTCCAAAGTTTTATTTGTTTGTTTGTTTGTTTTCTGGCTTTATTTTCTTTCTCTTCCATTAGCAGTTCAGGCTGCTAATGTTTTCATGATATCTTCTCTCACACCCCATTAGACATTTTGTGACATCAGTCCTTTATATTTTATTGTTCCTTTAATTCTCCCAATAAATCCTTTCCCAAAACAATACCATTGGAGTTCAAGCCCTGGCTAAAACCAGAGACAGACTGAATGTTTGTGTTAGGAAGATTAGTCTCAGGAAATTCAGAGAATAGGTTTGTTAAGCAATGATGATTTTTTAAGTAGGAATGGAGAAAGAGGAACACAGAAATTCACGAAAATCATCTATAAAAGCCAACAAAAATTATGCCCTTTAGCCATGGAAGATGAATTCCCAGATCCTTAAATTCTAAGCCAATTAAACACTATCTCTAATTATATAAATAAAAACTTTACACTTTATTAAAGCCATTTCAAGTATTAGTTAGCAAATGATACTAATTTTGGATAACGGGGAATATCATTTATATTTCTAAACTCATACTCTATGGGTGGCCACTTAAAATAACTATGAGTAATGGTGGCTCTGATTAGGTATGCAACATAAATAGCCTATGTTACCTTAAATAATTTCATTATGTTTTCATTTATTTACTTGCTATCTATCAATAATTGTTTTAATATCTGGAAAAATGAAAATACTTAGTAAAATTAAAATATTTCTTGTCTTGCTTTTTCACTATATTTACTAAATTTAGTGAGCATTTGTAGTAATATTTTTCAAACTTCAAGAGGTGCCTCTTTATTTGAATACATTAAGATATAATTAAGTAGTATCTGTTTACCCTATTTGTTGAGATTTTGTAGATTCAAATCATTTTGGTTCTAAAAAATATGTGTCTTGTTAAGCTAAAAATTTCTTGACATCAGGTATACTGGAACTAGCTGATTTGGCTTGGGAGACCTAATTGTTAAATTTTCAATATGAGTGTATAAGTCAGAAAGTAGCAAATGCTACAAATCAGGGTTTTACTTTTTTCTTTTCCTGGTTGTTCAAACTTAAGGAAATGAATATGAAAAGTTAGTAATTCAGGTGAAACTTAAAAGTATATTGTGTGTTCTCCTTCCTTCCTTTCTCCTCTCTTCTTCCATCTCTCCCTTCTTCTTCTACTCCCTCATACCTCCATTTTATTTTTAAATTATGCCTCCATCAGTGTGTTTACACTTAACTTTTAGACACTAATCTTCAATCTTTTGCACTATTTCCCATAGTTTTCTGATATATTTCTGCAAATTGTCACTACAAGAAAATCTTTTTACTATCTAATAGAATTGAGTGTTACTAATAAACCTGAAGATTTCACTACATACTTATTCATCCAGATCATCTATGATTTTTCAAATAATATAAATTCAATCACTAATCTCTGGGGAAACCCACTGTATATTACTTTTGCATACAAAATAATAACTTTTTAGCAAATAGCCCTTTAAGTTTACAAATGAGATACATTATTATACAATCCTCACAGCAGTCCTGTACAGTAAGTACAGCCCAGGAAACAGATTTAAGTGACTAACTCACGGTCACATATTTATTACATATCTGATGTTGTATTTGAACTAAAGGTTTTTTGGGGGATAATATTAGGAAAGTGTTTAGCACAGTCCTTGGCACACATTATTGTTCAGTCTTTTCAATTGTGTCTAATTCTTCATAACTCACATGGGATTTTCTTGACAAAGATACTGGAGTGGTTTGCCATTTTCTTCTCCATCTACTTTTATAGATGAGGAAACTAAGGCAAAGAAGATTAAGTGATTTGCACAGGTTTACAAATTTAGCAAGATTTGGGAAATGAATCTTCCTAACTTTAGATCTAGTACTCTATCCACTCTGCCACCAATAGATGCTATATAAATGTGTGTTCACTTCTCTTTCCCCAAGTCTTAACTCTATTCCTAGTGCTCTTTCAACTGTTTCAAACTACTTAATGAAAGTAGCTATTTTAAGGGTTCAAGTTATTGACCTTTCAGCTATTTCTGCTATACTGACATATTTGACAGAATATTAGAAATTAGCCTAGATCTTGAAGAATGAATACCATTTTGCATAGGTAAAGAGAAAGAATGATTAAGATGAAGGCAGTATCAAGACATCAAAAACATAGGAGCAGAAAAAAAAAGTGTGATGCGAGTGATATGGTAAATAGTAGAGTTTGCATGAAAGGAAATAGAGTGAAATGAGGCTGCAAGGGCATTTTAGAAGCAATTTGAAGAAGTGTGGAGTGACAAGCTAAGGATCTTTGATTTTATTCAGTACATTCAAGATTTTGGAATAGTAAAATGCTTTGTGAGATCTCTGCATAATCTATTGGTATAGAAATAGATTGAAAGCAAAAAACTGTCCAATCACAAGTTCTGACCCCAATTGCATAGTTGCATATCTAAATGCATCTCTACATCCATATCAATTATCAATCTCTATCCCTGTATATCAATATGATATATAGACATATCTAGAACACACATATATACCTGCACATACACATATAGATAGATAGATAGATAGATAGATAGATAGATAGATATAGTTAGATAGATAGATAGATAGATATAGATAGATATATAGATATAGCTATATAGATATACACATACATACATATATACACAGATATTAAAACTGAACCAGGTTTTTGGGACTCTATGCATCTATCTATGAATTTTCTCCGTATCTACATATCTATATTAGTCTGTTTGTTTATAGATTTCTATACTTACATACAAAGTCATTTATGTGTATGTGTGTGTGTGTGTGTGTGTGTGTGTGTGTGTGTAATCACATCTTAAGTCTGCAGGACAGCAAAATGGAGACAGTAAAATAATATATAAATACATATAGATATATACACACATTTCTATACACATGTGTTTATTTGATTAAATATAGTCAAATGCAATAAATTATTATTATAAGAACAGCAAAATGAAAATAAAATGGTATCCGAAAAGTTTCCCAATCTAACAATCTCAGAAATACCATATTTATAGTTGTGTCCAAGTTAGCTCTCAGGAGAACTTCTGTATCATCCTGAATCCTTGGTCTTAGAAGAGGAGTGATGAGACAAGTTCACGTGGATGGTCAAAACATGAAGTCCATTTATTCCAAATTCTCTCATGCTTATATACCCTAATACCCTTATATAACCAAAGCAAAACTGAGCATGCACTAACTATATACAGAGCATGGGAACCACATAAACAACTTGCTATTTTATGTAGATGACTCTGCCACTTGGTATCAACTACAACACTGGTTGTTACCACCTCCTGACTTCTCAAGAAGGACAAGAGGCCCCTGGGATGGGGAGGTGAACCAGACATTGTTAACAGGTTCCCTCTGGGCTGAGGAGTTTTATACTTCACCCAGAGTTCCCCCACTATCTATGGCCCTCTACATATCTCCCTTTCTTTTGTTTTAATTGAAATAGGTATACATCAGTGGTTAAATCCATCAGCATGGGAAGAATCAACAAACAAGTAGTAATATCACACAAGCAAATAATATCACACAAGCAAGTAGTAATATAACAAACAATATGAACAAACAAGATACTATAAAAGATTTCTATGAGTCCCAGAAGGAAGGCATAGAAAATAAGTATCAATTCACAACTACACATACACCTCCTTCAGCAGCCATGAGATAATCCAAAGGAAATCTATTGTCTATAACTTCGTATGTCAAGGAATCCATTGATTCCTGAAGGTTTTGAAGTCCTGCATCAGTCTCATTAACAATTATTTTTATGGTTATGATAATGTTCATGAGTCAATCACCATATATATAAACAAAGAGCCATGCTCTTTCAGTGGTGGATACAGTCAGAGTTGGAACCACCTGATGTTTCTTGGGTCTTCTCCTTCCTTTAAAAGGTCTTCTCTTTTTCTGCCTCTCTCTGATGGGCAAGGTGGATATGGCTCATCAGCATCTTTTGGATTCCTTCTCCATCTGTGAAGATACAAGCAAACCTTCTGCCCCAAGCAGTTAACTTATTTGTTCCCTTCCATTCACCACTTCCTGGATCTCTCCATATCACCTGGTGATTATCTAAAGATATTGGAGCTGCTCACACTGGACACCCTCTTCCAGTGGTTTATAAAACCTGTCCGCTGGAGTCAATGCATCTTCATAAAAAAAAAAAAATTAATAGTATATAGAGTTAAGAAGCTCTCTAGAGTTACCTGTGGATCTTCCTTTCTTTTTTTGTTTTTGGAGGAATATCTAGATGTCTTTGTTTCTTCTCTATACTATTGCCTGTCCTTGAGGATTAAAAGGTATGCCAGTGGTGTGTAAAATCTGATACTGGGCACAAAAGTGTGCAAAATGTTTAGAAGTATATGCAGGTCCATTATCTGTGTTGCTTGTGGCACACCCATAATTGCAAAAGCTTGTATAAGGAATTCAGTGACCACTTGGGCTGTCTCTTTTGCTACTGATATTGCAGGTGTCCACCACAATATGGATAAAAGACAGATGAGCAAAAGATTTATAATGGGTCATATCCATTTGCCAAATTTCATTAGGTCTCAAACCACAAGAGTTCTTCCCTAGAGGGAATGTAGGAGTGTGGAAAGGAAGCAAGTTGTACAGGATTTTATTGTGCTCCTAGCTTCCTCTTTTATAATTCCAATATGCAGAATAAAGTTTGTGCAGCCTGATAATATTTAGAATGAGATTCCTGGGCTGTCTGAAATAGAAATATTAGCTAACATGGTGAAAAGGTGATCGGCCTTCAAGTTTCCAAAAAGAACAGGACCAGGAAGTCCCATATGAGAGTAGATATGCAAGATATAGTACTTACCTGGACATTTTCTCACTTGCTCCTGAAGTTCCTTACAAAGCTGATATATGTTAGAATCTACAAATTTTATTTGGGCTGTGGCAATGCTTTGTACCACATCTACTAAATAAGCCGAATCGGGCATTATATTTACATCTCCTAGATAATAAATAAGAGCTAACATAATTGCATTCTACAGAGTGGACTGAAAGGAAGTTCTGACTACTCTTTTTATAGTTAAGTCATGAGAGTATACAGCACAAATGTTATGTTTGGGTGCATCTGTAAAAATAGTTAGTCCTTTAAGAGGAACCTTAGAACTTTTTCTTCAAAAATCCATGGCCAATTATGTTAATAGCCAGGTTATCTTTAAGGTGGACCCATGTGTAAAATTAGGGCCCAATAAAATTTGCCATTCTGGGATGGTTTCACAGCTTACGCTAATTTGTGCATTGGTATGGAAGGTTTATATCTTGTCAGGTCTTATCCCTGATAATTGTATTATTCGCTTAATGGCCTTTAATAAGATTCTATCCACAAACACTGGGTAAAGAATAAGGCTTTTGTCTGTGTGCTTGGTGGGTCACCCACTCAATCATACTGTGTCCTTGATAAAGGAGTGATATAGGTGCCTCTTTTGTAGCAAAAACTGATATTTCCAAGAGTTTTTTGAGTGACTCTTTCAACTATATTAGATAAAGCCAGTTCAACATCACTCAGAGCCTCTTGGCCTTCTTTTTTAAGTTGACATGGTGAGTCCAAAGCACTGTCTCCTCTTAAAATATCATACAATGGTTGTAATTGATAGGTGGTTAAGCCTAATACTGGACACAACCACTAAATATCTCGAATTTCTGAAAGTCATTTAAGGTGTTCAACTTCTCTGTTTTTAAAGAAAGTTTTTGTACCAAAAGTACCTTGGGATATACTTCATATCCTAAATATTGAAAAGGAGAGTGCCTTTGAATTTTTTTTTTTTTTTTTTGGTGGGGCTATGTACAATTAGTAGTTCCTTAGTGTTTCTATGGTCTTTTGTAGACATTCTTCTAACATTTGTTTCTCAGGTGCACTGCCCAACATATCATCCCATGTCCATAACTTTTGGAAATGCTTTTCTTACTGCATTAAAAGCAGCAACCACAAACATCAGACATTTCCTTTGGCAAAACTATCCATTCAAATCTTTTATATGAAGCTCAGCTACATTAACGCTGGACACTGAGAAGGCAAGTCTTTTCATATTTTCCATATATGAAGGATATCCAAAAGGATACAGTAGAAACAATCCTTAATATCTATAACCCAAAGAGATCATTCTCTAGGCAATTGAGTAGGAGATGAAGAGTTCCCATGGTTTCCATCTGTTCCTTTACTTTTCTTAAATCAGTCAACATCTTCCATTTTCCAGATTTCTACAACAAATACAAAGGGATTCCAAGGATTGAGAGAAGGTTATAAATATCCTTGGTCAAGTTGCTCTTGTACTATGTCTAATAGAGCCTGATTTTTTGACTGGTCACTTTTCTACCCACACTGGTATAAAAATGTTCCCATTGGTCAGAGTTCTGGCTGACCTTCTATTGCAGTCCTTCTAAAATGCCAAAGTGCTGAATCTTAATGCTAACTGCGATGTTTTGAAAAATAAAACTTTAATGAAAATCAATCAATCAATCAATCAATAAAGGAAGTCAGCAAGGAAAACTGCCTTGATATCCTATAGCCAAAAGGTAAAGTAGCCGAATTCATTGACCAATTCCTGAAAGAGACTCCAAAATGAAAACTCCTTGCATCAAGGAAAATATATGGCAGGCAGCCATAAAGAAGCAACTTAAATATCAAAGAGTCATGATAAGTATCAAAGGACCTGGAATCTGACATTTCAAAAGGCAAGTGAACTTGGAGTGCAGCCAAGAATAAATTACCCAATTAAACATTACATTTCAGGGAAGAAGATAGACTTCCAATGATACGAGTGAATTTCATTTATTTCTGATGAAAAGATGGTAACTGAACAAAAATTTTGCTCTCCAGTTACAGAATTCAAAAGAAACACAAAAAGGTAAAAAAACCAAAGAATTCTTGAGAATAATGTCTCTGTTATGGATATACTTGGAGAGTAAGGGTATAATTTGATTTTATTGTGATAATAAAAAAAAAAAAGAAATGAGCAAGAAAAAGGATTGTCCTGGAAAAAGAGGAAAAGGGAGGGAAAATAAAAGAAATTACATTTCATGAAGAGGAAAAGAAGACTTATAATAATTGAGGGAAAGAAGTGTGTGGGATGAACATTTTGTGAATCTTACTCTCTCAGACTTGGCTCAAAGAGAGAATATCAGACATATTTAGGTTCATAAAGAAAGTTGCCTACAGGGAAGGGAGGGGAGAAGGGAAAGGAAAAGGGAAGACTAATAACAGGGAAAACCAAAATAGTAGGGGAAATGTACAAAAAAGGGGGAGAAGTTGTAAATAAGAAGAGTGGTCTGAGGGGGCTGGCGATCTGAAACAAAATACTGAGGAGGAGAAAAGGGAAAAAGGAAAAAGAAAAGCATAATTTAGGGTAAATAAAACAACAGGAAATACATAATCAGCTATTTTTTGAGACAATTGGGAATAAGTGACTTGCCCAGGGTCACACAGCTAGGAAGTGTTAAGTGTCTGAGGCCAGATTTGAACTGGTTTTGGGGCTGGTGCTGAGATCCACTGAGCCACCCAGCTGCTTCTAAGCATTAACTTTGAGCATTTTGTATTTGTGTTTTTCCTCCCAGAAGGGGGTAGCTTTTCCAGTTTTTTTCAGGAAACAGCCTGTTTTCTCAGAATTTGCTTTCTGAGCTGGTACTGTGGCCTGCCTCACTGCCTCACTGAGCCAGGCCTGAAACTATTGGTTGTTGATCTGATATATTTAACACTTTGTCACTGACTTTCCTAGACTCCTCCTGAGCTGGGCTAAACATGTCTTCCACTTCAATGTTTGAAGTTTTTTCAAACTATCTTGAATTGGAGAATGGTTTCATTCTATTACACTGTTCACAGGGAGGGCTCAAGCAGCTTCCTGTATTCATTAACCCTTCTTGGCTTCACCCCCAGAAACCCTCATGTAAGTCTTTCCCAGAGCTTTTCTGAAATCAGTCTGTTAATCATTTCTTACCGAACAATTAAATTCCATTACTTTCATATGCCATAATTTATTCAGCCATTCATTTCCCCAAGTGATGGGAACCCACTCATTTCCCAACTCCTTGTCACTTCAAAAAGAACTGCCACAAACATTTTTGCCCATGCGGATCTTTTCCTGATTTTAGAGATCTTTGAGATACACACCAAATAGTGGCATTGCCAAAATAAAACGTATATACTGTTTTATACCCTTTTAGGCATACTTCTATGGAATGGTTAGATTATTTCACAATTCCACCAATAATTTAGCATTCATTTTTGAAAGATTTTGAGTTCAGTTTTTTTTTTTTTTTTTTTTTTTTTTTTTTTTTTTTTTTTTTTTTTTTATTTCATGCACCTTCTGAAGATGGTAGGAGATTTGTTTTGGTTTATATATGTGCTATCATGTAAAACATGTTTTTATGTTTGACAAAATTGTGAAAGAAAAAAGAGAACAAAATAACAAGAACCATGAGAATTGATAAAATAGGTGAAATAAAATATGCTTAGATCTGCATTCAGAGTACATTAGTTCTTTGTCTGGATATACTGACACATTCATATACTACATTTTGTTCAGTCACTCCCTAATTGATAAACATGCCCTCAATTTCCAAGATTTTGGGACACAATCAAAAGTGATTAGGGCACTTTTTCATATGCTTATCAATAACTTTGTTTTCTTCATCTGTTCATATTCTTTGATCATTTATCAATTGACAAATGTCTTGTATTCTTATAAATTTGCTTCTGTTCTCTCTATATTTGAGACCTTTATCAAAGATACTTGCTGTAAAGATTACTTCCTAGTTTCCAACTTTTCTTCTAATTATTTGATTTGTTTGTGCAAAACTTTTTAATTTAAGATAATTAAAATTATCTATTTTTCATTTTATAATATCTTTTGTCTCTAGTTTGGTCTGATTCTTTCCCTCAACATAGAAGTGAGAAATAGACTATAACTTGCTCTTCTAATTTGAGTATAGTGTCATACTTCCTATATAAATCATATACCCATTTTAACCTTATGACATATCACAGTGAATCCTTTGTATTTTTTTCAAAATTTTTGTATCAATATTGATTAGGAAAATTGGCCTATAATTTTATTTCTCTATTTTAGCCCTTTCTTGTTTAGGTATCAGCACCATATATGTATGATATAAGAACTTCTTCTTTCTCTATTTTTCCAATTATTTATTTAGTATTGGAATTATTTTTTTTTCTTTTAATGTTTGTTAGAATTCACTTGTGATATTTTTTCCTAGGAAATTTGATTTCTTTTTTCAAAGATAGGGTTTTTTAGCCATTCTATTTCATAATTGTTAAATTAAGTAATTTTTATTTTCATAAATACTCATTGATTTTGCTCAGATTTTCAGATTTATAGGCATAAAATTGGGCAAAATATTTCCTAATGATTGCTTTAATTTCTTCTTCATTTGTGATTATTTCAGTCTTTTCATTTTTGATACTGTATATTTGTTTTCTTTTTTAAATAAAATTAAACAATTATATCCATTTTTCTTTTTTTCCCCATAAAATTAGTTCTTAGATTTATTAATTTGATCATTATGGGTGTTTTATTTATTTCTTTTTCTAATTAATCTCAGCTTTGATTTTCAGGACTTCCAATTTGGTGCTTAAATGAGGATTTTTACTTTGTTCTTTTCTGCATTTTTTACTCACATACTTAATACATTGACATGTTTTTTTCCATTTTCTTGATGTAGGAATTTGGAGAAAAAATTTCCATTTAGTACTGCTTTGATTACATCCGAAATTTTTTCATAAGTTGTCTAATGTTTGTTATTCTTTTTAATTAAATTATTATTTCTATGAATTCTTTTTTGATCCACTTATTATTTAGGATTATATTAGTTTATAATTAATTTTTAATCCAAATTTACTTTGCCCTTTGTTGAATATAATTTTGTTGCATTCTGATCTGAGAAGAATGCATTGAATATTTCTGCTTTTTTACACTTGATGTTGAGGGCTTTATGCCCTATTACATAGTCTTGCTATATGTTATTCCAAAGGTCTGTCAGACATTTTTTGTTTCATTTTTAATGTTCCATATTATTTATTTATATTTCAAGAAATTATTTAACTAATTAATTGGACCTGTAATCTCTTTTCAAAAGTATTTTATTTATTTAAAGCTAAATGTAAAGTTAAAACAACAACAAAACAAAATAGAAAAAGAAAGACAAAAAAAAAAAAGCAAAACATTGTTATGTGTAGAGCATGTAAGCTAGAAGCATCAGTCAGATTCAGAGCTAGAGAAGACAAAAGGACTGGAGGTGGGAGCTCAAACTCTTGGAACCAAGAAGAGAGATTCATTTCCATCTTCATCAGCCTTGTGGTGGCTGTCCTGTCCTCCTTAGCTTCTTCATTGAAACCAAGACTCCAGAAGGCCTCTAAGAAAGCTAACTAAAGCCCCAGGCAAGGAGACAAGACTTTGAATGAGATAATAAAGCATTTGAACTTTAACACATGGCTATTCTTGTGGTGATTACTCTACTGAAAAGAATGCTGCTCCAAAGACTTCCAGAAAACCAAGCAAGAACATTACACATTTCAAAAAAACATATATAATATTGATGATGACTATTCATTTTTTTTCTTTGCTTCCTTGTAGGTCATATTAAACTTTTCTATTGTTCTATTTACCTGTTTAATTTCTTTCTTGTTTATTTTGGGTAGAGTTATCAAGTTTTGAGAGTAAAAATTTAAGGTCCTTTATTAGAATAATTTTGCTATTTCTTCTTTAATTTCCACTTCTTCTACTTATTGTCTTTAAGAATTTGGATGCTGTACACATGATATGTTTAGTACTGATAGTTCTTAATTGTTTATGTACCATTTAGAAAGTTGTAGCTTCAATTTTTATCTCTTTTAAATAGGTCATTTTTGCTTTACCTTTGAGATAAAAATTGCTACACTTGCTTTTTTTCCCCCTTCAGCTGGAGTATAATTGATTCTACTCTAGCCTTAGACTTTACTCTGTGTGTGTCTCTTTGCTTCAAGTGTATTTTTTGTAAAAAACATATGTAGGATTTTGGTTTTGATCCACTTTCCTATTCACTTCTGTTTTTGTGGAAATTCATCCTATTCAGATTCACAGTTATGATTATTACCTGTGTATTTCTCACCACCCTGGGCTTCCTCTTGTTTGTTCTTTTACTCTTTCCCTCCTCACCAGGGTTTTGCTTTTGTCTACCACGTCCTGTCCTCTCCCTTTTTATCAGTCTATTCTTATATTCCACTCTTGTACTTTCCTATTGGTTAAGATAGATACTCAACTATTCAATCATTGTGCATAGTATTCCCCTATTTAGCCAACTCATGAATATAATATAGTTTGAAAATGCTAACCTTAGTAAAAATGTAAAATCTGTAAAAATAATGAAATACAAAAACAAGAATAAAAATTGTGCATGTCATTTTCAAATATATATGTGTATATACAACATATGTGCATAGATATGTATAGATACATATATATTCAAATTTTTAAAATATAATAACAAAAATAATTTTATTGTCCATTCCCTTCTGAACTATTTGACTAGTTATTATTTATATAATGAGTATGCCTACATATATAACTAGTATAGTATATTTACATAACTAGTAAATATAGACATACAAATATATACATTCATACATGCAGACATACTCTATACTGTTTTCTTAAAATACTACTTTATATCGCTACCTCTCTTGGTTTATCTTTCTTTCTTCTTTTTTTGATTTGCACTTCTTCCTTTCATTCATTTACATTTGCCTTTCCCCATTATATAATTGTTTTTTATTATAATTTCAGACAACAAATTGTTCAGCTCTTATCCATCTTTAGATATGTGAATTATTTCCAGGTTTCCTTCCTTTTATATAGAATCTTGCTGTGAATATTTTATATAAATTGTTCATTTTTCCTCATCTATATTATCCTTATGGTATTGAGCTATTTTTGAATTCATAAAGTCAAAGAGTATATGAATAGATTTGTGTTCCTTTTTTATTTTTCTCCAGGTTGTCTAAAATCATGGTTCCAAAAACAAAGAAATGGCACACCAGTTTTTCCACAGTTTTGTCACACTGAATCTCAAAAATTAGTATTTAAGTCAAGAATTCATTGGGTTATGTTGAATATAGTATAGAAAGGATACTATAATAATAATGAGTATACTGTTATCCAAGTTTCTGAAGTTTTCAGTAGAGCTTCAAGACAATGTTTCAATAAAATGGCAAAATTAAAGAGTGTTGACTTTGGAGTCCGAGCACATGGATTTCAATCATATGTCTTTCACTTACTACTTTGTAGTTACCTCGGATTTTGTTGTTATTTATTTATTAGTTAGTTTTTTATTATAGGCAAACTTATCCAGTACAAAAAAGTTATTGAACTTTTATTACATTCTCTAAGATTTAAAAAAGCTCAAGATTTTCAACTTATTTTATTTATTTAGAAACAAGAGATACTTAAAGACATCTGTTATCACTTCATGAACTTATTTTTGTCTACTATTTAACATATTATTCTAGATTCATAAATGAAAAAGACTTTAAAGAATACCTAGTCAGAATCCAATTCCTGCATATTACAGAATAGAAAAAAGAAGCCCAGAAGGGTTAAGCCATTAGCCCTAAGGTCACACAGAGTAGTAAGGGTCACAAATTTCTCAGGCTACAAATTCAATACTTTTCTATAATTACTTTTGTTTCTTTTATGAAAATGAGTATGTATACATATATAATGAGTATGCATGTTAGCTTGAAGTTACCTTGAAGATCTTATAAAATGGAATGTTAGAAACATCATTTTAATTTAAAAATAATTTTGCTTTTAATTTTCCAATTTTTTTCAGAATTCCTTTGACTTCTTGTCAACCAAAAATTTAGACTTGAAATAACTAAGTTTATTATTTGTTTGTTATATTGAAAATAAGTTTCTCTAGAATTAAAAAAAAATACACTGTGCTCAGTTCCACATTTTACCCATGCAGTCTTTTTATCCAGGGCCAATTCTGAAAAATCTATGACTTTTTCCCCTCATATGTGGGAACCCCACCATTTTTATACTGCTGGCTAAAATGGTAGCTTTTGATCTGGATTTAATTCAAGAATACTAATGAAAACTATCACTCATACATCAATCTTTGGGAATAAAAATTGATAGTTGCACACACATCTAAGTGGAGCTTGTTAGTAGAGAAGGAAAAAATGAGATGCTACAGCACTTTCATTAAGCTGCTAACATTATTCCTCATTTTGTGATATTTACCTTATAGAGGTAAGTCACAATATTTTCCTAGTGAAATATCATTATTAGTTAAACACACGGCAGCAAGATAAGTGTTGACATTTTATTGAAAACCACTGTATATTGCTAATCCAATATGAATATTACTACAGCAGTGGGATAAATCTGTCAAAATATGTTGGTATTGCAAGGATTATGTTATATCTTGATGACAAAGTGTAACTACTCCTCATAGTTCAGGCTCCCAGTTAATTCCCTTTCCTACCTAACTTTTCAAACTAATTTGAGGTTTTCACAGAAAAAATAGGGGCTGTGATGATCCCCCCCAAAAAAATATAAATCATGTGGAATGAAAGGCCAGTTTTGTTTGGCTTTCTAGTATTTTGTAGAATAATTGAGAATTTAAGTCATAACCAAGGAAATAGGCAATTGGGTTGAATTGAAAATGCACTTGGCCTTGGAGTCAAGAGATTGGGTTCATGTTCCCAACTTTGCTACTGATTTGGTATATACTTCTGGGAAAGTCACTTCTCCTCCCCTGATCTCAGTTCTTTGACTTGAAGTGAGAATTGCATTAGATAGATAAAATTCTATATGCAAGCTTTAAAAGCTCTATGATTTAATCATTTTTACATGTTATGTGAAAAATTATCTCTGCTCAAGTTATGTAGAGAGAGGGTTCCTTATAGGAAAATATGCCTTGAGGGTAGGTCAGAAAGGTGATTGGAGGGTCTAGTCAAGACCATGAAACTTTGATGAGGTCAAACATCTGGTAAGGATTGCTCTTTTCTAGACCTTTGACCCAATCTCCACTATCTTATATAGAAGTGATAAAATAGATTATCTCTAGTTCCCTGCCCTTAACACTCATAATTACTTTTGTGAGATTTTTTTTTTATTCTTTTTACTTTAAACACTAAAATGAGAGAGATGGGTACTCAAAGATCTCCTTAATTTTAAAATTTATATGTGGTTTTATTTCATTTGTAGGCCAGTTTAACTGGCAAAGTTTAAGAGATTTTATTTAATGGAATAGTCTTTATACAGAAAAAAAGTTGACCATTCAGAAACAACATGTTACAAGGAGAGAAATGTTTTATTAATATAGTGTTCAACACTTTTGCAAACATATTTGTAGCTGATGAGTTAGATTGGGTAATAGCTAAAATTAATCACCTATACTACTTGTCTCTACTTTCTCAGTTTTCATTCATTTAAGATCTTGCACTGTTGCTTCTGAATCTACCACTCAAAAAACAAAACAAAACAAAACAAAACAAATCAAAACAAAACAAAACAAAAAAAAAAAAAACCCTGAAAAATATAGGACATAGGATAAGTAAATTTAGGTAATGGTGGGGGTGGGTAGACTCAGGAATATGGAGGCATTATGGAATAGTCAATGGAGTCTGCAATACTTTTCAGGCACTCTACACCAAACTCTACACCATAAACTTAAAATATTTCTTCCTTCTTTGTTCCATTACTTCCATATGGTATAGAGGAAAAAGAACTTTTGTTATGATAATATACCATTAAACTGAACTACCCTTCATTCTGCTGTAGATTAAATTGTTTCTTCTGATTGGTATATATTACTTCCCCTTCTGGTATATATTGAATAACAAAACCTGAAACAACTACCTCCATCCTGCTTAAGTTGAATACATGGCACTCACATTTTAACTGTCTTTAAATGTTCAAATGTTGAATCCAAATACAATTAGATATTTTTCCAATTAACTTTCCTAATGGGATAGACTGAATCATATTGGTCCATTCAAATCCCTCAGTACTTCTGATTTTCTGTATACTGTGGGCATAACCTAAGAAAGCTATATAAGTTAAATTTGTATCCTAGGTATTAGTAAGCAGCCTTCCTTTAGTATGCTAATATATTTCTTTTCCATTCAATATGTATACTCATTTTAAAACTTTATTGTATTATATACCTAGCCTTATGTGTTTGGGAAGCTGAACCCCCACTATTGGTTGTTTAGAGACCCTTAATTAAGGGCATAGGTTTTACTGACCAGAAACCTACATCTGAAGATTAAGGCAAGGATTTTTCTCATAATTATATATTTTAAGCAACCTAAGTATCTTATTTGGAAACTTACCCCTTATTGGCTAATTAGTTACTATTTCTTTGTTCCTTTGAATGCAGCTACTTGAGAGGAGTGAGACACCTCTTTTTTTCAGTTTTTTGGGGAAATTGTACCTGTTTGCTCTTCTCTCACTTGAAAAATCCCTAATCTTTCCTTCAACTGGAAATCAGATTACTTGGTCTTGTATCCTTGTATCCTTAAATTCTCTAAATTGTTTTCTTTTAATGCATAACATTTCTACCCCCTTATATTTGGAACCCAGAGCCAAGCTGAGGAGACCTGGGCCTAATCTTTTTGCTTATGCATTTGCTTGTTTGTTTGCTTTTCAATAATATTTTATTTTTTCAAATATAATAAGATACTTTTCCACATTCATTTTGATAAAACTTTGTGCTCCAATTTTTTTTCTCTTCTTCTCCTCTCCAAGAAAGCAAACAATCTGATATAGATTAAATTTGTGTGCCATCTGCTTAAATATATTTCCATATTTTTCATGTTGTTCAAGAAACATCAGACCAAAAGGGAAAAAACAAAAGAAAGGGAAAACAAGCAAAAAGGTGAAAATACTATGCTTTGATTCATATCTAGTCTCCCTAGTTCTCTCTCTGGGTTTGATTAGCATTTTCCCTCTCAAGGTCTATTTGGAATTACCACATTATTGAGAAGATCCCAAGTCCATTAGAGTTGATCATCACATAATCTTCTTGTTACTGTGTACAATGTTTTCTTATTTCTGCTCACTTTGCTCATCATCAGTTCATGTAGATCTTTCCAGGCTTTTCTAAAATCAGCCTGCTCTTCATTCCTATAGAACAATAATATCTCATTACCTTCCTATATCATAACTTATTCAGCCATTCCCCAAATGATGAACATCTGCTCAATTTCCAGTCCCTTGATACAAACATTCTGGGTCCAATTTTTTATGCAATTTGCACGTATTACTTAATAAATCAATATGCTCAAAAGCTTAAAGCTTTGTTTTCTCAGTTATTTGTATTTTCTCAGATATCATCTGCCACTATAACTGCTGACTTCTAAATTCCCTTCCAAATCTGTAATTCTCTGCTTACATTGAACCAAATTCCTACCAATGCATATTCTGTCAGTACTGATCCTTTTATTCATTTGAGTTACCCTGTATAGCAGAGTCCCTTGTGCTAAAGGCTAAGTCAGATGTAGATATACCAGGAGAGTCCCTGGACAGAGTGTGACTTAATGAGATCTTTGTGAAGTGATGGGCGAAGACCTGTTGAAGGAAGTAGTAGGGGTAATATTCTTCAGGTGGGCGGGTCCTTAGTGCTTCACACTCTGTAGTGAACTTCATATACTACCTCTCAGTTGTTAAGTGTTGTTAGTAACAATGCTAATCAATGATTTTTATCTTCTAATGGATAAATCTGACTAAATAATAAATAAATCATTTCTTTCTTTTCTTTACCTTGAATTATTCCTCCTTATCTTTTGTGACACAATAATCATCTTACTTTACTAAGAAATCCTTAGCCTGTCTACTAAGTGTGCACAGTCCCAAAGACTAATTTTAATCCAAACCTTTTGTTTCCCATTATACTAAAGGTTCATTATATAAGTCCTATGCCAAAGGTTTTTAACATTTTTTGTGTCATTGACCCATTTGACAATCTGCTAAATTTTATGCCCTCTTCCTTCTCAAAATAATGTTACTGATATTATTATTAGAAGGAAATGGCAAATTGTATTTGAAATTTAGAGTCTACATTTCACTAGAAGGAGTGGTAATAGGAATGGCTAATTACAGATGATAACTCTAAAATAATGTTGTCTCCTTCTAAATGATAAGTTTTATTGGGAGTTGCCAAATATTGAAAAAAAAGAGCTTCTTTAAAAAATATGTTGAAATTTCAATGATTTTTCTTCAGTTTTAGAGCTAAGTACCATTATTATAGAAATTTTTATTATCTTTGATTAACCCTTAAAGCCAAAAGCTGACTGAGATAAGCATCATGAGCATACAGGCATTTTCCCAATATTGTACATATTGCTATCAGCTTTCCCTTAATAAATTGATTTGTTGAGCTGAATTGAAACTTACTGGGGAGTTAACTTTATAGCTGGTGTAATGATGAGACAATATGTCATCGCAAAAACTGTCAGGTTTAGTGTACTGATGATGTACTGTCTCTGTGTCTGATAGTTGTGTGACTATGATCAATTCACACAATCTCCCATTCCAACATCAGGTCTTTAAAAGTATACATTGCAGAACAGTTACTTGTTTGCATTGCCAGACCTGAGAAATGCAGTCACCAAATGCATATGGAGATTTGTAATTTTCCAGATGGGTGATTTTGTTGGTCTCTTTGTTGCCCACCCTAAACCACAACTTCCTCTACAATGAAAGAATATCATGTTTGACATCAGAGGACCTAGATTCAAATCCCATAACTGCTCTGTGACTTCAGACAAATTACTTCTCTGAGTTCAGTTCTTCTGTTAAAATGAAGTCTTTGGACAAAATTGTCACGAAGGCTCCATTCTGACTTTAAATGTTATGACAGTAGTCCACTTTGAAGAATGGAATCAATAGGAGCAAAGAATAATCACAAAATGTCAGGATTTCATAGTTGAAAGGGATCTCCTAAAAGTCCCTCTATATAACATCTGGGCTAGCTCCCTGGAGGGCATCAGAATCAGTCAGAATCAGGATCAATCAAAGTCCTTGGTCTTTAGGGGGAGAAGTCAAGGAGGCAGGCAAGCTTCCATGCAGTTTGCCAAAGCTGTATCTTGGATTCTGGAGTCCAGAGTCTCCAGCTTCTCTATTCCTCCTCCTGCAGCCAAGTGACCCTGACCTCTCTCCCCCACCCCTCCAATACTTGTCTATGATTACTTCACCACCACACATTCAGCAAGCACCAATCATGAGGAGAGCCATCTCATTACCATATCATCTAAGTATATATTTATAGAGACATTAGCTCACATGGAATAGATAATTAGCCTTAAGTGTTCTGCTGTCTGATTCAAACATACCTTTGCAGAATTTCAGCCCTCTACATCTCTATCCTTGTTTCAAAAGAATTACTTCAAAAACATATTTTAAAGGACCTAACTGTACAAAAATATTTAAAACAATTCTTTTTGTGGTGGCTAAGAATTGAAAATCAAAGGGATCCCCATCAATTATTGAATGGTTAAACAAGCTGTGGCATATGAATGTAAGGAAACTCTATTGTGTTACAGGAAATAACAATTAGGTGGATTTCAGAAAAAACCTGGAAAAATTAACATGAACTCTGCATCAGCATAGTAAAGTCAACTGTACCAGGAGAACATTGTTCACAGTAATGTCAATATTGCTTGAGGAAGAATTATGAACACTTAGCTACTCTCAGTAACACAATGATTCAAGACAATCTCAAAGGACCAATGATAAAGCAAAATATTCATCTTCTGAGAAAGAACTGATATTGATTAGATATAGACTGAAGCATCCAATTTTCACTTTCTTTCATTTTTCCTTTTATTCTAGTCTCTCATACAAAATAGAAATGTTTTACATAATTATATATCTTTAACCTAGACCTGATTGCTTACCAACTCAGGGAAAGTTGGAGAAAGGAGAAAATAAAATTGGAATTCAAGACTTCAAATAAATTTTCTTTTTAAAAAATATAAAAAATGAAACAAAAAATTAAATGCTTATACAGCCTTTGTTTGACTTGTAGTGAGAAGGAACTTCACAGGCATTCCATAAGTTTGCATCGTTCTGCTTTCTGCAGCTAAGCAAACTAATTTGAATTCTTCTTCCATTAGGTTGCTCACCAAATAATTTTAAAGAAAACTATAATTTACTTCCTAAATTTTCTCAAAGCTAAACATTTTTAGTTCCTTTAAATAATTCGTATATGTCATGATCTGTCACCCTTCACCATCCTTTTGCTATTCCTTGCTTTCTTTCCAGTTTCTCTCCAGCCTTTCCTAATATATATTACCCATAATGCAATGCAGTACTACAAGTATAGTCTGATCAGGAAAATGCTAGGTTACTATCCTACCCCAGGACATTTTTATTAAGAGATAGTCATTTTTTTAGAACTCATTTGTTGGAAGAAGCAAGAGATAGAATGGAAGCCCATAGCATATTTACACCTTTCTAATTTTTAGTATACTTTAAGAATTATAAAAAAAATTAATGTTTATTTCCCTTATATGTTACTGTTTCAAACTTTTAAAAATTTATTTTGTTATTATTTATGTCTTTATTTATTTGAGAAATATTTATGGAATGCCTGTGATGTGAAAAAAAAGACAAATAAATGTGATTATAGGAAGACTAAGGAATTCACTTGTTAATTGGTTAATATATTTATTGCAGAGGAAGATATCACTTAAGAGGTATAAACTAGAAAATAGTTGAACTATAGATTAAGAAAAACCTTCATGAAGGAAGTTACCTTTAAGTTGGCTTTCAAGAAAGCTTAAATTCATGATAGTGGAAAGGAAATTAAAGGAAGAAAATTTTATGAGCAAAAGCATAGAAGATGAGGAACTGCAGGGTTGTTCAAGGAACTGAAGTATCCCTGTTTGACTGGAGGTAAGGGCATATGTAGAGAAGCAGTGATAGAAAAAGTAGAATTATAAATTCGATGCCATATTGTGAAAGGTCCAGAATATTTGACTAAGTATTCTTAATATTTTTCATCAAGTGATATAGAACTAATAAAGATGAAAAAAACCAGGAATGACATCAGAATTATTTATAGGATGATTAATATGAAGACTGTATACATGCTAGATTAGGACTGAGGAAGTGAGGAAGAGTGAGGAAGACTGGAAGCAAGATCAGATTAAGAAGCAATTACAAATAGGCCAGCTAAGAGGTAAAAATTATTTAATAATTATTATTATGCTATCATCAACATATTCAAATTCACCTTGGAATAAATCCTTCACCTTATCTTACCTCCTCTTCTCCCCCCAAAAGGTGTTCCTTATCATTTCCCTATTTCCTTTAATGACTCTGCTAAAAAGCTATTAGAAATAATTCAGAATTTTAGCAAAGTTGCAGGATACAAAATAAATCCACATAAATCCTCAGCATTTTTATACACTACCAACACAATCCAACAGCAAGAGATACAAAGAGAAATTCCATTCAAAATAACGGTCAATAGTATAAAATATTTGGGAATATATCTACCAAAGGAAAGTCAGGAATTATATGAGCAAAATTACGAAATACTTGTCACAAAAATAAAGTCAGATTTAAATAATTGGAAAGACATTCAGTGCTCTTGGATAGGCCGAGTGAATATAATTAAGATGATAATATTCCCTAAACTATTTATTTAGTGCTATACCAATCAGACTCCCAAGAAACTATTTTAATGACCTAGAAAAAATAACAACATAATTCATATGGAACAACAAAAAGTTGAGAATTTCAAGGGAAGTAATGAAAAAAAAATGAAATGAAGGTGGTCTAGCTGTACCTGATCTAGAACTACATTATAAAGCAAAAGTCACCAAAACCATTTGATATTGGCTAAGAAATAGTGGAATAGGTTAGGTTCACAGGGCAAGATAGTGAATAAAAATAGCAATTTAGTGTTTGACAAACCCAAAGATCCCAACTTTGGGGATAAGAATTCATTATTTGACAAAAACTGCTGGGAAAACTGGAAATTAGTATGGCAGAAACTAGGCATGGACCCACATTTAACACCACATACTAAGATAAGATCAAATGGGTCCAAAATTTAGGCATAAAGAACGAAATCATAAAAAAATTGGAGGAACATGGGATGGTTTACCTCTTGGACTTGTGGAGGAGGAAGAAGTTTGTATCCAAGGGAGAATGAGAGACCATTATTGATCACAAAATAGAAATTTTTGATTACACCAAATTAAAAAGTTTCTGCACAAACAAAACTAATGCAAACAAGATTAGAAGGGAAGTAACAAATTGGGAAAACATTTTTACAATTAAAGGTTCTGATAAAGGCCTCATCACCAAAATATACAGAGAATTGACTTTAATTTTTAAGAAATCAAGCCATTCTCCAATTGATAAATGGTCAAAGGATATGAACAGACAATTTTCAGATGATGAAATTAAAACTATTTCCACTCATATGAGAGAGTGTTCCAAATCACTATTGATCAGAGAAATGCAAATTAAGACAACTCTAAGATATCATTACACACCTGTCAGATTGGCTAAGATGACAGGAACAAATAACGATGAATGTTGGAGGGGCTGTGGGAAAACTGGGACACTGATGCATTGTTGGTGGAGTTGTGAAAGAATCCAACCATTCTGGAGAGCAACCTGGAATTATGCCCAAAAAGTTATCAAAATGTGCATACCCTTTGACCCAGCAGTGCTACTACTGAGATTATATCCCAAGAAAATACTAAAGAAGGGAAAGGGACCTGTATGTGCCAAAATGTTTGTGGCAGCCCTTTTCATAGTGGCCAGAAACTGGAAAATGAATGAATGTCGATCAATTGGAGAATGGTTGGGTAAATTATGGTATATGAATGTTATGGAATATTATTGTTCTGTAAGAAATGACCAACAAGAGGAATACAGAGAGGCTTGGAGAGTCTTACATCAACTGATGCTGAGTGAAACGAGCAGAACTAGGGGATCATTATACACTTCAACAATGATACTGTATGAGGATGTATTCTGATGGCAGTGGATATCTTCAACATAGAGAAGAGCTAATCCAATTCCAATTGATCAATGATAGACAGAATCAGCTACATCCAGAAAAGGAATACTGGGAAATGAGTGTAAACTGTGAGCATTTTTTTGTTTTGTTTTGTTTTGTTTTGTTTTTCTTCCCAGATTATTTTTACCTTCTGAATACAATCCTTCCTTTGCAACAACAACAACAAAATTCGGTTCTGCACATATATATTGTACCTAGGATATACAATAAGATACTTAATATGTATGGGAATGCCTGCCATCTAGGGGAGGGAGTGGAGGGAAGGAGGGGAAAAATTCGGAACAGAAGGGAGTACAAGGGATAATGTTGTTAAAAAAAAAAAAAAAAAAAAAAAAAAAAAAAAGCAAAATAAATAGAACAAACCATTAATCAACTCTCTACGGCAAAATCGCCAGGGCCAAATGGATTTACAAGTGAATTTTACCAAATTCTATCAAACATTTAAAAAACAATTAAATCCAACACTATATAAACTATTTGAAAAAATGGGAAAGAAGGACTCCTACCAAATTTCTTTTATGACACAGATATGTTGCTGATACTTAAACAAGGCAGGGGGAAAAAAGAGAAAAAAAATTATGGACCACTTTCTCTAATGAATATTGATGCAAACATCTTAAATAAAATATTAGCAAAGAGATTACAGAAAGTCATCCCCAGCAAAATACACCATAATGAAGTAGGATTTATACCAGGAATGCAGGGCTAGTTCAATATTAGGAAAACAAATAGGATAACTGATTGTTTTAATAATCAAACTAACAAAAGTCATATGATTATCTCAGTAGATGCAAAAAAAGCATTTGACAAAATTCAACATCCATTCCTATTAAAAACACTGGAGAGTATAGGAATAAGTGGGCCTTTCCTTAAAATGATCAGTAGCATCAACAAGCATCATATGTAATGGGGACAAACTATAACTATTCCCAATAAAATCAGGAGTAAAACAAGATTGCCCACTATCATCATGACTATTCAATATTGTATTAGAAATGTTGCCTTTGGCAATAAGAGAAGAAAAAGAGATTAAAGGAACCAAATTTTCACTTTTTGTAGATGGTATGCCCAGAGAATCAACTAAAAAAACTACTGGAAGCAATTCACATCTTTAGCAAGGTTGCAGGATACAAAATAAATTCACATAAATGATAAATAACTTTATATATTACCAATGAAATCCAGTACCATTCAAAATAACTGTTGATAAAATAAAATATTTCAGAATCTGTCTGCCAGGTGAAAGTCACTAACTATATGAACACAACTACAAATCACTTTCCACACAAAAAAAGTCAGATCTAATGAGTTGGAAAAATATCAAGTGCTCATTTGTAGGCCAAGATAATATAATAAAAATGACAATACTACCTAAATTAATCTATTTATTTCGTGCCATTCCAAACAAGCTCCCAAGAAATTATTTTATAGACCTAGAAAAAATAATAACAAAGTTCATCTGAAAGAGCAAAAGGTCAAGAATTTTAAGGTAATTAATGAAAAAATGCAAATGAAGGTGACCTAGCTGTGCCAGAATTAAAACTATATTATAAAGCAATGGTCAGCAAAATCATTTGGTACTAGCTAAGAAATAGAATAGTCAATTAGTGGAATAGATTAGCTTCACAGCCCACAATAATCAATAACTATAGCAATTTATTATTTGAGAAAGGGAAAGACTCCAGCTTTCAGGACTCCCTATTTGACAAAAACTGCTGGGAAAATTGGAAACTAGTATTGCAGAAACAAGGCATTGACCTACACATTAAGGTTGAAATGGGTTCATATTTTAAACAGTGATATTATAAGCAAATTAGAAGAACAATCTATAGTGTACCTCTCAGATCTAGGGAGGAGGAAGAAATTTGTGACCAAAGGCAATTGGAAAACATTACTGATCACAAAATAAATAATTTTGATTATATTAATTTTAGAATTTTTAGTACAAACAAAAATTTGTTTTGATTGTGCAAATAATCTTGCAGACAAGATTAGAAAGGAAGCAATAAATTGGGAAAATATTTTTTATACTTAAGGATTTTGATAATGGTTTTATTTTTAAAATATTTAGAGTATTGACTGGAATTTATAAGAATTCAAGTCATTTTCCTCTTGATATATGGTCATAGAATATGAACAGACAATTCTCAGATGAAACTAAAACTCTTTCCTCTATGAAAAGGCGCTATAAATCATTATTGATCAGAGAAATGGAAATTAAACCAACTTTGAGATACCACTACACATCTGTCAAAGTGGCTAAGATTATAGGAAAAGACAATGACTAACGTTGGAAGGGATATGGGAAAACTGGGACACTAATACATTGTTGGTGAAATTGTGAATGGATCCAGCCATTCTGGAGAACAATTTGGAACGATGCTCAAAAAAATCATCAAACTGTATATAACCTGTGATCCAGCAGTGTTTCTACTGCTCCTATATGCCAAAGAGATCTTAATGGAGGGATAGGACCCACATGTGCAAAAGTGTTTGTGGCAGCCCTTTTGATAATGGCAAGAAACTAGAACCTGAATGGATGCTTATCAATTGGAGAATGCCTGAATATATTATTGTATATGTTATGCAATATTATTCTTCTATAAGAAATGATCAGGAGGAAGATTTTAGAGAGGCCTGGAGAATTACATGAAATGATGGTAAGTGAAATGAGCAGAACCATTGTACATGGCAACATCAATATTATATGGCAATCAATTATGATGAGTGTGACTCTTTCCAACAATGAAATGATTGATGCCAGTTCCAATAATCCTGTGATGAAGAGAACTCTCTACACTCAGAGAGATGATTGTGGGAACTGAATGCAGATCACAACATAACATTCTCATTCTTTTTATTATTGTTCACTTGCCTTTTGTTTTCTTACTCATTTTCTTATCCTTTTTTGCTCTGATTTTTCTTGTGCAGCAAGAGAATTGTATAAATATGTTCACACATATTGGAGTTGACATATTTTTGAAAATGTATAATATATATTTGATTTTTTGCCATCTAGAGAAGGGATTTGGGGAAATCTGAAATACAAGAATATGCAAGAATCAATGATGAAAAATTATCTATGCATATGTTTTGAATATAAAAAACTTTTTTTTTAAGTAATTAAAAGTGTCTGACACATATTAGGCACTATGGCACTATTAATAAATGATTATTCCCCTCCTTTCTCCTTTATTTCTGCCTTGCAGATTCCTTATCTTTCTTCAAAGCTCAGCTCTTTTCCTTTTCCTATATTTCCTTATCTGTTCACTTACTGGAACATTCCTTCAAGCTGATAAACTAACTTGCTTTTGCATTTTATGTACATCATATTTTCTGTAGAATATAAGCTCCTTGTGGGCAGGGCATATACATAATATACATGCCTAATTCATATGTATATATAGTTCTGTACATGTGTGTATACGTATATATATATATATATATATATATATATATATATATATATATATATATATATATATATATATATATATATATATATATATATATATATCTGATCGCTGGCTTTCAGCGTCAGATAGATACTGATAAATGTTTATTGATTCATTTCATTATATCTCTTTACCTCTTTTTGTTTAAGACAAACAGGGTTAAATGACTTGCCCTGATCTCACAGCTTATTAAGTTGTCTCAAGATAAGTCTCCTGTTTCCAGGCCCAGAACTCTCTGCACTATGACACCACCTAGTAGGCTTTTGTAGGCCTCCTTGAAAAACAAATTTCTATAAATTGAGAATATGATCTGTACTAGTAGTGTGTGCAGTGGAAGGGATAACATTTGAGAGTCAGAGGACCTTAGTTCAAGAACTTATAGTTACTAGTTCTGTGATCTTCTTCAGAATATTGTGCTACTGTAGTCTTTAATATCTACAAGACGAGAGTATTGAATTGGATGATTTATTTTTTTTTTTCTAGTTCTAAACAGAAATTTAAAACAAAAGTTTTAAGATAAAGACTTCAGGCTTAGCTTTTTTGTCCTGATAGTTCATTTGTATAATGTATGATGGCATCAGGAACATTAAAGTAAGAACTGTATTACATCACACAACTTTGTTTTTGTTTTTAATAGCTTCTCTCTAAATGAGGATGTTAGATGGCATAGTAAATAGAGCACTGGATCTGAGTTCAAATCCGTCCTTAGATCCTACTTAGTAGCTGTGTGACTCTGAACAAGTCCTACAATACAATAATATCTACAACCCAGAATTATTGTGAGTATCAAATGAGATAATAATTGTAAAATACTTGCAAAATGCACTGGTTCAGAGCAAGCTATATATAAATATTAGTTGGTTAGTTATTTAAATGAATATAATGGATAACGACTTGTCAAGCAGGAGTTTGAATTGTATAAAAAGGAATTTTCCAAATCTCAAATTAGATAGTTGGGTAAGGCAAGGGAATTTGAGTGATAACAGTATAAAATTAGTCAAAAGGTTAAAGTTAATCTGAATCTGAGATCAATTCAAGGTTATATTGCTGCTCTAGCTGGATATCACTATCATGACCTTGAACTATGTGAGTTGAAAGAGCTTTAGTATTTTCTTCTGAGGCTTAGGAGTTAATATCCCCACGGAGATGATAGCTAAATTAGGGAGTATCAGTGGTATTAAATCTGATGAATTTTCTTTGATTTATGTTTTATTCACACACAAACACAAAGTGAAAAATTCTGCTAGACCTTTCTTATTAGCTCAAATGCCTTCCTATCCCAGGTCATCTTGTGTCTGATTTTTATCAATTTTATGTACATGTATAATGTTTAGGAGTATGTATAATATATCATGTGTACACATTTACATATATGTATATGTATATGCAAAAGTTTTCACTGATGAAATGTAAGCTTTTTGAGAATAGGATCTATTTTATTTTTAACTTTATACAACCTATATCTAGCATAGTTCCTGGCACATAGTAGATGATAATAAATGGTTAATGGTTTTTTTATTCATTCAAATACTAAATATTTATTGCAGACTTACTGTATATGAGAAACTGTAGTTTGTTTGAAAACTACTATGTCTATGATACATTTGTCATTCCAAGAGTTTGATTAGGGTCAGAAACTTTAAAATACTGAAATATGTTAAATCCCACTAATAATTCATGATTTGTGATGTCACAAATTCTCTAGGCCTGTTTTTATGTTTTAATAAATTTATATTTAATATCAACTTACATTTGAGAAATTATAATTAATTAGAATCATTATAAAATATGCAGTAACATAATAGCCTAATAAGGTCAACTTAAACTGAATCATGTGCATTTTATAATTGAGGCTAATAGATCTTGAGCTCTCTTTAATAAGCAAATAGAAAGAGGTTTATTATTTTGGCTTAATGCCCCCTGCTTTCAGCTATAGAATGTCTTTATGCAATCAAGCTCCCTTCTTTGCATTTTATGAAACACTTCTACTTGGACCACAAAACAAAGTATCATATTGTTTTGAGGCCATGAATTCTTGAAAATTCTGAGGTGTACTTTTTGTTTGTTTGTTTGTTTGTTCATTTGTTTTGTCAAACCAACTTCATTGAAGCTAAGACAGTATAGTTCAACTTAATACTAAACTGAGCATGATGTTCGAAGTCCTTAGACACTATCCCAAATTACATCACTAAGAATTATTTATGTTGTTCAAAATCACCTGTGTAAATGTCAAAGGGCATTAACCTATTATTTGTTGTTTTTCATTCTTAATTTTTGGAAGGCCCATGACATCACTGATGATGTCTTAACTTGCAGGGAAATTGGATTTGAATAAGGCAGAGTTGCAAAAAGTCTTCAGGCTCAATCTTTTTTCCATGGTCATTAAAATCTATAGCAAGACAACATTACAAAAGTAATCAGAGGGTGATTACTTAGGACTCAAGTGGATGATTTTAGTATATTGATATCTGACCTAATATAACCTCATGGAAACTAGTTTGTCCAGTTCTGCTTTTTCATCATATTTCTATAGAGAACTCCTAAACATAGACAGGGGACCACTGCCTGTCATACAGACCCAAATCCTGGAACTGTTAAAAAACTTTTGAGATTATCCCAGTCAATAAGCTATTTTTTTCTAGATTCAAAGTTACAATACCTGACTTTTCTTTGCATAACTACTAGAAGGAAGCAGCAATTTCCCCCTTTTCCCTGATGATACTATTCATTGAAGTACAATTTGTTTTCCATCCAAATTACTATATTTTTCCTAGAATTATAGATAAAGTCTCAAAACAAACATTTTATTAGCTATGTGCAATTCTGAAATATCTTTTGATCTCTGTTGATTTCCTCACTTTTTTGATGTAATTTCAGTAATTTTAACACAAACAAACTTACTTGGGTTTAGTTCTTATCAGTCAGTGCCTTTCTTTTCAAACCTCTCTATTCAGCATTCCCGCCTCAGTGATTACAGATCCCCCTAGATAGGAATTGCTGTGACTGCTATTCCTGTGTGGGCATCTGATTTCCTATGCCATTCACTTTTAAGTGCTGAATCAGAGGAAATAGCTGTCATGTCACAAACAGTTCAAATTTCATCCCTATTTTATTCCTCTCCCATAAGGCCATTGTATTAATCATAGAGGAAGACTTTTTTCTACTTCTATATGAAAAGGCTGGGCAAATTAAAAATAAGGCTTAGCAAGTGGGCACCCAGGACCTAAGGAAGTGAATTTTCTTTATACATGGTTATCTCTGTGATTCTCTTTCTTTTTGAAGCAGCAACTTTTCATTCCCTTAGTGATTGCTTATGTCACAGATCACAAGGGGGAGGTGTGAAAAGATCAAACTATAGATTATTAATTCATAAAATGAAGGAACATTGAAAAATGATCCCCCTAAACATCTATTGCTCTGCTTCAGTGTTACCTGAGATAGATAGATAGATAGATAGATAGATAGATAGAAGTTTATAGATGTAGCTATCCATATAAACTAAAGTAGAAATTTGGTAAAATTTTGCAATTATTTGGTTAATTGAAGCATAAAAATCAGAACACTTCTATCTCAATTATCAGTATTTTTTCTGGATAGTGTTGTTTTGCATTGAGGTTGAAATAATGACTTTCATATTTCACCTCTATTTGCATGTTTAGATAGTCTATAATGCATTGTAACTCTGCATTGATTACTCTTTATGATAGTACAATTTCAACCTGTAGTTGGGTTCTCAAAATTTCCTGCATATCAATCAATTAATAACTAAATTAATTATTTGTGGAATGCTTCCCACCTAGCACTTAGTTAAGGTGTAGCAAAAAAACAGGAAAAATAATTTTAAAGTAAAATATAAGCTATTTGTCCCTCTTGACCTCAAGGAGCTCACAGTTTAGAGCAAGTCACAAGTTTAGTATTTGTGAAATATCAAAAATGTTACTTATGATTTCTCTCATTATCAATAGTGTAGTAAAAAGACAAAGTCCATATCAAGATCAAAAAAGACACTCATCAATATAATACAATGTTCATCATAAAATGTTACTACTAGGAATATTGAATGAGATTAGAAAAAATAGGGTTTTTTTGAAAACATGAATGTGATTATGCTTACAGAATGGGAAAAACAAAATAGGAATAGTTAATAATAAGGTCAAGCTAGCTGTGGCCTATGAAACATGAAATCTTCTGTATGTTTTTTTTTCCCATAAAAAACTACTCAAAATGCAAGTGTGTCTGTAACTTTAGAGATTAATAATAATAATAATAATAATAATATTAATAATATTTCTTTGATTGTTTTGGTTGCTTTTATTCAAATGATGAAAATAGCACAAAGCAGTCTGTCTTCAAACAACAGTTTTTCAGTCGTTTTTGCAGATATTGTCTGAATCTAATTGGATTTTAATGAAATGATATTTCCTTTGAGATAAGTACATAAAATTATGTTTTTAATTAACATCACAAGTTATAAGCTATAGATTACCAACCCTCCATTGAAATAATGTTGCTTTAATGTCTGCTTCATTATAAAAAAAGACAGAAATAATAATAACATAGAAAGAAATGTTGTAAACTAACTGGATAATGATTAGTGGCCAAAACCTTTCATCCTAGGATGGTAAGTCACATTCATTTTGCCTCTTTTACTATTATTCTAAAGCCTCCTTGTTTAGCTTAGTTTACTTGTGAATGTCGCCTGTATTATTATCAGGTTGTGTAGCATGTCATGAGAGTGATTGTCATATAGTGAATAGAGTGCTGAACCCAAAGACAAAAGTACCTGAGTTTAAAATTGTGCCTGTTGACATCACTGGGCAAATTATTTAGTGAAATTCAGTTTTACAGATGATCTTCAATGAAATCTTGATATATTTCATAATAAATCAATAAACATGTATTAAACATAGCTACTGTTTGTCAGGTGCTATGCTTAGTATGGAGCATACAGAGAAGTACCAAAGAAAATTCTATCAAGGAATCCATTGTGTAATGGGGAAAAAAAACAAATAAATAGGTATGTAAAAAATAAGACATATTTAGAATAAATAGGAAATAATCAATAAAAATATGTCATTATCATTAAGGGAGGATTATGAAAAGCTCCCTGTAGAATGTGGGGTTTTAGCTGAAAGAAGCTATGGAAGTCAAGAGGCAGAGATAGGGAAAGCTTTCCAAGGACTGGTCACAACTAATGAAAATTCCCAAGTTGGAAGACAAAGTGTCCTACATAGGGAATTACAGGGAGTCTAGTACTGTTAGATCTTAAAATACATGGTAGGGCATGAGGGTGATATGTAAGGTGTAAAAAAGATTAGGAAGTTTGGGGGTGACGTGGACAGGTTATAAGGACTTTGGATGTGAAATAAGGGATTTTACATGTGATTTTGGGGTGATAAGCATTCCATGGGTTTTATTGAATAACGGAATAATATGGTCAGTATTTTATTTTAGGAAGAACATCTCAGGAAAATCTGTTTGACAGCTGACTGGAGGATGGATTACACTGGGGAGAAACTTGCAGGGGAGAAACAACCAGGAGACTATTGAAAGAGTACATGTGTGATATGATCAGGGACTGTACCTATGTGATAGGGTTAGAGGAAACAAAGGAATATTTGTGAAAAATAAAAAGGTAAAATTGGTAGTTCTTAGTAAGAGACTGAAAATGGAGAGTGGGAATGAGTTCAGGATGACATTGGATATGGAAGACTAGAAGTCAGCAGAGAGGTCAGGATTGCATGAATAGATTTGAGAAATATTATCATAGAAATGAAAATTGAATCTTTGGCAGCTGATAAGATGATCCAGTGAAATAGTACAAAATGAGAAGAGATTAGGGCCAATATCAAGTATCATATTCCTAAAGTATAGGACATATGATTCATTGAAAGAAATATAGGGATTGATTTAGAATATGAAAATCCTTTTCAAGGAAGAGAGGCAATGAAGAAAGAGGAAAATTAACACTAAAATGAATGAAATGATAATTATTTCAAATATAATTTCCTTACAGCTTCATTGATGAAGTAAAAGAACTGCATAGACAGAGGGAAAAAGTAAACAAAACTTTATAAAATAATTTTCTCAATGCACTTTTTCAATTAATAAATAGTATTTTATTTCAATTGTTTGTTATTTATATTTAAAATGTGATTTAAATAATATACTGAAAATTACCATCTTCTAGTATTGCTTTATGAAAAGTGATTAATTATTTAATCTTGCTTTTGTATTATTTCCCCACAACATCTGTTAAAGGTTTTTGAATTGTGCTCAAATATACATTTCTTTTGCTTCATCTGTCATAAATATGTATTTACTTGACAGTATGATACAGGTATCTAAGATCATTAGGTATAGAAAGCAAAAAATGCTCTAATATTTTAAATAACAATATTGCTTCTCTTTCAGAGATTAAAAACAGTTTGTTGCTGTTTTAATAATTACAATTAAGGAACAATGGCATCACATCAAGGGATAGAGTCAGATTTTCACCAAATGTCTATACATAGAAAATCTCTGCTGTGATAATTATAGAAAAATATTCATGTTTAGAGTCAAATGGGAATCCTTGATGCAATTAGGTATACTACACTTTTTAATATCAATATATACAGTTCCAAAAAGATTAAGTCTATGTGAAGATAAATCTCAATTTGGTTCAATTCAATAATAATTTATTAAATACTTTTTATGTTCCAGGAAGTATATAAGGTTCTGGAAATACAAAGACAAACAATTAGAAAAGTACCTGCCCTCAGAAGGAGGTAGTGGTGTTGTTATTGTTGTTGTTGTTTTGAGGTAGTTGAGGCTATTTATTGAGACCCTATTTATTATACTAAAATCTCTGGTATAACACAATTAAATATGTACTATCCACAAAATAAATTCAGGGGATGGGCAGAGATATATGAAGACCAACAGTTTAACAAAGCATAACAGTTCCAGAAATTATATTTGAAGGGTAAGAAGGAGTGTCATGGAAATGGGAGATGAATAGAGCTAATAGGGGTGAATATGAATATGAATATGAATATGATGGGATGAAGATGAAGGAAAGTGATGGTCAGGGAAAGGAGCTTCTGACTAGGCAGCTTACAACTGAATCACCAGGTAAAGCAGAATGGAAATATAGAATGATTAGTTGATTATCACTCCCTTCATAGTAGTAATATAAGATTGATTTAATTGTGAATTTCTTAATAAGATATGAAAAAGATAACAGAGAAAATATCTAGTTCTTGCTCCAAATGTAAGACCTTACCATCAAATATTAGTGGAATCCTAGAAGCAAATTAGTTATAGAATTTTGAGGCATGGTTAGAGTTAATTAAGCTCAGCCTCAGCTCAGTCCTGTACTCGCTCTGTGATTGAGTAGTTCATATCTCCCATAGTTTCATAACTTGAATTATATCCTAATTGCTAATTTTCTAGAATTTATGGAATACCTTTTTATAGAGAGAGCCTCTCTATTGAGATTAAATTAATTTTATTTTATATATTTTAATGAGGAATTTTGTTTTTACAACAACCATTTGGGGGGAAGAAAAGTTATACTTCTGCCATTCTACATAGAATCCTCATTTGTAACAGGAAAATAAAGAAAACAAAACATTAAATATAATTTAACTAACATTGTAGCTAGTTACATTGTCATTATATTTAATGTTTTTTTTTTTTTTTTACTAACATTGTAGTTAGTCAGCTAGCAGCTATGTACTTCATGCTAAGCATTAGGAATAAAAAGAAAGATGGAAGACAATCTCTGATCACAGAGTTTATAGTCAAGTGTGTGTGTGTGTATGTGTGTGTATGTATGTATGCACATGTTTATATGCACATGTGCACATGTGATATGATCAAACATGAACTTTTGAAAGATCATTTTGACAAAAGACTGGAATACAGACTCTATTAGAGAGGTATTTTGGCAGGTAAAGAAATCAACAGGTTATTGCAAAAATCTAGGTTTTAGGTGATGAGGCTCTGTACCAAGGCAATGACAGTGTCAGAAGAGATGATATAAAAATAAAATCAGCAGACCTTGGTAACAGAGTGGATATTCAGGGAAGAAAGAACATAAAGAGTCAAGATAAAATGTTTACATTTTGAGCTTGGGTGACTGGAAAGATTAATAGTTCCTTTAATAGTGATAAAATAGATAGTAAGGCAGAAGGTTTTTTGGGGGGTGAATAGTGAGTTCAGTTTGCAATATGTTGGATTTAGAATGTCTACAGGATAAATAGCTGGAAATTCAAGAAAAAGTTCAACAAAAGTTGATCTAACAGATGGTAATTAAATCATGGAAGTTAATGAGATCACCAAGTGAAATATTATAGAGGAAACAGAAAAGGAAGGTGTGACTTACAAAAACATCTAGCAAAGGAAAATGAGATGTCAGATATGTTAGATGAGAAGAGGAAAAGAGAAAACCCTAGAGAGATGATAGTATATGAAAGAAGAGACAATATCAAAGACTGCAAAGAGGTCAAGAGAGATGAGTGGGAAAAGTCCATTATATTTCAGAAATAAGAGATTGTCAGTAATTTTGATAGAAGATTTTTGATTGATGAGATTAGAAGCTAAACTTTATAGAATTATTAACAGGGTAAGAAGAGAGAAAAATGAGACATCTATTTTAGGTGGCCTTCACAAGAAGTTTAGCCACAAAAGACAGGAGAGATTGATAATGACATTTAGTTGGAATGGATGGATTGTGAGGACTCTTTGAGGATGAATGAGGCATGAACATATTTATAGATAGTAGAGAAGCAGTCACTAGATAGAGAAAGAAGGAAGATAATTTAAAGAGTAGGAATAATGGGGGAGGCAATCTTCTGAAGAAGAAAGGATTTGCAGTCATTTATGCATTGAGAGAGGTTAGTCTTGATAAGAAGGACAACATCTTTATGTGATATAGGAGTGAAGAAGGAAATAAAGGCAGAATGCTTATGAGTATTGTAAGATGAGAAAGAGAGAAGAGAGACTTCTATGGGGAATTACTTAAATTTTTAATATAAATACTGAGATAAAATTCTCAATTCAGAGGGTCATAGAGAAAGGGCTATCAGAGATTTGAGGAGGAGCTTAAATAAAGTAACAAATTAAAATCTGGGAAGTATAAAAACATTTTCCTGTAACAGTAAGCACTCATTTGAGGCTGTATATAATATATAAATATTTACAATTATGTAATAATTTTAAAATTTATAATTATAAATATAAATTATTTTATACTTATATACAACATTATAAATATTTTGTATTATGTTTAAGTTTGTAGTGGATCAAGTGATCATGGGTTTGTGATTTTCTTAACACATATATAGAAGGGAAGATAGTGGATGGTACAATTGACCCATTCAATCCTAGGAGTTTCCCCTACCCTCCCAATAAAAAGGCAAATCTGTTTCACTGTCTTTTTTCTGTAATTATCATAATTAAAAATAATTACCAAGACTTTGATTTTCTATTTGATATCTTTTCATTTATGTGTGAATACATATTTGCATATTGGTGTTTTAGTTTTGTTTAATACATCCCTGGAATTGTGCATATTTATAATTTCTGAATGATATTTCATTATATTCATGTGTTATAATTTTTCAGTTGTTTCCCTAGGAAAGACTATTTTTTTTTAGGATTTTCTCTCCAATAAAATAAAATCACTATCATGAATATTTAAAATTTATTTTAGCCTTTTGAGTTTGACTTCCTTTAGATATATGCCCAAGAAGTTCAATAACTGAAAACATAGGAAGATATATTTATATCTTTACTTGAATAAATCAAAATTGATATTTGGATTGGTTGATCCAATTCATAGCTCCACCAACAGTACATTTGTGTTTCATTTCATGACAATTTTCTCTTAACATTTTTTTTTAACATTTAATAATTAAGGAACCTAAATTCTTATTGATTCAAATAAAGGAAATCTAAATTTTGGGTTCTATAGTGTCACAAAACCAATAAAAATTTATAATGATAACAAGAATGGATTACTTCAGAATTTACCAATATGCCAAGTATTGCAAAATTATGGTCATATATAGTCATACTGGAATAGTCTATAAGAAATCACAAGGTTTTTTCATATGTAGTAAGATTAAGATCAAACATGCAAGAAAGTTGGCATCTTTTATCAGTAGATTCCAGACAAAAACTATATAAAATAGTGAAAATTATGAAAAATTTGAAAAAAATTTAACTGGCTCTTTTAAAACGCATTTTCCCCCTTTCAGTTAAATGCAATGAGCATTTATTAAGTATCTATTAAGATGCTAAAACCCATGCCTTCTAAGAATTTATAGTCTACTGGAGGAAGGGTTAATATTGTCTATATATAGGAAACAATTTCACTATAAAAATTTACTTATAATTTGGGTTCTTAAGAAATTCCTTAAAAATTTAACTTATATATACATATTCTCTAAAATAATCATCCACTGAAGTATTTTCACTTCTATCTGAATAGCTTTATGTTGCTGTTAATTTCTCTAATGAATAATGACTCTGGAAACTGTTCTTAAGAAAAAAATTATCAACTCATTTCATTGGATTTCTGAAAAAATAAAAGATTTAGGAGTACATTAGGGAAGTGGAAGAAAGGATTCCTAGAATTGCTTTTTCCTAAATGTGATTTTATAATATTGATTATAGTTAAGACATTTTGATCCAAAGAAAAAGATGGGGGCAATTAGGTAGTGCAGTGGATAGAGAACTGTCCCTGAAGTCAGGAGGACCTGAGTTCAAATCTGTCCTGAGAATGTAAACATTTCCAAGCTGTCTGAACTTGAGCAAGTCACTTAACTTCAATTGCCACAGCCAAAAAAGAAATAACTTGTAATAAATATCTTCTTTTGAAAAAGGAAAGACCTTGGGAGATTCATATAAACTATTCTTATTAAAAGGAAAGTAATGAGAAATCCATGGAACTTGTCTAAGATTACACACAATTTTAGCACTAGAAGATAATCAGAAAGAAGAAAAGAAAATGGAGATTAAAAATATGTACATAACAAAAAATTCTTAATTGTGGAAAGATAACTTTTTTCATGATATAAAACTTCTCTTTTGTGAATGACAAGGGAAGTGTATGAGGAGATGACTAATAGGGAAAACTTGGATTTTCCCATATATAAACATAATTTTAAAAATGTTATACTAAAATTGAGATATCCTTTATTATTTTTTTTATTTTTTAAAGCTTTTTTAATTTTCAAAGCTTAAACATCTATAATTTTAAACATTTACCATTGCAAAACCCTGTATTCCAAATTTTTTTCTACCTCCCTTCCTCTCCACTCCTTACCCTAGATGGGAGGTAACCTAGGGTAGTAAAATTAAACATGTGCAATTCTTCTATACATATTGCCACAAGTATTATGCTGAACAAGAAAAATCAGATCAAAGAAAAAAAAAAAAGAGACAGGAAAAAAATGCAAAGAAACCTCAACAAAAAGTGTGAAAATACTATGTTATGATCCATTCGCAGTCCTCACATTCCTCTCTCTGTATGCAGATGGCTCTCTTCATCACAAGTTCACTGAAAATGACCTGAATCATGTCATTGTTGATGAGAGCCATCCATGTCCATTAGAATTGATGATCATATAATCTTGTTGTTGCTGTGTACAATGTTCTTTTGGTTCCTACTCATTTCATTTAGCATCACTTAATGGAACTCTCTCTGGGCCTTTCTGATCGTTTCTTATAGAACAATAATATTCCATAACATTTATATACTATAACAAAATATATACTCAATAAATTAAGCCATTCCTCAACTGATGAGTATCCACTTAGTTTCCAATTCCTTGCTACTACAAAAAGGGCTGCTATCAACTTGTTTGTATATGTAGGTCCTTTCCCCCTTTTTATGATCTCTTTGAGATATAGGCTGAATCAACACATTGTTAGATCAAGGGTATACACAGATTTATAGCTCTTTGGGCATAGTTCCAAATTACTTCCAAGAATGATTGCATCAGTTCACAACTCCACCAACAATGTCTCAGGTGTTCCACAACTCCTCCATAATTCATCATTATTTTTTTTTCCTTTCATCTTAATCAATCTAAGAGGTGTGTAGTGATACCACAGAGTGGTCTTAATTTGTAATTCTCCAATCAATAGTGTTAGGATTCTTACAAGGTGCTAAGTCACTGGAATGAATAGAGACTGTAAGGGACCTAGAACCGATCTTCCCTGTGCGGAAGGGAGCCGCCCTAATGTCAGTTATCTCCAAGATGTGGTTCCGGGTCGACTAATAGAGCTACGTGTCGGTAGATGCGTGGAACTATGAGTTGCTTGGCCATATAAGGAGAAAAACGGTTAGGCATTGCTAAAGGAGCTGGCCCCGCCCACAATGGGAGGAATCGGGGAGGGTCCAAGAAGATTCTGTATAAAAGTAGGGAACAGCAACCGCTCGGGGAGACATTTTGGGGAGCAGACAATAAAGAACAGCTCTGCTACATGTTGGTTCTCTGTTTGCTTATTCCCCGCTCCTGTCTCCGGAACGGGGCCGGAGACGTCCGAAGGCTGGTGATAGCGTGAAGTGCGCAGTAAGAAACTTTCAGTTTCCAGTGAAGCTGCAGGGAAGCAGACCCACAACAAGAGACAATAATTATCTAATGTAGCATGGTACTTAACAGGTCTCTAGTTCAGTAATATACTTACTAGAATTCTATGAGATTCATACCTTTAAGAGAGCATACTTTTATGGAGCTCCCACAAGCTCAGGGAGTACCCACAAGCCCACTCTCAGAGGCAGAGTCTGATTCCCTAGGAGATTCAGAGTAAAGAGTCATTCCAGATTCTATCATAGTGCTAGCTGGAGACATTGGGATGGGGAGAGGCTGAAGCTGGCTGGAGACACTCGGACAAGAGCTTTCGGGAACCAAAGAGATACACCTCTAAGAAAGCTAGCCGAGCCCCAAGTGAAGGAGACAAGACTTAAAGGAGAAAATAAAGGATCTGGACTTTAACCCCTGGCTGCATTTTGGGGAGAGGAAACTGAACTGAAGCCAAAGCTGCCTCCAGAAGCCCCTCAAGATATCTACTCCCAACATTACAATTTAGAGAAACAGAACATTACAATAGTTATTTAGAGCATCTTTTCATATGACTAGAAATGGTTTCAGTTTATTCATATGAAAATTGTTCATCTTTTGTTTTCCAAAAAAGATGACACATTTTAAGCTTTATGTGCATTATTAACATTTTATCTAAATTTTTCTTAAGTTCAAACAATCAACAAAACAATAAATCAAACCTTGATTTATAGAGTTAGCTGATTTCTGAAGCATTAATGCTCACATTGTAAACTTTATTTATTTATTTTTTTTATTATAGCTTTTTATTTACAAGATATATGCATAGGTAATTTTTCAGCATTGACAATTGCAAAACCTTTTGTTCCAACTTTTCCTCTCCTTCTCCCTACCCCTTTCCCTAGATGGCAGGTTGACCAATACATGTTAAATACGTTAACGTATAAGTTACATACAATATATGTATACATATCCAAATAGTTATTTTGCTATACAAAAAGAATTGGACTTTGAAATAGTGTACAATTAGCCTGTGAAAGAAATAATAAATGTAGGCAAACTAAAATAGAGGGATTGGGAATTCTATGTAGTGGTTCATAGTCATCTTCCAGAGTTCTTTCGCTGAGTGTAGCTGGTTCAGTTCATTACTGCTCTATTGGAACTGATTTGGTTCATCTCATTGTTGAAGAGAGCCACATCCATCAGAATTGATCATTGTATAGTATTGTTATTGAAGTATATAATGATCTTCTGGCCCTGCTCATTTAATTCAGCATCAGTTCATGTAAATCTCTCCAAGCCTTTCTGAAATCATCCGGTTGGTCATTTCTTACAGAACAATAATATTCCATAATATTCACATACCACAGTTTATTAGCCATTATCCAATTGATGGACATCCACTCATTTTGCAGTTTCTGGCCACTACAAAGAGGGCTGCCACAAACATTTTTGCACATGTGGGTCCCTTTCCCTTCTTTAAAATCTCTTTGGGATATAAGCTCAGTAGTAACACTGCTGGATCAAAAGGTATGCAGTTTGATAATTGTTCATATCTTTAACTACTTATTAATTGGAAAATGTATTGAATTCTTATATATTTGAGTCACTTCTCTATATATTTTAGAAATGAGGCCTTTATAAGAACCCTTGGACATAAAGATTTTTTTCCCAGTTTATTGCTTCCCTTCTAATCATATCTGCATTGACTTTGTTTGCACAAAACTTTTTTAACTTAATATAATCAGAATTCTCAATTTTGCACTCCATAATGTACTTCAGTTCTTTTTTTGACCACAAATTCCTTCCTGCTCCACAGATCTGAAAGGTGGACTATCTTTTGACCTTCTAATTTACTTATAATATCACTATGTCTAAATCATGAACCCACTTTGACCTTATCTTGGTATTGGGTGTTAGAAGTGTCTAACTAGTCTCTATCATAGCAATTTCCAATAATCCCAGCAATTTTTGTCAAATAGTGAGTTTTTATCCCAGAAGGTAAGGTCTTTAGTTTTGACAAACACTGGATTTCTAGAGATATTGACTATTTTTTCCTGTCAACCTAACCTATTCCACTGATTGACTGTGGCTATTTCCTAGTCATTACCAAATGGTTTTGATGACTATTGCTTTATAATATAGTTTTAGGTCTGATGTAGCTTTCCATTTTGTTTCATCAATTCCTTTGAAATTCTTGAACTCTGTTATTGTAAATGAATTTTGCTATTATTTTTTCTGGCTCTGTGAAAATTATTTCCCAGTAATTATTTCTTGAAAGTTTGATTAGTATGGTAGAGTAATTTAGGTAGTATTGTCATTTTCATTATATTAACCTGGCCTACCCATGAGCTCTTCATATTTTTCCAATTGATTAGATCTGACTTTATTTGTGTGGAAAGTGTTTGTAACTGTGTTCATATTGCTTTTGATTTTGCCTTGACAGGTAAGACTTACCTTGACAGGTAATGTTTTATATTACCTACAATTATTTTAAATCAGATTACTCTTTTTATCACTTGCTGCTGGACTTTGCTGGTAATATGCAAAAATGTTAATAATTTATGTAGATTTAATTTGTTCCCTGAAACTCTGCTAAAATTGTGAATTTTTTCTAGCAGTTTGGTAGTTGGTACTCTAGGATTCTCTAAATATACTATAACATCATCTTCAAAGAGGGATAATTTGGTTTCCTCCTTACCTATTCTATTTTTTTGATTGCTTTTTCTTCTCTCATTGCCAAAACTAACATTTCTAATACAATATTTAATACTAATAATGGTGATAGTGGGCAATCTTGTTTCACATCTGATATTATTAGGAATTAAACTTTATCCCCATTGTATTTGATGTTTGCTGATGGCTTTAAAAAGATGCTATTGATAATTATAAGAAAAAGTCCATTTATTCCTACACTCTTTAGTGTTTTTAATAGGAATGGGTGTTGTATTTTGTCAAATGATTTTTCTGCATCTATTGAGATAATAATATGATTTTTATTACTTTGGTTATTGATATAGTCAGTTATGCTAATGATTTTTCTAATACTGAACCAGCCCTTCATTCCTGTTATAAATCCTAGTTGATCATGGTTTATATCCTGGGGAAAATTTTCTATAATCAGTTCGCTAAAGTTTTATTTAAGATTTTTACATCAATGTTCATTTGAATAATTGGTCTGATGTATACATATATTGTATTTAACTTATACTTTAACATGTTTAACATGTATTAGTCAACCTGCCATCTGGGGAGGGGGGCAGAAGGAGGGGAAAAGTTGGAACAAAAGGTTTTGCAACTGTCAATGCTGAAAAAATACCCATGCATATATCTTGTAAATAAAAGCTATATAATAAAAAAAGTTTTCAAAAAACAATAAAAAATTAATATACTTTAAAAAAACAAAAATTGGTCTGTCTGTCATTTTCTTTCTGTTTTGACCTTCCCGGGTTTGGCTATCAGAACCATATCTATCTGTGTCATAAAAATAATTTGGCACTACTCCTTCTTTCCCTATTTTTCCAAATAGTTTACATAATTTTAGAATTAATTGTTATTTAAATCTTTGGTATAATTTACATGTAAATCCTGAAGATTTTTATAGGGAGTTGATGAATAGGTTGTTCAATGTCATTTTCAAAAATTGAACTATTTTAGTAATTTGTTTCCTCCTTTGTTTATATGAGCAATCTATGTTTTTGTAAATGTTTAGCCATTTCACTTAGATTAGCATATTTATTGGAATATAGTTGGGCAAAATAGTGTGCCCTCTACATCTCGCTCTTTCTTTTGTTTTAGAACACAGGTGGTGTTCTTCTTCTCAGGAACTGACTTTTCAGGAAGGGAGGTGAAAAACACCAAAGGGAAGTAGGGAGTCAAACCAGATATTGCTAGCAGGTTTTTGGCCTGAAGGGGGTTACTAGAAATAGGTATACACAAATCCATCAGCATGGGAGGTATTACACAAGCACATAGCAAAAACGCACAGGTGAGCAGTGATGGCTCTCCCCATAGCCAGCGCAGGCTCAATGTGGTGTAACAAACATGAATTGTACATGCAAATAGTGACATAACAAACAATATGAATCAACATGGTATTTTAAAAGATTTCCAGAAGTCCTAGAAGGAAGGTACGTAAATAATAATCATATATATGCCTCCTTCAGCAGCCAAAAGATAGTCCAAAACCAATCTATTGTCCATTGCTTTATATGTCAGGGAATCTAACGATCCCTGCAAGTTTTTGAAGTCCTGCAATAGTCTTATTATGTGTTAGGGAATCCAGTGATTCCTGCAGATTCTGAAGTACTGCAACAGTCTTATCATGTGTCAGGGAATCTAATGATTCCTGCAGATTTAGAAGTCTTATCATGTCTCACAGGCTCCAATGATTCCTGAGGGTTTTTAAGTCCTACAAGAGTCTTGTCATGTCTTAGAGAATCCAATAATTCCTAAGGGTTTTGAAGTCCTGCATCAGTCTTATTAACAATTTTTAATGTCTAAGATTCAATCGCCATAACTGCCATGCTCTTTCAGTGGGAGGCATAATCAGCAATGGAACCACCCAATGTTTGTTGGGTTTTCTTCGTTTCAAGGTCTGCTCCATCTCTTTCTTATGGACAAGGCAACTATGGCTTGTTGGCATACATCTGATTCCTTCTCCATCTATAGAGATACAAGCAAACTTTCTTCCCCAAGAAGTTAACCTATCTGGTCCCTTCCATTCACCACTTTCTTGATCTCTCTACATCACCTGGTGATTATCTAAAGATAGTGGACCTGCTCACACTGAACACTGCCCTTCTAGTGGGTTATAAAACCTGTCTGCTGGAGCTCGTGTATCTTTATCAAAAATCAAAAATTTAATTGTATAAAGAACTAAATTTAGAAGTTCTCTAGGGTTTTCTGAGGCTCCCCCTTTCTTTTGTTTTTGGAGGAGTATCTTGATGTCTCTGTTTCTCCTCTCTACTATTTTCTGTTGTGTATACCCTTATATTGTGCACAAAAGTGTGCAAAATGTTTAGAAGTATATGCAGGTATATTATCTGTTTTTGTTGATTGTGGTACACCCATAATTGCAAATGCTTGTTTAAGGAATTCAGTGACCACTTGGGCTGTCTCTTTTGCTGATGGTATTGCAAAAGTAAATCATGAAAAGGTATATATACAGCTATACAACATGGATAAAAGACAGATGACCAAAAGATTTAGAATTGTTCACATCCATTTGCCAAATTTCATTGGGTTTCTGTAAAGGGATGAAACTCTGAATTGATGCTCTGAGGTTGGACAACCAAACCTTTAAGGCTAACTACCGATTGGAGCATTAGCATAGGCTTGGAAAATGGCCCTTCCCACTATTCTGTACTGGTTCAATTGTTTGGTATATACAGATAATTGTAGGAGGGACTAGGGGGTGAAATAAGACTAGCCAGAGTCAATTTTGGTGGGAGGCAAGAAGGTCACAGAGATCCAGCATCCATTCCCTTTACTTCTACCCCTAAAAACCAAGAATAAAGACCAAGGACTTTTGCTTATCCTGATTCCAGCTGATTCTAAGGTATCCAGGGTGCTGATGTGCTCATCACAGGTCTCAAACAATGAGGGTTCTTTCCTGAAGAGAGCATAGGAACGTGGAAAGGCAGGCAAGCTGTACAGGCTTTTATTATGCTCCTAGCTTTCTCTTTTTTATCCCAAATTGCAAAAGTAAAGCTTGAGCAGCCTGATGATATTTAGAATGAGATTCTTGGGCTGCCTGAAATAAAGGAGTATTGACTAACATCGTTAGCAGGCTATCTGCCTTTGAATTACCATAAAAGTGGGAACTGGAAGTCCACTATATGAGTTGACATGCAAGATATAACTCTTACCTGGATACTTTCTCACTTGAAGTTCCATAAAGAGCTGATATATATTAAAAGCCACAAATTTTATTTGGGCTGTGGCAGTTCTTTGTACTACACCTACTGAATAGGCTGAATAAGATATTATATTTATATCTCCTGGAGAATAAGTAAGAGCTAGAATGATTACATTCAATTCATTCTGCTTAGTGCACTGAAAAGGAGTTCTGATTACTCTCTTTATAGTTAAGTCACTAAAGTATACAGCACAAATGTTATATTTGGATGCATCTGTGAAGATAGTTGGTCCTTTAAGAGGAACTTTAGAAACATTTTCTTCAAGAATCCATCGCCAATAATGTAATAGTCTGGTTATCTTTAATGGAGACCTGTAGTATTTGGACCTGAGGCCAATAAAATGTGCCACTCTGGGATGGTTTCACATCATACATTAATTTGTGCATTGGTATAATAGGTGTATATCTTGTCAAGTCTTATCCCACATACTTGTACTGCTGGCTTAATGGCCTTTAATAAAATTCTAGCCACAAGCACTGGGTAAGGAGTGAGGCATTGTTCTGGGAGGTTCACCCACTCTATCACACTGTCTTCTTTATGAAGGACTGCTGTGGGTTCCTCTTTTGTAGAAAAAACTGATATTTTCACAGGCTTTTGAGTTACTCAACCACATTGGATAAAGCCATTCCAACTTCTCTTAAAGCCTCTTGAGCTTCTTTTGTAAGCTGGCAAGATAAGTTTAAAGCACTGTCTCCCCTTAAAATGTCATATAATGGTTGCAGTTGAAAAGTAGTAAAGTCTAACACTGGATGCATCCATTGGATATCTCCTATCAATTTCTGAAAGTCATTTAAGGTGTTTAGCTTCTCTGTTCTTAAAAAGGAAACGTTTTTTGTACTGTAAGCACCTTAGGATATACTTCATATCCTAAATATTGAAAAGGAGCATGTCTTTGAACTTTTTTCTGAAGCTTTATGCAATTTGTAGTTCCTTAGTGTTTTTATGGTCTTTTGTAGACATGCTTCTAACATTTCATCCTCAGGTGCATATTCCAATATATCATCCATGTAATGTAATAACATTACTTTTGGAAATGCTTTTCTTATTGGAGTAAGAGCAGTAGCAACATATATTTGACACATAATAGGGCTATTTTTCATTCCCAAAACTGTCTATTCAAATCTTTTATAAAGTTCAGCTAACTTAATGCTGGTCACTGAAAAGGCAAATCTTTTCATATCCTCTTTACCTAGAGGGATATAATAGAAACAATCCTTAATGTCTATAACCCAAAGAGGCCATTCTCTAAGCAACTGAGTAGGAGATGGAAGTCCAGGCTGAAGAGTTCCCATAGTTCCCATCTGTTCATTTACCTTTCTTAAATCAGTCAACATCTTCCATTTTCCAAATTTCTTTTTTACAACAAAGACAAGGGAATTCTAAGGACTTAGAGAAGGTTGTAAGTGTCCTTGGTCAAGTTGCTCCTGTACTATATCTACTAAGCCCTGAATTTTATTACTAGCTAAGGGCCATTGTTCTATCCACACTGGTGTATCAGTTTTCCATTGAATAAGAACAGGTGACAGTGTTGGCAGGCCTTCAACAGCAGCCCTGCCTAAAAAGCAGAAGTACTCATTTGTAATCTTGACTGTTGTAAAATGTCTCTTCCCCACAGATTGATGAAGATTTTTTCAAATATAAATGGAGTAAAAACTCCTGTTTCACCTTCAATTGTCTATATCAAAGGGTAGCACTAACTTCAGCTGCTATTGATCCTCCTACACTAGACATAGACATGTCTGCCTTGATCTTTGGCCAGTGACTATGCGATCTGCACCTGTGTCTATCAATCCTTCTAAAGATATGCCATTTATATAAATAGTGAGCATAGGATGGTCAGCTGTCATAATATTCTTCTGACCATAATATTCCTGGATTCTAATTTTGGGAGCAACAGCAGCAATTTGCTCATATGCTGCTATGGTATAATTAATCTGTACTGAAATGTCTGCATAAGAACCTACACCTGTGGTTGGTCACAGGTGAGTAGTGTATTAACTCCAGTCTTCCTATTTTGTTGGACTTGTATCCTACAGAGCTCACTATATTCAGAAAGCAACAAGTTTTGTCTACATTCTAAGCATGTCCTTGCTATAGATTTCCAGTTCCTAAGGGTTAAAGTTTCATAAGCCATACATAAGCTGATATAGCCCCATAAAGAGTGAAAGCCTTTTTCAGGTCTTTGATCATTTCTAGATTCTTTCTTGATCTAAAGAGTTAAGCTGTTCAATCACAGGATACATTTCTATTCTCAAATCAGCAGTATTCTGCCCTTCCTCTTTAGCTTTATGTAGTGCCTTTTGCAATCATAGGAAATGGTGATTGCTGGGAAGTGCTGGTTATATCACTGCCCCTCCCACTCCTCCTCCTCCCTCCACTCAGAAAGGTGAAATTGATGGGGGAGGGTCAAGAGTCTGCTTGAGTATAGATGGAGTTGAAGCTGGGCTGTGAGAGTGAGGATCACCATGCCCTTTAAGTTCACTTAACGCCCCAGGCCTTTCAGCAATATTTTCATTACCCTCTCCTTTCTCTTTCTCTTTCTCCGCAGGCTTCCTTGTTTGATTGTTCTCCTTAGAGGCTTTCTTTTTTCTAGAACTTGCGGGATTCTTTAAGGCCAACTGTATTATGTTGTATATATAGAATGTTTCCTTTGAAATTGAATAAGGACCTTTATCATTGTAGTATTCACATAGTTCACACCTACTAGTTTGCAATTATCTGCCTCTATTTCTTCTTCCTTGAAGAACCAAAGGGACGTGCATTCTAATGTTTTCAAGGGTCCACCAATCTGCTCCCAAGTTACAAGCAAACCTTGCCTCTTTATTAGTCTAAGTACACTTTCGATATAGCTCCCTTGGGGTTGGGGTAGGAGTGGGAGAGAAACTTTTCCTAATATCTGCAGCATTTCAGCTAGAAAAGGAAAGTTACTTGTTTAATCCTTAACATAGTAAGTTCCCTGTTTGTCTATTTTAATACTCACCCTATTATCTGGTCACAGGGACTTCTCCACTGAAATTAGTGTCTTTAGTCCACGTTGGGTGCCAAATGTAAAGTATGGACTAGCTCCTTGTAGGGCCTCAGAGTCAGCTGGAGTCAGGATAAATCAAAGCCTTTATGGGGAGAAGTTAAGGAGAAAGGCAAGCTGCTCTTAAGGCAAAGGGGAGATTGCCCCAAGCTTCTGCTACAGGCAGGTTTTACTTTACGCTGTCTTGAGCTAGTATTCCTGACTCCCTTCCTGTGCTTATGGCCATGGCCAAGTCCTACATTATTCTGGAGTTTAGAGGCTTACTATTTGTCTTTTGTATTTACATTGTATATCTCTCAGGTAATCTGCTGATCCAGTGGATCAGCAAAGTAGCCAATGTTGCTGTATTATGATCAAGAGCTTCTGGGTAGATTTCCTGGCTTGTGGACACCACACTGTTGTGGTCCTCATACTGTGGGTCTGGCTGCCTGCTCTTCCCTTCTCATCCTCCACCCCTACCTAATTGAAACAAATGTTTTCTGAAGTTTTTCCAAAATATTTTCTGCTGGAAATTTGTTACACTCCAAATATTTGTGAATTCTGTCAGTACAAAACCAGTTCAGAAGCTTGATCTGCTTCTGAGGAATGTCAGGAAGAGCTCAAATAAAAATCTGTCAACTCTCTGACATCTTGGATTCACCTCTCCTAACTGAGATATTCTTAGAAATATCTTCCTTGAATTGGGAAAATTATCTCTTTATGAATGTCATCAAAATCCATATATTTACAAGTAAAATTTAGATAAACACATGGTAAAAAAATGATTTTTTTAAAAAAAAGTCTTAAAATCAGTCAATTATTCTCTGAAACAGGGTTTTATCTGTAGTCAGTAAGAGCTGATAGGCATTTATGAAGAAACTAGAATTAGATATTTAAAGACTCTGAGCCAGTCTGGCCAAAGCTTTCACAAATTAAATTAAATAGCTGGGAGCCTTACTTTAATAACCCCTTAAGAGTCAAAAAGACAGAAGCCTAATTTTTATGTGGCTGTTTTCTCCAATAAAATTTTAATCTATTATGAATACTCATTTCTTTCTTGACAACAATTTTAGCAAGCAATTCAAACCAACATTAGGTACTCACAGTGTTTCCAAAGAGAAACAGAGTTATAAAAAATGAAAAATAGCCATGGTCAATAAAGCTTTTCTAAAGTCCTGAAATATTATAAGTAAACCTATTCCCCAAAGTGCTCATAAACCATGCTGAATACACATAATTAGAACTGTGTGGTAAAATATTCAGCCTGTCTTCCTACTGTTTAGAAGACCTAGCACAAAAAATACCTTTGCATAATCAGATAGCCTGATGGGGAGATTGGGAAATGGTTTGGGCACAGTTAGTTTCAAATTAAAAAAAAAAAAAAAAGGAAAAGAATGGCTTTTTGGAGGTTTTATGGTGAATGTGAAAGGGACAAATACAAGCTGGAAAAAGCCACTTTGGATAGATATTATAACTGCAACCACTAGATTCTGACAAAGAGCAAACTCAAAGAATAATGATGAATCTAACAATTGGACTTTTAATAATTACTAAGTATTACCTATATGCAAATTAAAATTTATGTATAATCAATATAATGGTTCAAATGTGAGAAAAAATAAAATTTGTCAAGAAGACAGGTTTATATGAAGAATTATCATGATGGAACTTGTTTTAAATTATGGCAATAGACTAAGGCTTATTAGTTTAAAGTTTTGGATTATTTGATGATGTCAAATCTCCTTTTAAGTACATTAGCATCAGTATTCATATGTTATAAATATAATTACATGTTTACATGTATATCATGTAAAGTATATATATATATATTATGTACATACACACACATATATATATTTAGATATATGTTTACAAATGTCAGGAGCTACAGAAGGATGACTAGTTGGATCTAGAACTGAATAAGCCAACATCATTTAGATAACCTTGAAAGTACATTCACTAACACCTGCTGCAGAAACCCAACTTTTGACATAAATATTCTTCTGGGTTGTCAAAGATTATCCCAGAATATCAGATCCTATAATCCTTGCAAAAATCCTCCTGATGGCAGATTGTACATATGTCATCCATAGAATAGCCTAAGTAAAGTTAGAGGGCACTATCCCTAAAATGATTAGAAGAAATTAGCTGCAGGTTGGAGGAAAGATGGTGGAATAAAGTCAGTAAGCCGCTGGAACTTTCCAAATTTCCCTAGAAAGACACCTGAAACTAAGCCTCTGAATAGAGTCTGACTGAATGAAACAACTCTCCAGCTCAAAATAAACTGAAAAAAACTTCAAGAAACACAGTGTCACTGGGGTGAAAAGAGTGTTCAGCTCAGATCAGATAGAATCTGGGAAAGTTGGTGAGAGGCTCTTAATAACAGCAAATCAGCAACTAAGACCCTCAATTTGTTCCTCAAAGCAGAGGTACAAATCAGTGGAGCAGCTTACAGTCGCAGCTCAGAAGGCATAGCTTGAGAAACCAAGCTATTTCCTGAAAAGAACAAGCCAAGCTACCCCCTGCAAACAAAAAAGGGCCCCTGTGTTCAAAGCTGAGGCTCAGATCTGCACAGGAAGCTTGGGATAATGCTTGGGATAAGAGCTCTATCTCAAAAGTTAAAAAAAGAGGAAAAACCAGAAGAATAGGAATAAAATAATAAGCAGTTATCTACCTAAAACCTAGAGCAAGTATTATTGTAATGGAGAGAAGTTGGACACATTCCCAATAAGAATGCCCATTATCACCACTATTATTCAATATTTTAGTAAATATTTTGGCTTCAGCAATAAAAAAGAAAAAAAAAGGTAAAAAACTCACAATAAGCACTGAGGAAATGAAACTATCTTTGCAGATGATATGATGATATACTTACAGAATCCTGGAAAAATATCCAAAAATATATTGGAAATAATTCATAGCTTTACCAAAGTTGTAGACTAAACTCACAATCATCAGCATTTCTATTTATATATTCTATTCATAGCTTTGTCTGCCCATCAGCAAGAGATAGAAAGAGAAATACCATTTAAAATTATTGTAGATAAAATGAAATATTTGAGGGTCTACCTGCCAAGAGAAACCGAAGAACCATATGAATACAATTTCAAAGCACTTCTCATAAAAATCAAATAAAATCTAAACAAATGGAAAAAATACAATTGTTCATGGCTAGGCCAAGCTAATACAATAAAATGACAATTCTGCCTAAGTTGGTCTACTTGTTCAGTGTCATACTAATCAAACTGTCAAAACATTATTTTATAAATCTAAAAAAAAATAATGACAAATTCATCTGTAAGAAAAACAGGTTAAGAATATCAAGGGAATTAATGAAAAAACAAAACAAAACAAAGGACAGTGTCTTAGTAGGATCAAACCTAAAATTAAATTTTAAAGCAGAAATAATCAAAACTATTTAGTACTAGCTAAGAAATATACTGATGGATCCAGTGGAATAGATTACATACACATGACACAATAATCAAGTCCTCTAACAATATAGTATTTGATAAACCCTCAAACTTCAGCTTCTAAAATTAAAAAAAAAAACTCACTATTTCATAAAATAAAATTATCTGGTAAAACTGGAAAATAATATGTCAGAAACTTGGCTTAGAACTACATTTCATGCCCCATACAAAATGAGGTCAAAATGGGCACATTATTTGGATATAAAGGTTGATACCATAAGCAAAAGAAATAAAACAACAAACAAAACAAAGCGTGTGTCCATGATCACACAACCAAAAATTCTTGAATTGGGATTTGACTCAATTTTCTGACTCCTGATCCAGCAGTCATTACAATATTACAACATTGTTTTGCCTAAGATTACCCTTGCATTGCACACTGTACTCCACATTTTTTGACATCATAATCTGGTATTCAGTGTGCAGTGCAGAGGGAAGAATTTGGAGGTAGTAGACCTGGGTTTTAATCCTGATTTTGTCACTTTCAGTTTCAGCGTCCTAAAATTAAGAGATTAGAACTAACTGAATTCTTGGAGCCTTTCTAACTCTAAATATATAGCATTTCCTTCAAGCCATTGGCATTTTTAGAACTATATTGGATGAGGATATGGTTTCAAGTATGTAGAAAGTATCTAGGTATTTAGTGGGAATATAGAAAGAAGTTACATATGGTCTGTCTGAAAGACCAGAGCAATTACTAGTTGAGGACTGTGGGGAAAGAACTTCTGAAGTTGGAAAGATTAATACATAAAGGTCAGGACGTCTGGTTGGGATGGCAAAGTGGGCAGGTGGCAGAGTGCAGTAATCCTCACCAGTTTTGGAGTAGTGAGGACCTGAATTAAATTTTAAAAAATTCAGTCTCAATTATTTACTACCATTCTGATACTGGGTTATTTACTTAACCCTAATTGCTTCCAAAAATTAAAAAAAAAAAGAATGAAAAAAGAGAAAAGAAAATAATTAGAAAATGAGGAATGAAAGGATCCAAGTGCAAATATGAGAAGCTATTTCTCTATCACTTTTCACCGTCTGCATTGTTTGTAAGTTTTCTGACTTGTAGCGGTCACAGGAGATACTAAATACCATTACATCTTCCTCATAATTTGGTTCAGGAAGTTCTACAATATTAATGCATTCCTAAACCTTTAGAAATACCCATTTCCTAAAATATACTAGACTAATTGAAAAGGAAAAAAACAAACAAACAAACAAACAAAAAAAAAACTAAAGATAGTACAACTAGACTTCAGGAAGTAGTATATATTTTTTTTTATTTCTTTAGAGAAATATGAGTTGAATAATGATATAATTGAATTTGTAGCAAGCCAAAAAACTTTATTGTTATTGGTTTGGTTATTGATTATTAATTATTAATTAATGATTAATGGATCAGTATCATACTGGTAAGAAATCTTCTGTGATATACTGCATTTTTATCCCTGTATTAATCAACATTTATATCTGTGACCTGGATGAAGAGAAAAGGCATACTTTTCAGCTTGGTGGATGACAGAGAATGAAAGAGATAAACAGACACTAACAGACACAGAGACAGAGAGAGAATCAGAGAGAGATAGAAAGCAGAGTAACAGAAGAGAGATACAGGAGAGAGAGACAGAAGAAAGAGATGAAGAGAGACACAGAGAGACACAGAGAGAGACAGAGAATGAAAGAGAGAAAGAGAATGAAAGAGAGACACAGAGAGAGACACATAGAGAAACACAGAGAGGGACATAGAGAGAGAGAAAGAGAAAGAGATGACAAAAAACTTGTAGGTAGTTAATTTGATGAAAGAAGGAAGCAAGATATAAAATTATCACAACCAGAAGGGATAATGGGCCCAAAAAACCACAAATATACAACTCAAGATAACCCTAGATCTGTGATCTCTTAAGTGTGTATATCCTTTCTACTGGAATATTTGTCAGCTCATAATTTTCTGAAACTGTTGTTCATATTCTCCAATAAATCTACCACAAGGAATCTTTATGTCTCTGTCTCCGTTTCTGCATATGTCTGTCTCCCCCTGTCTCTCCCTTTCTATATTTCTCCCCCTCCCTCTCTGTGTGTGTCTCTCTCTCTGTCTCTCTCTCTTTCATTCATTCATAGAACCATTACCCTGGTTCATCTTCTAATTTATCTCCATGTCATAAATCTCTACATAATTATGAAGGAAAATTATTTTTATAAAATTTATGTCTGACCCTTTTTGCCCCTTTATAAATTTTAGCAGCTCAGAACACATAAATATTTCCCTGTTTGATGTTCAAAGTTCTTCACCACCTGGATGGTGCCTCCATTTCTAGTATTCTTTTACATTTTAGTTTGTGTTCTAGCTACACTGACAGAGACAAAAAGATAATCGGAGAGAGATAGAAAGAAGAGAAACACAAGAGAGAGAGATTGAGAGAGAGAGAGAATGAGAGAGAGAGAGAATGAGAGAGAGAGAATGAGAGAGAGAAAAAGAGAGAGAGAGAGAGAGAGAGAGAGAGAGAGAGAGAGAGAGAGAGAGAGAGAACGAGAACACTCAGGGGGGAGGGCAGAACAGACTCACATTGAAACAAAGACAGAGAGAGACCCAAAGATAGACATGTCATCAGACAGAAGAGATATAGACAAATAAGGAATGAAACAGAAAGGCACAAAGATAAACAGAGGATTCAAGACAAAAACACAAAGAATAAGAAAATGAGGATGGAGAGGGAATGGGGGAGTAGGCAAGAGAAAGGATAGATAAAGAGGACACATTATGAAAAGGAGTAAAGGTGAATGAAAGATAGAGGAGAGAGGGAGGGAAGGAGAATGCGAGTTAGAGAGAAGAATGTAAGAGAGGGGATTATGATGAGAATAACTGCATACTTATTTCTGAAAAGAAACACTTTTTAACTGACTGCAAAAACCTAAAACAAAGTATATAGGTACTTCTTGGAGGGAGAATGAAAATGATTTGTAAAGTCTTTGAGAATTCTTTAGCTATAAAAGACCAGCTGAAATCTTTTGATTGATGGCGTCAATGGGAGAAAAAAAATATCTGATAGACTAAGGATCAGTCTTTGCTCCGGGTAGGGTTAAAGGTAGCAGCAACCAGAATAAGCTTCAGAATGACGCTATTCTCCCTGCTTGAAAAACAGGGTTTATGTAGATACTTTTTTTTTTTTTTTTGTAAGCTTATTTCTCCATGTCTGAAATTTCTTTTAATGACAGAAAAACCTCAGAAGGTTTAAGAGCTATTTGCCTGGCTTCCAAGACTTACTTTTTAGGCATAATAAGTCATTCATTGAGAGAGAATGCAAAATGAGGAAAATCATTAAAGGACTGAAATGACATTGACAGGGAATGCTGTGCTTCTAGTAATCCAAACATTTCTGCTACTCAAGGATGTTTTAATAAACTGTAAAAGAGAGACTGAAACATTCCCTAGAATTCAGGAAAATAAAAACCCAGCAGTTTAGTTCCCTTCCCCCCCCCCCCACAAATGGCAAATTTGGCTGTCCAGCCTTCTGTGTGTACAATGATATGTCACACAAAGGTCTTGAATTTTGCATATGAGAATACATGCATGCAGACCTGGTTTCGTGTTATTTGACATTTAAATATCCAATTACTTGTGCAGACATACAGCCCAGCTGTAAATGGAAATAATGGCTCCATTTTCCAGAGCTCTTTTGTTTTCTGTGGCTCTGTGTCTATGGCAAATGTCCCAGGATCTTGGCCTTTCCTAAGAAAGCTTCACATTTATATTTAAAATATTAGGAGGTAATGGGTTTTGGCTTTCTTATTGTTGCAGTGAATTTTGGTGACATTTACACTGAATCAGATGCTCAAGTCATATTTTATTAAAGTGGGTATAATCTACTAGGAAAGGTTTCAGGCAAAATATTATTAAATGGCACAAGGAGGTAATTCCTAATATGTTGGCAATCATTGTTTCTCCTTTACTCTATATGTGAATTAATAACAATTGTAATAACTGTACTCTTAATTTCTTTATGTTAACGGCAGTAAAATGTATAGTGAACACAGCCAGTTGTAAGTTTGCAAATGTAATTCTTACACTCTTATTTTCTATTTTTTCATAGAAATCAAAAAATCACAGAATCCAAGAGTTTCAGATCTCAGGACCCAGACTAGAGATGGTGACGAGCCTTCCATCTTTCATATTTGTCAGTTTTCAAACAAAAACTATCCTCCTGGAAAAGAATACGGTTCACATAAGCATGGAGTAACATTCTATCTTGTAGATCAAGATCTCCTTGAATTATATCTTAAAGGGCCTGCATCCAAGTGAATTCAGCAAGTATTCAGTGAAACAAGAGAGTAACTACATGGGAATATAATACCTGTCACTAGATGTCAGAGTTCGCACCTCTCTGCCATGAACTGGGACAAGTTTAGTGACAGATGGTTGTCACTCACAGCTTTTTATGTCTTTAAAACTGCTAACAAACAATTGTTAAAGATTAATTTTATTTTCTTCCTAAGAAATATATATCCTGAATATTTCCATTATTTTTTCTATTCAATTTAAGACAAGGCAGGATTTTTTCTTGACATGAGAAAAGTAGTGAACTATAAAGGAGAAATTATATTTGAACAACAGCATATTAAAATAACTTTTTTAAAAGGATAGAAATTTTCAAGAGAAAAGAGTCATTGAGAAGGAACTAGAAGGAGAAGGAAAAGAGGAGAGAAAGGGAAAATAAATCATATATATTGATAGCATAGAAGTAGTGGTCAAAAATGGCAATAAGATAAAGAAAAAAAGTAAAAGTGAAATAAAGAGAAAAGGAGAGAGAAAATAAAGGAAAAAGTATGGAGAGGAGAGAGTGACAGAAACACATAGACACACACATACACACACACACAATTACACGCATCACCAGAAGGTGGCAGAGACCAAAGGAAGGAGAACATTCTATAATAGTTTGTAACTATAGGATTTAGGAATGCAAAGGACCTCATTACTATCTAGTCTAATTTCTGTTGTGGATGAAGGAGCTGAGGTTAGAAAGAGTAGGTAACTTTTGTTTTTTTGCTTTTTTTCATGTTTATTTTTTTAATTAATTTTTTTTATAATTATAACATTTTCTTTGACAGTACATATGCATAGGTATTTTTTTTTTTACACCATTATCCCTTGTACTCCCTTTTGTTGCGAATTTTTCCCCTCCTTCCCTCCACCCCTTCCCCTAGATGGCAGGCATTCCCATACATATTAACTGTTTTATAGTACATACTAGCTACAATATTTATGTGCAGAATGGAATTTTGTTGTTGTTGTTGCAAAGGGAGGATTGTATTCTGAAAGTAAAAATAATCTGGGAAGAAAAACAAAACAAAACAAAACAAAATGCTCACAGTTTACACTCATTTCCCAGTGTTCCTTTTCTGGATGTAGCTGATTCTGTCCATCATTGATCAATTGGAATTGGATTAGCTCTTTTCTATGTTGAAGATATCCACTTCCATCAGAATACATCCTCATACAATATCATTGTTGAAGTGTATAATAATCCCCTAGTTCTGCTCGTTTCACTCAGTATCAGTTGATGTAAGTCTCTCTAAACCTCTCTGTATTCCTCCTTGTTGGTCATTTCTTACAGAACAATAATATTCCATAACATTCATATACCATAATTTACCTAACCATTCTCCAACTGATGTACATCCATTCATCTTCCAGCTTCTAGCCACTATGAAAAGGGCGGCCACAAACATTTTGGCACATACAGGTCGCTTTCCCTTCTTTAGTATTTCCTTGGGATATAAGCCCAGTAGTAGCACTGCTGGATCAAAGGGTATGCACAGTTTGATAACTTTTTGGGCATAATTCCAGATTGCTCTCCAGAATGGTTGGATTCTTTCACAACTCCACCAATAATTCTTCAGTGTTCCAGTTTTCCCACAAACCCTCCAACATTCATCATTATTTGTTCCTCTAATATTAGCCAATCTGACAGGTGTGTAATGATATCTCAGAGTTTTCTTAATTTGCATTTCTCTGATCAATAGTGATTGGAACCACTCTTTCATATGAGTGGAAATGGTTTCAATTTCATCATCTGAAAATTGTCTATTCATATCCTTTGACCATGTATCAATTGGAGAATGGCTTGGTTTCTTATAAATTAAAGGCAATTCTCTGTATATTTTGGAGATGAGCCTTTATCAGAACCTTTAACTGTAAAAATGTTTTCCCAATTTGTTACTTCCCTTCTAATCTTGTTTGCATTAGTTTTGTTTGTGCAGAAACTTTTTAATTTGATTTAATCAAAATTTTCTATTTTGTGATCAATACTGGTCTCTAGTTCTCCCTTGGACACAAACTCCTTCCTCCTCCACAAGTCTGAGAGGTAAACCATCCCATGTTCCTCCAATTTATTTATGATTTCATTCTTTATGCCTAAATCTTGGACCCATTTTGATCTTATCTTAGTATGTGGTGTTAAATGTGGGTCCATGCCTAGTTTCTGCCATACTAATTTCCAGTTTTCCCAGCAGTTTTTCTCAAATAATGAATTCTTATCCCAAAAGTTGGGATCTTTGGGTTTGTCAAACACTAGATTGCTATTTTTATTCACTATCTTGCCCTGTGAACCTAACCTATTCCACTGATCAACTAGTCTATTTCTTAGCCAATACCAAATGGTTTTGGTGACTTTTGCTTTATAATATAGTTCTAGCTCAGGTACAGCTAGACCACCTTCATTTAATTTTTTTTTCATTACTTCCCTTGAAATTCTCGATCTTTTATTGTTCCATATGAATTCTGTTGTTATTTTTTCTAGATCATTAAAATAGTTTCTTGGGAGTCTGATTGGTATAGCACTAAATTAATAGTTTAGGGATTATTGTCATCAATTATATTCGGTTGGCCTATCCAAGAGCACTTAATGTCTTTCCAGTTATTTAAATATGAAGTTATTTTTGTGGCAAGTGTTTTGTAATTTTGCTCATATAATTCCTGACTTTCCTTTGGTAGATATATTCCCAAATATTTTATACTATCGACTGTTATTTTGAATGGAATTTCTCTTTGTATCTCTTGCTGTTGGATTGTGTTGGTAATGTATAAAAATGCTGAGGATTTATGTGGATTTATTTTGTATCCTGCAACTTTGCTAAAATTCTGAATTATTTCTAAAAGCTTTTTAGCAGAGTCTTTGGGGTTCTCTAAGTCTAGAGTCATCTGCAAAGAGTGATAGTTTGATTTCCTCATAACCTACTCTAATTCCTTGAATCTCTTTCTTGGCTCTTATTGCCAAGACTAGTGTTTCTAGTATAATATTGAATAGTAATGGTGATAGTGGGAAACCTTGTTTCACTCCTGATCTTACTGGGAAAGGTTCTAGTTTATTGCCATTACATATGATGTTTAGTGACAGTTTTAAATATATGCTCGTTATTATTTTAAGGATTAGTCCATTTATTTCTATACTCTCAAGTGCTTTTAGTAGGAATGGATGTTGGATTTTGTCAAATGCTTTTTCTGTATATATTGAGATGATCATATGGTTTTTATTAATTTGATTATTAGTATGGTCAATTATACTAATAGTTTTCCTAATATTAAACCAGCCCTGCATTCCTGGTATAAATCCTACTTGATCATAGTGTATTATCCTGGGGATGATTTTCTGAAGTCTTTTTGCTAATATCTTATTTAAGATTTTAGCATCAATATTCATTAAGGAGATTGGTCTATAGTTTTCTTTCTCAGTTTTCAATCTACCTGGTTTAGGTATTAGTCCCATGTCTGTGTCATAAAAGGAAATTGGTAGGATTCCTTCAATCCCTATTTTTTCAAATAGTTTATACAGCATTGGAGTTAGTTGTTCTTTAAATGTTTGGTAGAATTCACATGTAAATCCATGTGGTCCTGGGGATTTTTTTCTTAGGGAGTTGGTTAATAGCTTCTTCTATTTCTTTTTCTGAGATTGGACTATTTAGACTATTTACTTCTTCCTCTGTTAATCTGGGCAAGCTATATTTTTTGAAGGTATTCTTCCATTTCATTTAAGTTACAGAATTTATTGGCATAAAGTTGAGCAAAATAGCTCCTAACTATTGTTCTAATTTCCTCTTCATTAGTGGTGAGTTCTCCCTTTTCATTTTCAAGACTAACAATTTGCTTTTTCTCTTTCCTTTTTTAAATCAGGTTTACTAAGGGTTTGTCTATTTTGTTGGTTTTTTCATAGAACAAACTCTTAGTTCTATTAAATAAATCAATAGTTTTTTAACTTTCAATTTTATTAATCTCACCTTTGATTTTTTGAATTTCAAGTTTCGTGTTTGTCTGGGGTTTTTTAATTTGTTCCTTTTCTAGCAATTTTAGTTGTAAGCCCAATTTGTTGACCCTCTCTTTCTCTACTTTATGCAAGTATGCCTCTAGAGATATAAAACTTCCTTTTATTACTGCTTTGGCTGTATCCCACACATTTTGGTATGATGTCTCATTATTGTCATTTTCTTGGGTGAAGTTATTAATTATGTCTATGATTTGCTGTTCTACCCAATTATTCTTTAGTATAAGATTATTAAGTTTCCAATTATTTCCTAATCTATTTTCCTCTGGCTTCAATGTAATTTTAAATTGTAATTTAATTAAATGTAATTTTAATTGCATTGTGGTCTGAAAAGGATGCATTTACTATTTCTGCCTTACTGCATTTGATTTTGAGGGTTTTATGTCCTAGTATATGATCAATTTTTGTATAGTTTCCATGAACTGCTGAGAAGAAAGTGTACTCCTGTCTGTCTCCATTTTGTTTTTGCCAAAGATCTATCATATCAAACTTTTCTAGTATTCTATTTACCTCTTTGACTTCTTTCTTATTTATTTTGTGGTTTGATTTATCTAATTCTGAGAGTGCAAGGTTGAGATCTCCCACTATTTTAGTTTTGCTGTCATTTCTTCTTGCAGCTCTCTTAATTTCTCTTTTAAGAACTTAGATGCTGCACCACTTGATGCTTATATGTTTAATATTGATTCTGCTTCATTATTGATGCTGCCCTTTAGCAGGATATAATGCCCTTCCTTATCTCTTTTAATTAGATCAATTTTTGTCTTTGCTTGATCTGAGATGAGGATGGCTACCCCTGCTTTTTTGGCTTTGTCTGAAGCATAGTAGATTCTGCTCCACCCTTTTACTTTTAGTTTGCATGTATTACCCTGTTTCAGTTGTGTTTCCTGTAAAAAACATATAGTAGGATTCTGACTTTTAATCCAGTCTGCTAACTGCTTCCTCTTTAGGAGGGAGTTTACGCCATTCACATTTATGGTTAGAATGACTAATTCTGTATTGCTTGCCATCCTGTTAACCCATGCTTATGCTTTTCTCCTTTCCTTCCCTCTTACCCCCCTACCCAGTATTAAACTTGTGAACACCACTTGCTTTTCACAGCCCTCCCTTTTTTAGGATCCCTCCCCCACCTTAAAGTTCCTCCCCTTATTTTACCCCTTTTCCTCACAATTTCTGTATTCCTTTCCCCTTAGCTTACTCTTTCCCTCTCACTTTTCAATGAAGTGGAAGAAGTTTCACCATAAATCGAATATGTCCATTGATACACACTATGTTCATCTCCCTCCTTTCTTTCTCTCAGATATAATAGGTTACCTTTGCCTCTTCATGAGATGTAGTACCACCACTTTACGCTTTTTTATGATATAATTTCCTTTCCACCTCTAGTTTCTAGGACAAATTATACATGTGTTCTTTACATATCTTTATGGCAGAAATATAGGTCTCAAGATTCCTTTTTACCTTTTTAGAAATCTCTTATGTTCTGTATTTGAAGATCAAACATTTTATGTAGGTCTGGATTTTTCATCAGGAATAGATAGAATTCATTTATTTCATTAAATGTCCATCTTCTTCCCTGGAAAACGATGCTCATTTTTGCTGGGTAAGTTTTTCTTGGCTACATACCAAGTTCCTTAGCCTTTTGGAATATCATGTTCCAGGCCCTTCATTCCTTTAATGTGGACGCTGCTAGATCCTGGGTTATCCTTATTGTGGCTCCTCCACATCTGAATTGCTTTTTTCTAGCAGCTTCCAGTATTTTTTTCCTTTGTCTGATGATTCTTGAACTTGGCCACTATATTTCTTGGCGATGGATGAATTTTTTCAATGTCTATTTTACCCTCTGTTTCCCAAACGTCTGGGCAGTTTTCTTTGATAATTTCCTTGAAAATAGTGTCCAAGCTCTTTTTTTCCTCACTTTTTTCATGGAGTCCGATTATTCTCAAATTGTCTCTCCTGGATCTGTTTTCCAGGTCTGTTGTCTTTCCAATAAGGTACTTGACATTCTTTTCAATTGTTTCATTTTTCTGATTTTGCTTGACTACTTCTTGATTTCTCCTTGGTTCATTCATTTCTACTTGTTGGAGTCTAATTTTCAATGATGTATTTTCTTCACTCACTTTTTTATATGTTTTTGTAATTGTCCAATTGTGTTTTTAAGTGAGATTTTTCTTTTATGAAATTTTTTTTCCATTTTATCCATTTTATTTTTTAGAGAGTTGTTTTCTTTTTCCAGCTTACTAATCCTATTTTCCTTGGAGTTGTTTACCTTTTCCAATTCACTAATTTTATTTTTCAGTGATTTGTTTACTTTATCTACTCTGTCTTTAAATGCGTGGAATGATTTCTCCAGGCTCTCTTGCCAAGCTTCTCATTTCTCTTTTAGCTCTCTTATGAGAGCGTTTTTGATTTCCTCTATGAGATTCTTTTGTATTGAGGAGCAGATCATATCCCCCTTAGGGGATTCCTCTGGGGACAGTCTGTTTTTAGTCTCCTCAGTATTTGAAGTCTGCTCTCTCTCCATACAGAAGCTGTCAATGGTTAGAGCCCTTTTGAATTTTTTGTTCATTTTGTCAGAGGGGAAATCAAAGAAATCAAATTGACAAGAGAAACAATAGGTCTGTTTTTGGGGGGATGGGGCTGGATGGTGTTAATGGGCTTCCTCTGCAGACTGGAGGGGGCAGCAGCGAGCCACTAACAGGACAGGGAAGGCTGTGCTGGGTCTGTGCACTGAGGCTCTAAGAATGCGCTGAGTCACTCCTGGTGGGAATTGGTGGTGGCCGGGTCCTGAGAGAGTCTAGCTTTCTGGGGTTTTATTCTTCACCTCCAGTGTTTACACCATCTATGCTGCTCCTGGCTTGCTGTCAAGATGGAATTTCCACACTGGGGTAAAAGTCTTTCTGCAGAAATGGCAGAGATCGTACCCCTCCCCCCTCTGGTCTGAGCTGTGTGAGCTGTCTGTCTGGCTCTGGCTTGCCTGCCCTCAATCTGTGCCCAGTCTGTTTGACCCTCCTCTGAGCAAACACAGACCTTTTCTGGCGAATTTCAAGGATGCCTTCTGTTGGTGATTATTTGTGGGTTTCTTTTCCGGGCAAGCATTAACTCCAAGGCTTGTCATGAAGTAAGTCCTGAGAGAAAACACAGAGCTCAAGCAGCTGTCTGCCTCTACACCGCCATCCTGGCCGGAAGTCAGGGTAGGTAACTTTTGTGAAGTCACACAGTTGTTTAATGGAAGAAGCAGAATACCCTGGCATTGTACCTCTAAATCTAATGTGCTTTATTCCATTATCTTTTTTCAGGCCATTATCTGTTATGCCAGCAATGTCCACCTGTTGGAATCCTTCTTCCCCTTTCCCCTACATTTGACCTAGCTTAGGTGGTACTTTTTTCTTTTATCCTATCCTGGTAGATGTATTGCTTCCTTCCCAATTTCTTATCCAGTTCTCCTTGGATTCTCTGTGGATGAATCATTTTCTAACTTGTATGATCGTTACCTACATTCAAGTTTTATCTCTATATTTGATTGTAAATTCTTTCAATCTATATTCAAGTACTGGGCTAATTTTATTTTTTATTGTTGTATCAACACTTTATCCTGTGAAATAAGATAGTACATGTTGTTCCTATAAGTATATGGTTTGTTTTATCACATTTATTTATTCACTACATGAATTAAGGAAGCAGGCCTTAATTAAGAGTGGGGAATTGATAGCAGATCATCCTAGTTGTTAGTAATTCCCATGTTGAATCACAAAAGGGGAGAAATCCTGATGATTCACACACTGATAATTGAATAATATGTATGTTTGTATGTATATTGAGCTGAATTCAAGGTTCAGGAAAACAAAAAGAGAACTAGAAGTATGAGAGATTAACCAAGAAATAATAAGGAGTTAAAAGAATAATGGAATAAGGACCACAGAATCATAAATGCAGATTTGGAAAGGACCTTAGACAACATCTTGTAAAACTTCTTCATTTTGCATATAAGGAAACTAAGGCTTGGAAAAGCTAAATGGTTTTTCTAAGACCATACAGTGAATATATGACAGAATGATCTTAGTGCAATGTGTTGATATGAGAAAAACATAAAAATATATTTGGGTTGTGATCATCATAAGTGATCACTGTCCTTAAAAATTTTCATTTATTAAATGAAATAATCCAAGAGTAAAATAACTCAGCAAATATTCATTATGCCTGTACCTGAATAAGAATTTTTTTTATAGCCTTAAATATTATTTCATTTGGAAATTTCAAGTGAAGGGGAATTCACTATCTTATAAGCAAAAAAAAAATCCAAAATTTGCAATTACTAACAAATTTTCCCTAATGTTAACCTGAATCAGTTGTATCTTAGAATAAACCTCCTCTTTTGGCATACCATGTTATATCTTTTGCAGTCTATTTCTTCTTGCAACTTTTTAAACTTCTCTAGGAATTTTAAGTTCTCTAGGAATACTAGGATAGTATATCACTTGGTGCATATATGTTTAGTGTTGATATATTACTTTGTTATCTATGGTACCCCTTAGCAAAATGTAGTTTTCTTCCTTATCTCCTTTAACTAGATCCATTTTTACTTTTGCTTGATCTGAAATTAGGATTATTACCCCTGCTTTTTATATTTAAACTGAAGCATAGTAGTTTCTGCTCTAGTCTTTTTTATCTTTCTTATTTCTTGTAAACAACACATAGTAGGGTTCTGGCTTTTAGTCCAGTTTGCTATCTGCTTCCAATTTATGGGAGAGTTCATCTCATTCCACCTTCACAGTTAATTTATTTCCTGCCATCTTATTTTTTCCAAGTCACACTTTTCTCTTTTCTCTACTCCTTTCCCTTCTCACAAATATTTTGCTTCTGAGCACCACCTACCCCAATCTACCCTCTCCTTTTTTAGTCCCTTCTCCCTTTCTTATACCTTTCCCCTTCTACTTCTGTTCTCCCTTCTATTAGTCTCGCTTTCTTGCCCTTTTCTCTTCTACTTCCCTAAAGGGTGAGATAAGTTTCTATATCAAACTAAATATATCCCTTTTGGAGCCAAATCCAATGAGATAAAGATTCAAACAGTGCTCATCCCTCTCTTTATTTCCCTTAGCTGTAATAGATCAATTTTCCCCCTCTTCATATGATATAATTTACCCCATTTTGCCTCCTCTCCCCTCTTCCATACAATTTATTTTCCAACACTAAATTATATTTTATATCATCACAATTAAGTCAAATTATATGTACACCCTTTAAGAATACCCCTAACAAAGATACAGTTCTCAAGAGTTATACATATCATCTTTCCATGTAGAGATATAACAATTTTAATATTTTTGAAAAAAAAACATAGTTTTCTTCCCTTTTAAATCTTCTTATTCTTGTCTTGTGTTCTTTATTTGAAGATCAAATTTTCTATTCAGTTCTGGTCTTTTAATCAAAAATAATTAAAAATCCCCCATTTCATGGAACATCCATATTTTTTCCCTAAGATGTAATGCTTAGTTTTTCAGGATGGTTGATTCTTTACTGCAATCCAATACCTTTGTCCCCCAAGAATGTAATATCTCAGACCTTTTGATAGATCTTTTAAAGTGGAACCTGCTAGGTCCTGAATAATCCTAATGTAACTGCTCAGTATGTGAATCATTTCTTTCTGAATGCTTACAGTATTTTCTCCCTGATCCAATAATTCTGGAATTTAGTTACAATTTTCCTTGGAGTTTTCTCTTTGTCTCTTTAAGGGGATGATCAATAGATTCTTTCAATGGTTATTTAAACCTCTAGTTTTAGGGAATCAGGACAGTTTTGCTTGATGATTTCTTGAAAGATATTTTCTAAGCTATTTTTTTCATTGGAGTTTTCAGGTAATCCAAAATTTTTTAGATTGTCTCTACTGGATCTATTTCCCAGGTCAGGTGTTTTTCTGGTGAAGTGCTTTACATTTTCTTCTGTTTTTTTTTTTCATAATTTTGGTTTTGTTTGAGCAAATTTGACTTTGCTTGACTCATTCTTGATGTCTCATTTTTTAAATTAAGGTCTTTAATTTTTCAAAACATATGCATGGACAATTCTTCAACATTAACCCTTGCAAAATCCTGTGTTCCAAAGTTCCCTCCTTGCCCTATGCTTTTCCCTAGATAGCAAATAGTCCAATATATGTTAAATATGGCAGAAATATATGGTAAATCCACTATGTGTATACATATTTACACAATTATAATGCTGCCCAAGAAAAAACAATTAAAATGCAAGCATACAAATAAAAGAAAAGTGAAAATGCTATGCTGTGAACCACACTCAGTTTTTACAATCCTCTCTCTGCGTATAGATGGGTCTCTTTATTACTGAACAATGGGAATTTATTTGAATCATTTCATTGTTGAAGAGAGCCAAGTCCCTCAGATTTGATCATCTTATAATCTTGGTTTTGTGTATAATGATCTCCTAGTTCTGCTCATTTCACTAAACATCAGTTCTTGTAAGTCTCTCAAGGCCTCTCTGAAATCATCCTGCTTGTTGTTTCTTACAGAACAATAATATTCATATAGCATAATTTATTCAAACATATCCAACCCATTCAGTTTCCATTTTCTTACCACTACAAAAAGGGCTACCACAAACATTTTTGCACATGTGGGTCCCTTTCCCTCCTTAAAGATTTCTTTGGGTTATAAGCCCAATAGAAACACTCCTGGGTCAAAGGGTATGAACAGTTTGATAACTTTTTGAGCATAGTTCTGAATAGTTCCCCAGAATGGTTGGATCCATTCACAGTTTCACCAACAATGTATCAGTATCCCAGTTTTCCCAAATCCCTGCCATCATTCATTATTATCTTTTCCTGTCATTTTGGCTAACCTGACAGGTGTGTAAGGATATCTCAGAGTTGTGTTAATTTGCATTTCTCTGATCAATAGTGATTTGGAGCACCTTTCTATATGATGACTATAAATAGTTTCAATTTCTTCATCTGAATATTGTTTGTTCATATCATTTAACCATTTATCAACTGGAGAATGGTTTTAATTCTTATAAATTTGAGTAAATTATTTATATAGGTTAGAAATGAGGCCTTTATCAGAACCTTTGAATATAAAAATATTTTTCTAATTTATTGATTCCCTTCTAATTTTGTCTGTGTTAGTTTTCTTTGTACAAAACTTTTCAAGTTAATATAATCAAAATTATTTATTTTGTGATCAATAACGATCTCTAGTTTTGTTTTTTGTTTTTTTTTTTTTTTGGTCACAAATTCCTTCCTTCCTCCACAAACCTGAAAGGTAAACTATCCTATATTCTTCTATTTTGTTTATAATGCCATTTTTTTATGTCTAGATAATGAACCCATTTTGAGCTTATCTAGGTTTACAATGTTAAGTGTGAGTCAATGCCTAGTTTCTGCCACACAATTTTCCAATTTTCCCAGCAGTTTTTGTCAAATAGTGAGTTCTTATCCCAAAAGATGGGGTTATTTTCAAACACTAGATTGCTATAGTTATTGACTATTTTGTCCTGTGAACCTAACCTATTCCAATAATCAACTCTTATTTTCCTTAATACCAAATGATTTTGATGACCACTGCTTTATATTTACTTATAGATCTGGTACAATTGGGACACCTTCATTTGCATTTTTGATTAATTGCCTTGAAATTCTTGACTTTTTGTTCTTCCTGATTAATTTTGCTGTTATTTTTTTCTAGGTCAGTAAAATAGTTTCTTGGGAATTTGAGTGGTATAACACTAAATAAATAGATTAGGTTAGGTAGTATTGCCATCTTTATTATATTCAATTGTCCTATCCAAGAGCACTTGATATTTTTCCAGTTGTTTAGATCTGACTTTGTTTGTGTGGAAAATGTTTTGTAGTTTTGCTTATACAGTTCCTTACTTTTCTTTGGCAGATAGATTCCCAAATATTTTATACTACCAACACTTATTTTAAATGGAATTTCTCTTTGTATCTCTTGCTGCTGGATTTTGTTAGTGATGTATAAAAATGCTGATGATTTCTGTGGATTTATTTTGTATCCTGCAACTTTGCTAAAGTTGTGGATTTCTGATAGCTTTTAGTTGATTTTCTAGGGTTATCTAAGTATACCATCATATCATCTGCAAAGAGTGATAATTTGGGTTCCTCAATACCTACTTTACTTCTTTTAATCTCTTGTTCTTCTCTTATTGCCAAAGCTAGCATTTCTAATACAATACTGAATAGTAATGGTGATAGTGTTATTGGGAATGGTTCCATTTATTTCCCTGTTACATATGATGCTTACTGATGGTTTTAAATAGATGCTATTGTCTATTTTAAGGAAAAGCCTATTTATTCTTATATGCTCTAGTGTTTTTAATAGGAATGGATGGGGGATTTTATCAAATGCTCTTTCTGCAACTATTGAGATAATCATGTGACTTTTGTTATTTTGGTTATTGATATAGTCAATTATGTTAATAGTCTTCCTAATATTGAACCAGCTATGCATTTCTGGTATAAATCCTACTTGGTAAATGATGTATTGTCCTGGAGATGACTTTCTGTAATCTCTTTGCTAATATTTTATTTAAAAATGTTGTGTCAATATTCATTAAGGAAATTTTCTTTCTGTTTTCACTTTACCTGATTTAGGTATCAGTACCATGTCTGTTTCATAAAATGGATTTGGTAGGAATCCTTCTGTCCCTATTTTTTTCAAATAGTTTATATAGTATTGGAATTAATTGTTCTTTAAATGTTTGGTAGAATTCACATGTAAATCCATCTGGCCCTGGAGATTTTTTCTTAGGGAGTTGATTAATAGTTTGTTCTATTTCTTTTTCTAAAATGGAATTATTTAAGGAATTTATTTCCTCTCCTATTAACCTGGACAATATATATTTTGTAAATATTCCTCTATTTTATTTAGATTATCAAATTTATTGGGTATGATACCTTATAATTATTGTTCTAATTTCCTCTTCATTGGTGGAAATTCTCCCTTTTCATTTTTGAGAATAACGATTTTATTTTCTTCTACTTTCCATGTTCTAATCAAATTAATTAAATGTTTATCTATTTTGTTAACTTTTTCATAAAACCAACTCTTAGGTTAATGTATTCATTCAATACTTTTCTTATTTTCCATTTTATTAATCTACCCTTTTTTTTTTCAGAATTTCAAATTTGGTATTTAATTGAGTGTTTTAAATTTTTTTTTAGTTGTAAGCCCAATTCATTGATCTTCTCTTTCTCTGTTTTATGAAGTAAGCCTTTAGAGATATAAATTTTTTCCTTATAACCTCTTTGGCTGAATCCCACAAATTTTGGTATGTTGTCTCATTACTTTCATTGTCTTGGATGAAATTATTGTTTGTGCCTATAATTTGCTGTTTCATCTATTCATTCTATAGGATTAGATTATTTAATTTCCAATTGATGTTTGCTTTCTTTTCTTCTGGCTTTACATTGCATATGATTTTTATTGCATCATGATCTGAAAAATGCATTTACTATTTCTGTCTTTCTGCATTTGATTTTGAGGTTTTTATGTCCTAGCACATGGTCAATTTTTGCATAAGGACCATGAATAGCTGAGAAAAAAGTAAACACCTTACTGTCTCCATTCAATTTTCTCCAAACATCTATCATACCTAACATTTTGTTTACCTCCTTATCCACTTTCTTATTTATTTTGTGGTTTGATTTATCTAGTTATGAGAGTACAAGGTTGAGCTCTCTCACTATTATAGTTTTGCTGTCTATTTATTCTTACAGATCTCTTAATTTCTCCTTTAGGAATTTGGATGCTATTCCACTTGGTGCTTATATGTTTAATATTGATATTGCTTCGTTATTTATAGTATCCTTTAGTTATATATAGTTTCTTTCCTCATCTCTTATAATTAGATCAATTTTTTCTTTTGCTTCATCTGAGATCAGGATGGCTACCCATGCTTTTTTTTTTTTTTTTTTTTTTTTTTAATTGTTTTTAACTTCACCTGAAGCATAATAGATTCTACTCTAGGCCTTTACCTTCACTCTGTATGTAACACTACATTTTACATTTATAGGATTTAAATATTGTAGGATTCTGGCTTTTTATCCAGTCTGTTGTCCACTTCTATTTTATGGGAGATTTCATCCCATTCACATTCACATTTAAAATAACTAGTTCTATATTTCCTGCTATCTTATTTGCCCTAAATTATTCTTTTCTCTTTCCTTTCTCTCTTTATTCCTCCTCAGTATTTTGCTTTAGAGGACCACCTATCTCAAATAGCCCTGGCCCTTTAGAGTCTCTTCCCCTTTTTTTTACACATTTCCCTTAATACTTCTGTTTTACCTTCTATTAGTTTTTCCCTTTCTTTTCCCCCTTTTTGTCTACTTCCCTGTAAGGTGAGACAAGTTTCTCTGTGAAATCACATGTGTCTGATATTGTCTCTTAAAACAAATCTGATGACAGTAAGATTTACACAAGGCTCATCCCCCTACCTTATTGCCCCCAATTATAACAGCTTTTCTCTGTCTCTCTATGAGATGTGATTTCTCTTATTTTATCACATTTTTCCTCTTTTTCTAGTATGATCCTCTTTCCACCTCTAGTTTATTTTCATATTATCATAATAAAATCAAATTATACTGTATTCACTAAATATACTCATAATAGAAATAATTCTCAAGAGTTCTTTGCTTTTTATCTTTGTATGTTTCTCTTGAGTTCTACATTTGAAGATCAAATTATTTTTTCAGTTCTGGTTGCTTCTTTAGGAATAGGTAAATTTCCTCTATATCCCTGAATAACTTATTCTTGGCTATAATCCAAGTTCCTTTGGCTTTCAGAATATAATCTTTGATGCTTTAAGGTGGAAACTGCTATGTCTTGGGTAATCCTAATTGTGGTTCCTCAGTATTTAATTTATTTCTTTCTGGCTGCTTACAATATCTTTACCTTGTTGCAATAGTTCTGAAATTTAGCTACCATATTTTTGGGGATTTAATTTTGGGATCTCTTTCAGAAGATGATCAATGGCTATTTTGCCTTCTAATTCTAAAATACCAGGGCAGTTTTCTTTTATAATTTCTTGTAAGATAATATCTAGGTTCTTCTTCTTTTTTTTATCATGTCTTTTAAAAAAATCCAATAATCCTTAGATTGTCTCTCCTTGGTCTACTTTCCAGGTCAGTTGGTTTTCCTAGGAGATATTTCATTTTTCTCTTCTATTTTTTTCATTTTCTTATTTTTGTTTGACTGATTCTTAAAGTCTTATTGAATCATTCACTTCCATTTGTTAAATTCTGATTTTTAGTGTATTATTTTCTTGTTACCTTTTTTGGTTTCTTAATTGGCCAATGGGTTGGGTTTTTTTTTTTTTTGTTCATTGCATTCTTTTTCCATTTCACAAATTTTGTTTTTCCAGTGAATTGGTGTTTTTTTTTTTTTTTCTTCATATCCTTTGTAGGGCATTACATGCTTTTTCCATTCCTTCTTTCAATGACCTCATTTCATTTCCCTATTTTTCTTCTAACTCTCTTTTAAGACTCTTTATGAAATCTTCAAAGAAAGCCTTGTGAAATAGGGATCACCTCATGTCTCTCTTTGGGGCTTCAAATGGAATTCCTTTGCCTTTAGATACCTCAGAGTTTGTGGTCTATTCTTCTCTTTCTTCATAAAAGCTATTTTTTATTCATTTTTTTAAGGCTTGAGAATTTTTCAATTCAAAGAAGTGACAGCTATTTTAATTTACCCTGGGGCGGTTTTTCTGAGTAATGGCAGCTAGGTCTGGCATTCTTCTGGGGCTCAGTGGTTTACAATTTGCCTTTTGTAGCAAATCTGTCAAACCACCTGCTTGCAATCAAGACAGATAGCCTAAGAAGCTCACAGAAGTTTTGCAGGTACGTGGAAGCTGCAAAACTAACTCTGGTTCCAACTCCATGCCCCAGGTTCTCTGTGTTGCAGTCTGGTGTTGGCAGACTGTCCCCCTATCTGTTTGAAACAGATCTGTTCTGAAGTTCTGTCAAGACAACTTCTTCGGGGAATGTATTGTACTCCAAATGTTTATCGGTTATTTGACTCCAAGACCAATGTAGAGGCTTACTCTACTGTTGGTTTGAGAGAAGGTAAGAACAGGTCACAAAAAGTCATTTGTGTGCTCTACCTTCTTGGCTCTGTCCCTCTTAAGATCATTAAAAATTCTTCCAAGAGAGCTTTCTGAATTGGAGACTAACTCATATCACCCTTTGAGGTTTTATCTGGAGACATTTTATGTTTAGTGTCATCAGGGTTTGAGATCTGTTCTTCCCTGTCTCAATAATACCTATCTATGGTCAGAGCTCTTTTTGCTTTTTTGCTCATTTTTAAAGGTTGAGGTCTGCTCCTAAAACAAAGAAGAGATTGTCCTGAGCTTCTTCTACAAGGCAACAATAGTGTTTTTGTATTGCCCTGCCATCAGGGCTGCTGGTTTCCTTCCAGTACAGGTTGGGCAGGGCCAAATTCTACTTGTTATGCTGGTATTCATGGGCTTTTGCTTGCGTTCTGTAATTGCACTGGAGGTCTCACAGCAAGTGCTGTGATCCACTGACTTCTCAATCAGGATAGAGTAGACAATGTTACTATATTCTGGGCCTCCTTATATTGTTCCTATCCTAGGATGCATCCTCCCTGCCTTATTGAGCCCAGATCTTTCCTAAAGTCCTTCCAAAATATTTTCTGCTGAAATTTTTTTTTATAATTATAAAATTTTTTTGACAGTATATATGCATGAGTAATTTTTTTTCATAACATTATCCCTTGTAATCATTTTTCCAAATTATCCCCTCTCTCCCTCTACTCCCTTCCCTAGATAAGAGGCAATCCCATACATTTTACATGTGTTACAATATAACCTAGATACAATATATGTGTGTAAATCCAATTTTCTTGTTGCACGTTAAGTATTAGATTCCGAAGGTATAAGTTACCTGGGTAGATAGACAGTAGTGCTAACAATTTACATTCACTTCCCAGTGCTCCTTCTCTGGGTGTAGTTGTTTCTGTCCATCATTGATCAACTGGAAGTGAGTTGGATCTTCTTTATGTTGAAGATATCCACTTCCATCAACATTCATCTTCATACAGCATTGAAGCGTACAGCAATCTTCTCGTTCTATTCATTTCACTCAGCATCAGTTGATGTAAGTCTTTCCAAACCTCTCTGTATTCGTCCTGCTGGTCATTTCTTAGAGAGCAATAATATTCCATAACCTTCATATACCATAATTTACCCAACCATTCTTCAATGGATGGACATCCATTCATCTTCCAGTTTCTAGCCACTATGAATATGAAAAGAGCTGCCACAAACATTTTGACACATACAGATCTCTTTCCCCTCTTTAGTATTTCTTTGGGATATAAGCCCAATAGCAGCAATGCTGGATCAAAGAGTATGCACAGTTTGATAACTTTTTGGGCATAGTTCCAAATTGCTCTCCAGAATGGTTGCATTCTTTCACAACTCCACCAACAATGTATTAGTGTCCCAGTTTTCCCACATCCCCTCCAACATTCATCATTATTTGTTCCTGTCATCTTAGCCAATCTGACAGGTGTGTAGTGGTATCTCAGAGTTGTCTTAATTTGCATTTCTCTGATCAGTAGTGATTTGGAACACTCTTTCATATGAGTGGATATAATTTCAATTTCATCATCTGAAATTGTCTGTTCATATCCTTTGACCATTTATCAATTGGAGAATGGTTTGATTTCTTATAAATTAGGGTCAGTTCTCTATATATTTTGGAAATGAGACCCTTGTCAGAACCTTTACTTTTAAAAATATTTTCCCAATTTGTTACTTCCCTTCTAATCTTGTTTGCATTAGTATTGTTTGTACAGAAACTTTTTAGTTTGATGTAATCAAAATCTTCTATTTTGTGATCAATAATGATCTCTAGTTCTCCTCTGGACATAAATTCCTTCCTCCTCCATAGGTCTGAGAGGTAGACTATTCTCTGTTCCTCTAATCTATTTATGATCTAATTCTTTATGCCTAAATCATGGATCCATTTTGATCTTATATATTGTATATGGTGTTAAGTGTGGATCCATATCTAATTTCTGCCATACTAATTTCCAGTTTTCCCAACAGTTTTTTTTCAAATAATGAATTTTTATCCCTAATGTTGGTATCTTTGGGTTTGTCAAACACTAGATTGCTATAGATGTACCCTTTTTTGTCCTTTGTACATAATCTGTTCCACTGATAGACTGGTCTATTTCTTAACCAATACCAAATGGTTTTGGTGACTGCAGCTTTATAATATAGCTTAGGTCAGGTACACCTAGACCACCTTCATCTGCCTTTTTTTTTTCATTAGTCCCCTTGCAATCCTCAACCTTTTATTCTTCCATATGAATTTTGTTGTTATTTTTTCTAGGTCATTAAAATAGTTTCTTGGGAGTCTGATTGGTATAGCACTAAATAAATAGATTAATTTGGGTAGTATTGTCATCTTAATTATATTTGCTTGGCCTATCCAAGAGCACTAAATGTCTTTCCAATTATTTAAATCTGACTTTATTTTTGTGGCAAGTGTTTCATAATTTTGCTCATATAATTCCTGACTTTTCTTTGGTACATGGATTCCCAAGTATTTTATGCTCTCAACATTTGTTTGGAATGGAATTGCTCTTTGTATCTCTTGCTGTTGCATTTTGTTGGTGATATATAAAAATGCTGAGGATTTATGTGGATTTATTTTGTATCCTGCAACTTTGCTAAAATTCTGAATCTCTTTCTTGGCTCTTATTGAATAATATTGAATAATAATGGTGATAGTGGGCAACCTTGTTTCACTCCTGATCTTACTGGGAAAGGTTCTAGTTTATCTCCATTGCATATTATGCTTACTGATGGTTGTAAATATATGCTCCTGATTATTCTAAGGAATAGTCCATTTATTCCTATACTCTCAAGCGTTTTTAGTAGGAATGGATGTTGGATTTTATCAAATGCTTTTTCTGCATCTATTGAGGTGATCATATGGTTTTTATTAATTTGATTATTAATATGGTCAATGATACTAATATTAAACCAGCCCTGCATTCCTGGTATAAATCCTACTTGATCATAGTGTATTATCCTGGAGATGATTTTCTGAAGTCTTTTTGCTAATATCTTATTTAAGATTTTAGCATCAATATTTATTAAGGAAATTGGTCTATAATTTTCTTTCTCAGTTTTCAATCTACCTGGTTTAGGTATCAGTACCATGTCTGTGTCATAAAAGGAGTTTGCTAGGACTCCTTCATCCCATATTTTTTCAAATAGTTTATATAACACTGGGGTTAATTGTTCTTTAAATGTTTGGTAGAATTCACATGTAAATCCATCTGGTCCTGGGGATTTTTTTCCTGGGGAGTTGATTAATAGCTTGTTCTATTTCTTTTTCTGAAATGGGACTATTTAAGCAATTTATCTCCTCCTCTGTTAATCTAGGAAGCCTATATTTTTGGAGGAAGTCATCCATTTCATTTAAGTTATCAAATTTATTGACATAAAGTTGGGCAAAATAATTCCTTATTATTTCTCTAATTTCCTCTTCATTAGTGGAAAGATCCCCCTTTTCATTTGTCAGACTAACAATTTGATTTTCCTCTTTCCTTTTTCTGATCAGATTTACCAAAGATTTATCTATTTTATTGGCTTTTTCATAAAACCAACTCTTGGTTTTATTTATAAATTCAATAGTTTTTTATTTTCAATATTATTGATTTCTCCTTTTAATTTTTGTATTTCAAGTTTGATTTTTAGTTGGGGGTTTTTAATTTGGTCTTTTTCTAGCTTTGAAAAAAAATTTTATACTCTAAGTATTTGTGGATTCTGTCACTCCAAAATCCATTCAGGGACTTGAACTTGTATTGATTCTGAGAGAAACTAGGAAGAGCTCAGGCAAAGTCCTATTTACTCTGTGCTATCTTGGCTTCACAAACTATGTTATATTAAGTTGGTCATCAACTAAATAACCAGAGGTGACTCAGCAGATTAAGTGCTGAGCTTTGAATCAGGAAGATCTAAGCTGAACTCCTGGGCAAGTCACTTAAAGTTGTTTGCCTCAATTTTTTTTCATCTGCAAACTAAAGAACTGAAGGGCAAACTACTCCAGTATCTTTGCCAAGAAAACTCTAAATGAAGAGTCAGACATGACTAAAACAAATAAATAACAATGACAAAATAGCCCATAATATTAGCGAGAAATACACCACTGGAAATTCTCTTCAAGAAAGATTTAGAACATTAGGATCATCTACCTGGAGATGGAAAGGACCTCGGAGACAGTTTAATACAACTCCCTCAATTTATAGAGAAAGTGAATCTCAGGATGACTAAGTGATTTGCTTGTATTAGTAAATATTATAGACAGAATTAGAACCTATGTCCTCTTACTCTAGGGTTGCTGCTATTTTCCTTCTATAGTGATGCCTCCCCTCAAATTAAAAAAAAATTCCAATGAATTCTAAGTATTTTTTCAGGTATGTTAAAGACTAAGTTAGCATTTATAAATTTGTATTAAAGGATTCAAGATGGTTATAAATTTAGTAATCATGGAAGGAAAGATAGTGTTTCCTTCAATATTTAGAAGTTTTCAGTCTGCCTTTCATGTACTTTTCAAAAAGAGATTAAGATTGCACTGCATCACAAAATTTGAAGGTAATATTTAGCAATCAACACTTGTTTCACCATTTTAATGGTTTATCCTCCTCTCCAATCAAAACAGGTTTTAGTTTAATTTGGGCTGAATATAACACAGCAAGTAGGACAAGCATTGTGAAAAGAGATTTAAAGGATAAAATAATGTCTTATTTTACTCAATCCCTTCCCCTTCCCCCCCCTTTTTTGGACCAATCTCTATGGCTTATGTTATCTACTAATTTTTCTACTGTGCAGTCTTTAGTCATATGTACACTTAGTCCTCTAACCAGCATGGGGTAGTGAAAAATCCCCATGTTAATGGAATGAAGTGGAAAACATAAAAATAAAATTTAACAGTGGGATAGGAATAAAAGTATGCCATCTATGGGAAAATGCATTTGGTTAGAAGTTCAGTTGTGAATTAGTATATCTTGGTCTTCTCAATGAAATCAGCAACTTATAATCATGAGAGGTCTTCATAGGCAGTGAGTAAAAACCTCATACAGAGAACTAATGCATCTTGTGGCTATAAAAAGATGTAAGGAACTGTTAATGGTTCAGACTCACCAGGTGTTTTTAGGGAATTGATTTCAGCATGTTTTCAAGATCTTTTTCAAGGAAAATCAGAGCAGCATCTTCATTACATAATTACAGCATCCAGTGATGCTGAAATATTTCCAAACATTCTCATTTCTCTGTCTTTTAAGCTATTTACTGAAATTCAGCTTTATATTGTAGCCCAAGAAGGTATTACTATTTATTTACTATTTCCCATATTCTGGGAATTGTATAATTTTAAGTTAAAAGTAACTTTAAAGGCTACTTAGTCCATTGTCCTTAATTTAAATAAGAGGGATATTCCTCAAGGGAAATTTACAAATGTCTACAGGTACTAAGTAACAAAGGCTCTCTCATAGAATCATGGGATCTTGGCTCTAATGCTAAATAGTAGATACCTCAAATGTCATAAGGTATAGTCCTCTTATTTGTAGCAGGAAACTGAGAGTCAGGGAAATTTAGTGACTTGCCTAATGTCACAAAGACAGCAAACATCCAGGTCCTCTGATGCCAATGTAATGCATTTTTCATCCAACCATATTTCCTCTCTGTGGATCCTTGCTTGATATTTTCTTTGGTCAGTGACTTGCATATTTCCATGATCAGATTATTCCAAATTTGCTTTTTTTCTGTGCCTTATTTTGTCTTTCATAGCTCTGACATAGTTTTTGTTTTTGTCTTTTTTTTTCCTTTTTAATACTAAAAAATATCTTTCATGGCAGGAAGAGGGAGATACAGATGGAATTTGATAGAAGAAAGAAAAGAGGGTGAGACTATCATAACATGTTTACACTTAAAGAAAGTGATTTGCCTTGTTAATTATAATAGTTTGTGCATTAACTTTGATTGATATTGCTAGAACATCATATTTCTTTAAATTCTCAGCCTGCTTATATGTCTCCTTGCATATATCTCCTTGAGAATTATTCTTTAATTTGCCAAACACACTTTATTCTTGACTGTATTTATCTATATATTAGGTTCATTCTCCAGTAACTGAACGTAATAAAAAGATGGTCTACCATCTCCATGCAGATCAAATTGTATATATAGATTTTTGAGTGTCTTGTGATAATGTACAATGAAGTAATATAACAGAGTACTTTTTGGTAATGTGTAGACAGGAGATAATGCCTGACCCACATTCCAGCATTAGGGAAGACCACCAAACAGACAATCTGCTAGATTAGTTGAACTCTATAGGACTCAAGAAAGGCACCCTGCTACTTTAGGTGTGGAGGAGACAAAAGAGACACTCTGCTAAATTGATAGATGACAGCTAGGTCTGAAATGTCAGCTAAAACAAGAATGGCACATGTGCCCTAGTGAGCATGCTAATGAAGCAACCCTAATGTGGCACCAATAAGAAACGTACCACTCCTAGTGCCATCCTTAGTACTCTCTTTAATGCAGAACATAAAAGTAGGTGTTGATGCTCTAGATAGTCTGAAAGACTTCTCACAAAAAATGGTATTTTAGCTAAGATCTAAAGGAAACCAGGAAATTCAGGAGGAGACAAGGAAATATAGCATGAGAGATGGTCAATGAAAATTCATGGAAGTGGGCAATGATGGAATATCTTATGAAAAAAATATCAGAGTACAGTGTAGAGCAAACATTGTAAGAGGTAAGTGAAGTATACAATAATTGAAAAGATAGAAAGAGGGTGCCAGATTATTAAAGGTTTGGAAAGTAAAGCAGAGAATGTTACAATTTAATGTGGAAAGTAATAAGCAGCCATTGGAGTTGATTGAATAGTTTTGAAGATGTGAGAAAATTGAAACACTAATGCCTGTTTATGAAGTTGTAAATTTATCCAACCATTCTAGAGAATAATTTGGAACTTTGACCAAAAGACAATCAAAATAGCATAATCTTTGATCCAATGATATCACTAAGAGTTCTGGATCTTAAACAGATCATAAAAAAGGGAAATGACTTACATGTACAAAAGTAGTCTTATAGTATATCCTTTTGTGGTGGCAATAAATTGGCAATTGAGAAGATGGGAAAATCATTAATTGGGAAATAGCTGAACAAGTTGTGGTACATGAATGTAATAGAATATTATTGTGCTATAAGAAATGATGCACGAACATATTGAAAATCCAAGAAAAACTTACATGTACAGCTCAGTGAAATGAGCAGAATCAATAAAATGTACACAGTGACAGCATCATTATGTAATGATCCTCTATTAATGACCTAGTTTTCAGCAATAAAGTGATCCAAGACAACTGCTAAAGACTCATGTTATAAAATGTTATCTACATCTAGAAAAAAAGAAATGGAGTCTAAATGCAAATAATTGCATGCTATTTTAACTTTCTATTTTTTCATTTTTTTTCTTTTGTTGTGTTTCTTCTTTCACAACATGACTAATATGGATATGTGCCTTCCACTATTACACATGTATAATCTATATCAAATTATTTAATGTAGGGATGGATAAAGGGAGGAAAATTCAAAACCAATTTTTAAGAAAATGCTAAAATTTATTTTGACAAACCCTTAGTAAAACAGGTGTTTTAATGAATAAGATATAAAAAAAGAAATATTGAGAATAATGTATTCTTCACAATTCCAGCCTCTTTGGGGGTTCAGTTACATAATTCCTGTGATATTTCTTCAACAACATTCTCTTTAAATGAGTTTAGAGGCAAAAGATTCAAATAAATGTGAAAGTAGGAGTGACAAAAATTTTTAAACCTAAACCAAGAACATGCATATACAATTTTAAAAAAAGAGAATTCATTTGGGGATAGAAACACTCCAACTTCTTATGTCTTCTTGTCTTCCTTTACTTGGATATAGAAACTTCACCTTGACTCTGGAGAAGTCAGCTTGTCCTTCGTTCATGGTATGGTAATCTATTGAAAAATGTTCCCTATTGAAGAATGACATGGAGAAACTTTTCTTATTATAAACTCTATTTGCTTTTCTATTTTATTAAATGTCTTTAATTCTGAAATAATTAATTGCCTAATTTTTTAAAATCTCTTTCCAAGTGTCCTACAATACCTTCTATTTCTATTTCTATTTAGGCATTTAATATGTCATTTTCTAAAACTCAAAGTTCATTACTTTAAGATTATTTAATTGAAATTGGCTAAAATACACAATTATCACTCACAGAATATTTAATTTTCATGCCCAAAATGTCATTAAGATTTAAATTGGAAAGAAGCTCTGTCCTCTAGACTTTTGCTATCTAAAAGAAAACAACACACACTCATATACTTATACAAGCACATGCATGCTATTTTTATATCTTATGTTTGTTTAATTATATATTTATATTTGATTTTAAAGTCTTTTTAGTAATTTTATATCATTAAGTAGAACGTTCTCTAAGTCTGTTTTCCCCTTCCCTACTTCTTCCTATAGTTTTATATACTCAACTCTCCTCTTACAGGTACCCAGGTATTAGTTTATTTCCCTTTCCTTTGTGGTTCTCTATCTTCTTGTCAGAACTAGTTTTGCTTTTTTTTTTTTTTTTTTAAAGACAGGATAGGAAAGTCACTTTGCATTAAGTGCCTGTTCTTACGTCTCCTTGATATCATGTTAATTCTTTTTTTTGGGGGGGATAAAAAATGACATGTTTGATTTCATTAGTGTAGGGACTTCTTTCACAAATGGAGATCAGAATCTTTGTATTTATTATCTTAGAAAAAGAGATTCTTACCTTGAGGACCATGAATTTTTTTAATATTTTGAAATACTTTGAAAATTATATTTCAGTAAAACTGGTCTTCTTGTATATATGTATGTATATATATATATATATATATATATATATATATATATATATATATCCAATATTTTCTTATATGTATTTATAAAGATTATGCTGAAAAGGGCCCACAGACTTCATAAGACCTACAAATGATATTTTAAAAAATGTAAATGATTCAGATCCCATTAATGAGGAAATACTGAACAAACTGTGGCATATGAATAAATAAGAATGTAGAGACTATAAGGAATTCAGAGAAACATAGGAAGATTTCTATGAACTGATACAAAATTAAATGAGAACCAAGAGAAAAATATGGATAATGATAACAATAATGTAAACAAAGCCAACCAACCCCCAAACTTTCCATGGCCTCCTGAGAGAACCTGTGGCCTACTGATACAAAATTAAATAATGAGAACCAGGAGAAAAATAATAACAATAATGGAAACAAAATCAACCAATCTCCTTGCTTTCCATGGCCTCCTGAGTGAACCTGTGGCCTACATCTAAGATAGATCTATCTCCTATTTGTATATTTTTTCCCTTTGTTATAAGACTTTATGGAATAGCAGCCAAATCTGGTAAGGATTTCCAGCCCTGAACAATAACCAACTCAATATAGCCAAGTAGTGAATTTACCTAGCAATCAAAGTACCACACTCTGCAAGCAATGGAGTGTCTTTCCATTGGCTATTTAACATTTGGGTGTTAATCTAATGAGACAAATGTTTGTAGCAACTGCTTAAGTTTCAGTACACTGTTCCCCAGGGATTGAGATAGTGAAGAAGAGAGGTACTCTGATTCAAGGAAATGTTCTGTATTTTGAGTCTTGTTATCCTTAATTGTGGAATATCCACTTGATTTATTGAGTTAAGATTTGTATAGTATACCTACACTATAGGAAAACCACTTTGGCAGCTGTATTGCAATTGGCAAATACTTGAGGCAGAGACACCAGTCAGAAGGCTGTTGACGTAGTTACAGTATGAGGGATTATACCAGAGTATCAGCTATGTCAGACTAGAGGGAGAGATAACCATGATAAATATCATGAAAGTTGGTATTATAAAACTTATCTTTTAGTTATCTTGGGGGAGTACAAGTGAGCATTTGAGGATTACATCTAGGTTTTGAAACTTAGGTGGCCAGGAGGAATGGTGATGTATTCCATCATAACAAGCTAAAAAAGGGGAATTTTAAAGGGGAAAGCTACTGAATTAAATTTTGGACATATGGAGTCCAAGATGCCCTGCAGTATTGACTTCCTGATGAATGTGCATCATTTTTTCAGTGAAATATCAAGTAAGGTTTGTAATTTAAAAGTTAAACAAAAATGAAGTTAAAGGGAAGGAAAGTTTAAGGAGAGATGAAAAGGTTTTGAAAAGCCATTTTAGTGGATGGGATAATGAATTGATTAGGGAGAGTTAAATGAATTGCCTTGCTGTAGTGAGGGCCCATATTAGATTAAATATGTAATATAAATTTGTACTGGATACAGTCAGCACAGTTTTGTTATTTTTCTCTAGCTTCATTCAGCAGCATGCACGTTTCTTTTCATACAATTAGTGGAAAAAATTCAAGGGTGAAGCATGGTTAAAGATGTGGTAAAGGGGGAAAAGTAATCAGGATAATTGAGCTGATTCATCAAGTGGATGACATAAAAGTAGGAGAAGAATGCAATCAATGCAGTGTTTATGGCCTGGGAACTAGGAAGTGGTATTAGAGGCCATGAAAGAGATAAAGAATAGGACAATGATTCTTAAAGCACAGGGAAAGATAGAATGATTGAAAAATATGATTAGTTATTTCAGAGATATTTCAAATATTTCAGAGTTCATAAACTTGGTATTGAAAAACTTGTGTATTATAGAAAAAAAGCCTTACTCCTTACCCAGTGCTTGTGGCTAGAATTTTATTAAAGGCTATTAAGAGAGTAATACAATTATCTGGGATAAGTCCTGAAAAAATATACACATTCTATACTAATGAACAAATTAATGTATGCTGTGAGACCATCGCAGAATGGCAAGTTTTATTGGCCATAGCTCCACATTTTGCACATGGGTCTCCATTAAAGATAATCCGGCTACTACATAATTGGCGATGGATTTTTGAAGAAAAGATTTCTAAGGTTCCTCTTAAAGGACCAACAATCTTTACAGATGCCTCCAAAGAAAATATTTGTGCTGTATATTCTCATGATTTAACCATAGAGTAGTCAGTACTCCTTTTCAATCCACTCAACAGAATGAATTATTTGCTATCATGCTAGCTCTTACTTATTACCTAGGAAATGTTAATATAATTACTGATTCAGCCTATTCAGTAGGTATAGTACAAAGAATTGCCACAGCCCAAATAAAATTTGTAGCCTCTAATATGTATCAGCTCTTTAAGGAACTTCAAGAGCAAGTGAGAAAGCATCCAGGAAAGCATTCAGGAAAGCATGTCCACTCACATAGTAGACTTCCAGATCCTATTTTTGATGGAAATTCAAAGGCAGATAGCCTTTTAACTATGTTAGCCAGTACTCCTTTATTTCAGGAAACACAAGAATCTCATTCTAAATATCATCAGGCTGCTTGAGCTTTACAAATACAATTTGGAATAACAAGAGAGGAAGCTAAGAGCATAGTAAAAAGCTATACAGCTTGCCTTCCTTTCCATGCTCCTACACTCCCTCCAGGGAAGAATCCTCGTGGTTTGAGACCCAATAAAATCTGGCAAATAGATGTGACCCATCTTTCAGTCGTCTGTCTTTCATCCACGTGATAGTAGATACCTTTTCAGGATTCACTTTTGCAGTGCCAAGAGGAAAAGAGACAGCCTGAGTGGTCACTGAATTCCTTATCCAAGCATTTGCAATTATGGGTGTGCCACAAGAAATAAAAATAGATAATGGACCTGCATATAGTTCTAAACATTTTGCACACTTTTGGGCACAGTATAAGATTTTATACACCACTGGAATACCTTTTAATCCTCAAGGACAGGCAATAATAGAGAGAAGAAACAGAGACATTAAGACACTCCTCCAAAAACAAAAGAAAGGGGGAGCCACAGTTAACCCTAGAGAACTCCTAAATTTAGTTCTCTATACCATTAATTTTCTAATTTTTGACAAAGATGCACTGGCTCTGGTAGACAGGTTTTATAACCCACAAGAAGGGCAGTGTCCAGTGTGAGCAGCTCCACTGTCCTTAGATAATTGCCAGGTGATGTGGAGAGACCCAGAAAGTGGTGAATAGAAGGGACCAGATAGGTTAACTGCTTGGGGGAGAGGGTTTGCTTGTATTTCTTCAGATGGAGAAGGAATCAGATGGGTGCCAACAAGTCGTATTTGCCTTGTCCATCAGAGAGAGACAGAAAAAGAGAAAGACCTCAAAACAAAGGAAAAGACCTAAGAAACATCTGACACTGAAAGAGCATGGCTAATAAGAAGACTGTTAAAGAACTTTAAAACCAGCAGGAATCATTGGATTTCCTAACACAAGATGAGACTAATGGACAATGAACTTATGGACATTTATAAATTCTCAATTTATGATAATTTGATCATGTTATTTGTTACATACTATCTAGCATGCATTATGTTACTATGTTACTATGTATTTATGTAATCTATGTAATTATGTGTAATGCCTCCCATATTGATGGATTTATGTTTCAAGGTCATGACTACCCTATATTCTAAATCAAAAGAAAGGGGGAGATGTTAGGTTCTTTATAAGTCCTAATGAGATAATGAGATATTAGGTTCTTACTAAGTGCTAAGTCAGTATTTAACAATTCTCTAGTTCCAGCCTTTAAGGGCAGTTTTACCCCTTTGAACTTCTGAGGAAGAGCTTGCATGCTTAAGAGCAGCAAGTTCATTGTTTGAAGCATTTTTTCCCATTAGCCCCTGAGTTATTCCACACCCATTCTCTGGGAGGATAAAAGAAGTGACATTGAGCAAAGGAGAGAAGTCTCTACTCTAGGTCAGAGTTGGCGGCTTGCTACAGGAAGAATAATGTGGCCGAAAGATTGAGTTGAGACAGCAGATCTCCTCCCAGAGAGCGATTGGCAGTCTCTGGAGACAAGAGAACTTTACACTTCAACAACAATATTATATGATGATCAATTCTGATGAATGTGGCCAATTTCAACAATCAGACAAACCAAATCAGTTCCAATAGAGCAGTAATGAACTGAACCAGCTACATCCAGCAAAAGAACTCTAGGAGTTCTTATGAAGCTTATGAAGCATTACATAGAATTCCCAATCCCTCTAATTTTGTCCGCCTGCATTTTGGGTTTCCTTCACAGGCTAATTGTACACTATTTCAAAGTCCAATTCTTTTTGTACAGAAAAACAACTGTTTGGACATGTAGACATATATTGTATTTAATTTATACTCTAACATATTTAACATGTATTGGTCAACCTCCCATCTGGGGTGGGTGGAAGGAGGGGAAAAATTAGAACAAAAGGTTTGGCAATTGTCAATGTTGTAAAATTACCCATGCATATATCTGGTAAATAATAACTATTAAAATATTTTTAAAAATTAATATACCATAAATTGTTTAGCCATTCTCCAACTGATGGGCATCTTCTCAGTTTCCACTTTCTTGCCACTACAAAAATGGCTGCCACAAATATTTTTGCATATGTGGGTCCTTTTCCTTCCTAGAGCTCTTTGGGATATAGGCTGAATAGAAACACTGCTGGGTCTCTCTATAGCTATGTATCTATATGTTTACTTGCATAGAGCAGAGAAAGAGAAGATCAATGAATTGGGCATGCAAATAAGAAAACTACAAAAAGAACAAATTAAAACCCTTCATTTAAATACTAAATTTGAAATTCTGAAAATGAAAGGGGAAATTAATAAAACTTGAAAGTAAAAAAAAAAACATTGAACTAACAAAAGTAACAGTTGCTTTTATGAAAAAAATTAACCTTTAGTTAATATGTTTAGACAAATAAAAGAAAAATATGAAAAGGTAAAATTTCTACTGCTGAAGAAGAAATTAAAGCAATAATTAGGAGCTGTTTTGCTCAACTCCATGTCAATAAATCTGGTAATCTAAGTGAAATAGATGAATACTTACAAAAAATATACATTGCCCAGATTAACAGAGGAGAAAATAAATTAATTAAGTTACCACATTTTAGACAAAGAAATAGAACAAGCTATTAATCAATTCCCTAAGAAAAATTCTCCAGGGTGAGATGAATTTATGAGAATTTGATCAAACATTTAAAGAACATTTAATTCCAATGCTATGCAAACTATTTGGGAAAATAGGAAAGAAGGAATCCTAACAAATTATTTTTATGTCAAAAACTTGGTGCTGAAATCTAAACCAGGTATAGTCAAAACAGAGAAAGAAAACTATAGACACATTTCTCTAATGAATATTGATGCAAAAATATTAAATAAAATATCCACAAAGCAAGTTATCCCCCGGCTAACTATGACCAAGTAGGATTTATACCAGGAATGCAGGGCTAATTCACTATTAGGAAAAGTATTAGCATATCAACTATATCAATAACCAAACTAACAAAAATTATATTATTATCTCAATAAATGCAGAGAAAGCATTTGACAAAATCCAAAATCTATTTCTATTAAAAATCTACAGAATATAGAAATAAATGGAGTTATCTTTAAAATGATCCATTCAACTATTTAAAACCATTAGCAAGCATCATATGTAATGGGGATAAACTAGAACCATTCCCAAAATGATCAGGGATGGATGAAACAAGATTACCCACCATCACCATTTTTATTAAATATTGTTTTAGAATTGTTAGCTTTGGCCATAAGAAAAGAAAAAAGAAATACAAGGATTTAGTGTAGGTAATGAGAAAGCAAATTACCACTCTTTGCAGATGATATGATGGTACATTTAGAGCAGTGTTTCCCAAAGTGTGGTACATGTACCCCCAGGGGTATGGGAAGAATTTGGTGGGGTTCTGAGTTACACCGGAGTTTGGTGGGCATATGCACTACACTGTGCTTAGCTGCACCTAATTATATGTTCTCATGAGTCAAGACAATCCTGTGAGGTGTGAGATGGTCCAGTGTGACACAGCATGAATATACCACACTTTGTTACAGAGACAACTTACTTTGTTAATAGTTCGTGGCTTCTCCAGGCGCCTGTGTATTTTTACCTTTAGTGTGATTTTTCTTCTAGGAAAAGTTTGTTATGTGCTTTAGTAAATCCCAATGATTTTGATTATTTTTATATAGAAGGATGGAATTGTTTGTGCTGAGATAACAGATTGTCATAATTTAGTTCCCTGGTTGTTAATTTTAATCTGAGATGCGGCTTCACATCCAATAGTCTGTTCCTTTTTTTCGACTTAATGTCTACCAATGCTGAAAAAGCAACTTCACATAAATATGAAGTTGGAAAAGGCAAGATGTATTTCAGAACTTTTTTTGTTAAAACAGGATACACATGTTGCATTTATAACCAGAATGATATTAAAGTACACTCCTTATGTTAATTTTCAAGAATCTGTCTGAAGCCAATTCCAACAACTGCTCTTCTTCCACATGCAACAAACCTTCTGGCATGGATTTATATTTTATTATGAATAATTTTATTTTTGTTTATTATTATTTTGTGTATGTACAAAAAAGGAAAAACAAATATATTTTGATTGTTATTAAAATACTTCCTTTTTTTTTTTTTTTGATGAGGGGTACTCAGCATTACGAAAATTATAGGAGTGCACATACATCAAAAGTTTGGGAAACACTGACTTAGAGAATCCTAGATAATCAAATAAAAGACTACTATAAATAATTCATAATGTCAGCACAGATGCAGAATAATGAATAAATTCACATAAATCATGAGCATTTTTATATGTTACCAACAAAGTCCTCCAGGAAGAGATACAAAGAGAAAGTCCATTTAAAATAACTGTAGACAATATAAAATATTTGGGAATCTACCTGCCAAGGCAAAGTATTATATTTCCGGACACGGAAAGGATTGACAGATTGATAGCTCTTTCTCGATTCTCGATATAAAACCAAAGTTTTATATCAACAAAATTATACTTTTCACCCAAATAAAGTCAGATCAATTGTGGTGGGAAAATAGAAAGTGATCCAAGATAATATAATAAAAATGACAATACTACCTAAATTAATCTGCTTATTCAATGCTATACCAGTCCAACTCCCGAGAAATTAATTTGCAAATAGAAAAAATAATAACTGGAATTCATCTGGAAGATTATAGGTCAAGGATTTCAAGGGAATTAATGAAAAATCCAAATGAAAGTGGCCTAGCTATATCAGAATTAAAACTTTATTTAAAAGCAGTTGTCACCAAAAACATTTGGTCCTGGCAAAGAAATAATGTAATTGATCACTGGAATAGATTAGGTTCATGAGACACAGTGGTCAAATGCTATGGTAAACTATTGTTTGACAAATCCAAGGCCATAGTTTTTGGGACAAGAAATTTCTATTTGATGAAAATTAGAAATTAGTATGGCAGAAACTAGGCACTGACCCACTCTATAAGAAGATAAGTTTGAAATGGATTCATGATTTAGACATAAGGAGTGATTTTACAATAAACAAATATTACAATAAACAAATTAGAAGAACAGAGTATATTCTTCTTCTTGGATATGTAGAGAAAGCAGACCAAGGAAGAACTAAAATACATTATGCAATGAAGAATGAATAATTCTGATTATATTAAGTTTAAAAGTTTTTTTACAAACAAAACTGATACAGACAAGATTAAATCAGAAGCAATAAAGTGGAAAATTTTTCATCCAAGGTTTCTGATAAAACCTTCATTTCTAAAATATATAAACAATTTATTCAAATTTATAAGAATGCAAGCCATTTGCCAATTGATAAATAATCAAAGGATATGAATAGACAATTTTCAGATGAAGAAATTGAAGCCATTTCTAGTTACATGAAAGTTGCTGTAAATCACTACTGATCAGCGAAATGCAAATGAAAACAACTCTGACATACCCCTCTACACTTCTCATATTGGCTAAAATGACAAGAAAGGATAACAATGAATGTTGGGGTCAATGTAGGAAAACTGGGACACTATTCGGGAGAACAATTTGGAACTATGCCCAAGGGCTAACCAATTGTGCATACCATTCAATCCAACAGTGCTTCCACCAGGCTTGTGTTAGGATTTTTACAAGGTGCTAAGTCACTGGAATGAATAGACACAATAATTATCTAATTTAACATGGTTCAGTATGATTGATCTGACCCTACAAGGAGATGTTATGGGTCAGAACTTGAAACAAGGTACTGAGTGGTACTCAATTCCACTCAGTATTGAGGAGACAATGATTAAATCTAATTTAGCATTCATTTAATCCTACAACAAATAATGGATAAAATGATTGGTGTATACTCAGTGTGGGACATATAAGCTAGAAGCTCTCAGAACTTCAGAACTTTGGAAGAGGACTTTGGGAGATTCACAACTAGGATTGACTTCCAGGAGATTCACAAGGAGAAACCCACAATCCCACACTCTGGGAGGAAATTCAGAGTCAAGATTCATTCCCATTTGCCCTGTGGTGCTGGCTGGAAAGATTCAGACAAGACCTCTCGGGAATCAAGGAGAGAGAAAAGCTGCCAGAAAACTAGCCGAGCCTCAAAGAAGGAGATAAGATTTGGAAAGAGACAATAAAGGACTTTAACTCCTGGCTGGATTTGGGATAATTGAACTGAACTGAAGCCAAGGCTGCCTCCAGAAACTCTCCAAGAAATCTGCTCCTAGAGAATGATTACAATCTAGAGAAAAGAACATTATAAGCTTGTATCCCAAAGAGATTATAAAGGAGGGAAAGGGACCAGCACGTATAAAAATGTTTATGGCAGCCTTTTTTTGAAGTGGCAAGAAACTGGAAACTTGAGCGGATGTCCATCAATTGAATAATGGTTGAATAAGTTATGGTATATGAATATTATGGAATATTATTGTTCTTTAAGAAATGATTAGAAGGATGATTTCAGAGAAGCCTGGATAAACTTACATTAATTGATGCTAAATGAAGTGAAGCAGGAGATCATTCATTATGCATAGCAACAGCAAGATTATGCCATGATCAATTCTGATGGACATAGATCTTTTTGAATAATGAAATGATTGAGGCCTGTTCCAATTGTCTTGTGATGAAGGGAGATATCTACATCCAGAGAGAGGACCGTAGACACTGAGTGTGGATCACAACATATTGTTTTCAGTGTTTTGTTGTTGGCTGCTTGTAATTTGTTTTCTTTCTCATTTTTTCCCCCTTTTTGATCTGATATTTCTTGTGCAACATGATAATTGTGAAAATATGTTTAGAAAAATTGCACCTGCTTAATCATCTAAGGGAGGGGGTTAGGGGAAGAAAAAAGGAAAAATTTGGAGCACAAGATTTTGCAAGAATGAATGCTGAAAATTATCTATATGCATGTGTTGAAAATAAAAAGCTTTACATACAAATATTAGTTCTTTGCCATCTATTTCCTGAAATAATTTAAGTATTAGAAGATTATTATTCTTGCCTTTATATGTGTGTTTTTAAGAGTTTTATTTCATTTTATGTATGAACTTATTATTTGTTAGTGCCAACAACTTTTTCTCAGATAAAATATCTGATTTTATATTGAAAGCCACTGAGATGATGGGATCCACTACACAAAACTTCAATTGACATGAATACTTTTGAAGTAATAGTAAGAACTGACATTCATAGAATATTTTAAAATTTATAGAACTCTTCACAAAGAGTATTTCATCTCATTTCATAATAAAGATATGAGTTAGGTACTGCAGGTATTAATTATTCCAAATTTACAGTTGAAGAAATGAAAGCTCCCAGGTATTAAGTGACTTGATAATGGTCATAAAACTCAATAAATGTCAGGGATTGGATTTTGAAACCAAGGCTTCCAGAGTTAAAATTCAGAACTTTAACACTGCATCAAGCTGCCTCTAAAAAGTGAAAAGTCAGAAAAAGCACACTAAATATATGATTATTAGCATAAATATATGATATCTGGTCAATACAAATGTTGCAATATACATAGGCAGCTATATAAATATGTGCATTCTGCTATAGGGAATAAAATTTTCTGGGAAAAATATGGTAAACATTTAGAAGTGTCACCTCAATTAGTAGTTCAAAATAATATATGATAACTTCTATAAAATATAAGAATAATGTATAATCAGTTCAATATTATTCAATTTTACAAACCACAGTGCATAAAATACTATGGTAAGCACCATGGAAAAACAAATGTGAATGAGGTATAGTCCTTGCCTATCTTCAGCTTATACTTAGAGAAAATAATACATATAACAAGTACTTATAACATATGGCAGAAACATGTCATATCAGAAAAGAGTAAATTGATTTTATATAATCAGAATTATATATTATGTTATTAATCTGGTCATGCTTGTGTGATATGGATTAGAATATGGAAACCAATTGGAAAGGTATTTCAATAGTTTAGACAAGAGCTATTGAGATTTTGAATTGGGATCACATGAGCCTTTTTTCTTCTGAACAAATGGATAAATGTTATTTTTTCCTGTTTTAATTTATTTTTATTAAAACTTTTTATCTGCAAAACATATGCATAGGTAATTTTTCACCACTGACCCTTGCAAAATTTTCTGTTCCAAATTTTCCCCCCTTTTCCCCCACTCCTTACTTAGATGGGCAGGTAGTTCAATACATGTCAAATATGTTAAAATATATGTTATATCCAATATATGAATACATATTAATACAATTATCATGCAGCACAAGAAAAAATGAATCTAGCAAGAAAAAAATCTAAGAAAGAAAACAAAATGCAAGCAAACATCAACAGAAAGTGTAAAAATGCTATGTTGTGATTCACACTCATTTCCTACATGGCTCACTCTGCGTGTATATGACTTTTTTCATCATTAAACAATTGAAACTTCTAAGGGCCCTTTAAATGGGCTGCACCACAGCGCATCATTGAGGCCCGGAAGTAATTTCTGTGGATATTAGGACTGCCTTGTAGGTGGGATCCTGTCCATTTTGAGATAGTTTCGTAATGGGTGACTCTCTCGCTGATTGGCTGTGTGTGTAACCTCACAGGCCCTATGTAAGCCCACTGCAGGCAGCAATTGCTCTCTTTAACCTGGCGGTCTTCACCCTGGCTCCCTAGCCTCGGTGGCCAAGCCAAAATGGATAGCCAAAAGAGGTAAAGATTTTGGTAGTGAACACGTGGGTCTTCTGACCAGGTGTTCACTAGGGAACCAACAAGTCAGGGCATCAGTTAGGGCATTATGTGAGTAGGTATAATAAAGGCTTTTAAGATTACGTGTGGCTGTTCTTGAATGCGCTACCGGTTATTAAGCTATAGATTCAAGAGATAGTGGCCAGAGACCTTTGAAGGCCTCAGAGGAGGCGAGCCGGGTAGAGTTCACACTGCTAAGCACAGTAGTCAAAGGTACTCTGGTGGGTCTAGGACAGACTAGTAATTGTAACTGCCAGGAGAGCACGTTACAGAAACTGCTTTAAATCATCCCATTGTTGAAAAGAGCCATGTGCATCAGAATTAATCATTGCATAGTTGTCTTGTTGTCTTTTATGATAATCTTCTGGTTCTGCTCATTTCACTTAGCATCAGTTCATGTAAGTCTCTCCAGGCCTCTCTGAAATCATCCTGTTGATCATTTCTTACAGAACAATAACATTCCATTACATTTATATACCATAATTTATTCAGCCATTCTCCAAATGATGGGCATCCATTCAGTTTCCAGGTTTTAGCCACTATAAAGAGGGCTGCCACAAACATTTTTGCACATATGGGTCCCTTTCTCTCCTTTAAGATCTCTTTGGTATATAAGCCCAGTAGAAACACTACTGGGTGAAAGAATACGCAGTTTGATAAATTTTTGAGCATACTTCCAAATTGCTCTCTAGAATAGTTGGATCCATTCACAGTTCCCACAACAATGTATCAGTTTTCCAGCCTTCCCACATCACCTCCAACATTTGTCACTTTTTCCTGTCATCTTAGCAAATCTGATAGGTGTGTAGTATCTCAGAGTTGTGTTAATTTGCATTTCTCTGTTCAATAATGATTTGGAGCACCTTTTCATATGACTACAAATAATTTCAAGTTTTTCATCTGAAAATTGTCTGTTCATATCCACAAATTTTGGTACGTTGTCTCATTATTGTCATTCTCTTAGATACAATTATTAATTGTGTCTATGATTTGCTGTTTTGCCCATTCATTCTTTAGGATGAGATTATTTAATTTCCAATTTCTTTTTGGTCTATTTTCCCCTGGCCCTTTATTGAATGTAAATTTTATTGCATTGTGATATAAAAAATGCATTTATTATTTCTGCCTTTCTGCATTTGAATTTGAGGTCTTTATGTTCTGTTATATGGTAAATTTTTGAATAGGTTCCATGAACTGCTAAGAAGAAAGTGGACTCCTTTTTGCCTCCATTCAATTTTCTCCAAAGATCTATCATATCTAAATTTTCTAGTATTCTATTTATCTCTTTATCTTCTTTATTATTGTATGGTTTGATTTATGTAGTTCTGAGAGAGCAAAGTTGAGATCTCCCACTATTATAGTTTTGCTGTCTATTTCTTTTTGCAATTCTCTTAACTTTTCCTTTAGGAATTTAGATGCTACACCACTTGGTACATATATGTTTAATATTGATATTTCTTCATTATCTATGGTACCCTTTAGTAAGATATAATTCCCTTCCTTATCTCTTTTAATCAGATCAATTTTTGCTTTTGCTTGATCTAAGATGAGGAAGGACACTCCTGCTTTTGTTACTTCACCTGAAGCATAATAGATTCTACTCCAGCCTTTTACTTTTACTCTATATGTATTATTCTGCTTTAAATGTGTTTCTTGTAAATAGCATATTGTAGGATTTTTGGCTTTTAATCCAGTCTGCTATCTGCTTATATTTTATGGGAAAGTTCAACCCATTCACATTTACAGTTCAAACTACTAATTCTATATTTCCTGCCATCTTATTAAGCCAAATTATATTTTTCTCTTTCCTTTCCCCCTTTCCCTCCTCCCAGTATTTTACTTTAGGGAACTACTTGCCTCAAGCAGTCTTCTCCCTTTAGAAACCCTCCCCCTTTCTTATACTTTTGTCCTACTATTTCTCTTTTCCCTTCTATTTATCCTACACCTTCCCTAGTCCCCTTTCCCCTCCCACTTTTCTATAAAATATATATCTAATATTCTTTCTTTGGGCTGAATCTTATGAGAATAAGATTCACACAATATTCATCACCCTTCTTTCTTTCAATCAATTATAATATATTTTCTTTGCCTCTTCCTTAGATGTAATTTGCCTCAGTTCACCTCCACTTTCCTTTTTTTTTTTCTGTTCTAATCTCCTTTCTATCTCTAGTTTCTTTTGTATAACAGTAAAATCAGAATATGCATGTATTCTTAATGTATACCCATAACAGAAATACAGTTCTCAAGAGTTTTTTTTTTTTTTCTTTTTACCTTTTTGTGCTTGTCCTGAGTTTTATATTTGGAGATCAATTTTTTTGTTTAGTTGTGGTCTTTTCATCAGAAATACATATAATTCACCAGTTTCATTGAATTTCCATCTTCTTCCCTGAAAGAAAATGCTCAGTTTAACAGGATAATTTATTCTTGGCTACATTCCAAGATCTTTCATCTTTCAGAATATCAGTTTCCAGGCCCTTTGATACTTTGAAGAGGAAGCTGCTAGGTCCTGAGTAATCCTTATTGTGGCTCCTCGGTATTTGAATTGTTTCTTTCTGGCTGTTTGTAATAGTTTGTCCTTGGTGTGATAGTTCTCAAATTTAGCCATGATATTCCTTGGGGTTTTAATTTTGGGGTCTCTTTCAGGAGGTGTTCAGTGAATTCTCTCAATGGTCATGTTATGTTCTGTTTTAATGATATGCAGGCAGTTCTTTTTGATAATTTCCTGAAAGATAGTGTCCAGGCACTTTTTGTTTTTGTTTATTGTTGTTTTTTTTTTTTTTTTCCACCATGTATTTCAGTGAGTCCAATAATCCTTAGATGGTCTCTCCTAAATCTATTTTCCAGCTTGGTTGTTTTCCCCATTAGGTATTTTATATTTTTTTCTATTTTTTCTTTCTTTCTCTTTTTTTTTTTCTTTTTCTTTTTTTTTTCTTTTTTGTTTTTTGTTGTTTCTTTTGTTTGTTTGTTTTGCTTGACTGATTCTTGTTGTCTTATTGAGTCATTCATTCCATTTGTTCAATTCTAAATTTTAGTATGTTATTTTCTACACTTCCTTTTTTAAACTTTTTTTGTATTTGTCCAATTCAATTTTTGAATGAGTTGTTTTTTTCTATGGAATTTTTTTTTCTATTTCACAAATTCTGTTTTTTAAGAAGTTATTTTCTTTTTCGGTTTCACAATTTCTGTTTTTTTGGGAGTTGCTTTCTTCTTCCAGTTTATCAAATCTATCTTTTATTGAATTATATGCTTTTTTCTATTTCACTATGTCTACTTTGTGTTGCCTTTTCCAAAATTCTCTTGAAAAACTTTCATTTATTTTCCCCATTTTTCTTCTAGCACTCTTTTAAGGTCCTTTTTAAGTTCTTCTAGGAGAGCCTTGTGTGATGGGGACCAGGTTACATCACCTTTTAAAGCTTCATTTGGAGATAATCTGCCTTTAGTGTCCTCAGGGTTTGAAATCTGTTTGTCTCTTTCACATAAAAGCCATCAATTGTTAGAGTCCTCTTTATTTTTTTACTCATTTTTTTTTAAGTTAAATTAGGGTCTGCCTTTAGGGTGGGAGAAGCTTTCCTGGACATCACAGTTGCACTGGGTTAGTGCTGATTCACTCCTGGTGCTGAGTCTGGCATGTAGAGTCAGCAATGCCAATGGAATCATCAATGCCCTGGGACTCTGAGCTCTCTGTGCTGGAGTTTGTGGTTGGAGTCTGTACCACCACTCTGAGATTGCACTGCTCTGGGACTCTGAGCAGTATGTGCTGGTGTTTGTGGTTAGCTGCCTGGGCCTCCCTGTCTCTCTCTCTCTGTTTATGATTGAATCAGATATTTTCTGATCTGTTTCCTCCAGTAAATTCTCTGACCCAAGACTCTGAGCTGTCTGCGCTGGCATTTGTACTGATTGGCCTGGATGCCTCCCTCCCATTTCCAATTGAAACTGACCTTTTTTGGCGAGTTTTGAAATTATCTTCTGCTGATAATTTGTTGTACTCCCAATATCTGTGGGTTCTGCCCATCCAGAGCTAATTCAGAGGCTGGATTTTGTAATTATTGTGAGGGTTGTAAAGCAGATTAGAAAGATATAGGTGTTGTCTCTGTCATCTTGGCTTCACCCCCAGAAGTGGTGAATTTTCTTGATGGCTATTTTATCTTCTGATTCTAAAATATCAGGGCAGTTTACTTTTATGATTTCCTGTAAGATAGTGTCTAGATTATTTTTCTCATCATGACTTTCAGGAAGACCAATAATCCTTAGGTTGTCTGTCCTAGATCTACTTTCCAGGTCAGCTGTTTTTCCTAGGAGATATTACATATTTTATTCTATTTTTTAAATTTTTTTTGTTTTTGTTTTTCTGACTCTTGAAGTCTTATGGAGTCATTCATTTCCAGTTGTTCAATTCTAATTTTTATTGTATTATTTTCTTCAGTTACCTTTTTTATAGCTCCTTTTGAAGTTTTTGTTCATTGCATTTTTTTTTTCTATTTCACAATTTTTTGTTTTTCAGTGAATTCGTGCCTTTTTCATGTCTCTTTTGTAGGGCATTATATGCTTTATCCCTTCCTTCTTGCAATGATCTCATTTCATTCCCCCATTTTTCTTCTAACTCACTTTTAAAATTCTTTAAACAATTTTCCAAGAAAGCCTTGTCAAATGGGGATGAGCTCATGATTCCCTTTGGGGCTTCATCTGGCAGTTGCTTTGCCTTTAGGCACTTCAACATTTGAGGTCTATTCTCTCTCTCCATAAAAGTTGTCTATGGTGAGAGTTCTTTATGGATTTTTATTCATTTTTAAGCCTTATGGTCTATTCAATGTAAAGGAACAACAGCTGCTTTAATTTGCCCCAGGGCAGTTCTGCTGATTGATTCCCTGTGCTTAGTAATCACAGTTAGATCTGGGGCTTAGTTGTTTACAATTTGCCAAATTTGGCAAATCTGCCAAACCACTTGCTTGCAACCAGGACAGAGTGGTTTAAGAGGCTCACAGAAGATTCCCAGGTGTGTGGAAGCTACAATACTCTGACTCCCTGCTCCAGCTTCTTGGCCCAATCTCCCTGTGTTGCGCTCTGAGCTCAGCAGGCTGTCCTTCTGCCTATTTGAAATATATCTGTTCTGAAGTTCTTTCTAGGTAACTTCTTCTAGAAATGTGTTGTATTCCAAATATTTGTGGATTCTTTGACTCGAAAACCAGTTCAGAGGCTTAATCTGCTGTTGGTTTGAGAAAAGGTAAGAGGAGGTCATAAAGAGTCATGTCTGCTCTCTGCCATCTTTGCTCTGCCTCTCCCAAGAGAAACTTCTTGATTTTCTTCCTACATGTCTGGAGAGTGATGCTTCAATATTCAATAAACTTTAAGTGTCTACTATGCTCTAAGTAGGGGCCTTAGTACCTAAAAACACAAGGAAGAAGAAGGTAAGACTAAGGAGGAAAATGTCAGGAGTTTCTAAAGAAAAGTGATTACCCTAGTTTGGGTATGTTGAATTTAAGTTTCCAGGAGGACACACATATTCAAAATTGTAAGCCTAAAATTTGGGAGAGAAATCAGGCTTATAAATATAGTTTTGTGAGTCATTCACATAATGATGATGGTTAAAGCTGGAAAAGTAGGTGAGTGATCTCTAAAGGAGATAAAAAAAGGGTCTCAGGACAGTTTTGGGGGAACTATTTATGTAATTTTGGTTTCAAATGGGATATTTGAATCCTGATGCTTAGGCATAATTCCTAATTGATGAAGAGAATGATTACTGCATAAGTGCCTGTGTAAGTGATGGTGCTGGCATGAAAACTTTAGAAAACATAGATTATTTTTAATTCTGGCTTTGAGAGTTGAGGTAAATGATTTGAGATTCTCTTTGGGAAGAGACTTAGAGAGAGAAAGAGTGGGGAACTGTCAGATATGTGAGGAAAGTTGATCCCTAATATGTGCTCTATTTCTAGTTTGTTTCATGAGACTTGGAAGAAATTTCAGTTTGGTGAAATCTGGGACACTTAGAAGGAAAAAGTAGAGAAAAAGAGGGAAAGGGAATAAATATTTATGTGTTCCAGGCACTGTATTAAATGCTTTTTACAAATACTATCTCATTTGATTCCCCACAATAAATCTTATTCCAAAATATTATTATGCTTCTTTTATGCCCAGCTGGGGCATATGGAGGCTATGATTTGTTTAATGTATAGTCTGAGGTTACATTTTGCACTCAGGTTTTCTTGACTGCTGACTCTAGATCTAGAGTTTTACCTATCAGCCTAGCTAAATGTTGGGGAGCCAGCTTTGCCCTACATGCCTGTCACTTGCCAGTCTTTTCCTGTTATCTTAAATCTCTTCCCCCCAAAATCTGAAACCATATTTATCCTCTCTAAATGCAAATAAGAATGGAGAATAAGCTATCTCTTCTCTAAAACTCTTGTGCCAATTCCACCCCTTCATGCAAATATATAGTGTATAATCATTAATTCTCTGAATTAATCAATTCAGAATCATTGGTAAGCAAACACACAAAAAAGCCACTTTTGACTTGGCATAAAAGCCTATGTTCAAAGATTAATAATAGGAAGAAAAATCCTGCAAAGGGGATATAACATCAAGCAGTATCTGTGTAACTAAGGAAGAAAAGATAAAGGAAAATCGTAGGAGGAAGATGAAGAAATGGTCATTGTGTTTTTTATTTTTGTTGTTTATTTATTTTTCAGACATTTGAGGTAAAGTAATTTTACAAGGTTCATAAAACATATAAGAGGTAAGTGTTTGAGGCCAAATTTGAATTCAGGTCTTCCTCACTCCAGGGCTAGTGCACTATACACTACACCATCTAACTACCCCTTGACCATTTTTTGTTTGTTTATTTTTGTCAGTTAGTAAGCTATCCATGAGATTCAGCAGTGAGGGAATGTAACATCATATCTTAGTGGATTGACATGTCAGGAGGAGAGTAGAGGAAGAGGAGAGGAAGACTATTATTTTAAGAAATTAGACTCAAGAAAAGAGATGAATCTATATTGTGAAAGAAAATAATTAAAGGAAAGTATTTTTGTTTGAAAAGGGGACATTTGAACTTCATTTGTGGAGAGATATTTTTTTTCTCTTAGATGATATTTTTTATTTTCTCTTTTTATCTACATAAGGTTTTTTTTTTATCAATACATACAGTATGTATCAAGAGTTATTCACTTTGTAACTAGTCAATCAATATTTGCTGAGTGAATGATTCTTTTTATTTATGATACCTATTTACTTATGTTACATGATTTTATTAGATAACAAAAAGTCATCCAGGTTTGTTGATCTGTTCTCATAATACTCTCCCAGAGTATTTCATACTCATTTATTAAAAATAGTTTCTGGTTTATACATATAGGTGTATATTTGGTAACCCATAGTTGGAACTTTTGCATAAATATGCATTGATACACTTTTCTATATTTCTAAATCTAACATATGTTGGCATATAATTTTAGAAATGATATAATAATGGACATGATTCATAGCAGCAAGAACAGCACATCTTTTCCTCGATTATTTCACTAGTTACTATATATATATATATATATATATATATATATACATTATATATATATATATATATACATTATATATATATATATAGATATCTATAGATATCTATATATATCTATATCTATCTATCTATCTATCTATCTATCTATATATATGGTGTTTCTATATTTAAACTTGGATTACTTATCTCAGGTCAATTTTTGTTATATTTGGCAGACACAATTTCAAATGATAAGCGAAGATGATCCTAGAGGAATTAAAAGACTTCTTCAGTATGTTAACCAGTAAATATTTCTTTTATGAAAATTTCCTAACATAATTATGAAATTTCTGAAACCACATGACCTTTATTAGGCATATGTTTGTCTCCCTGCTCATTTTACTTTGTTGTGTGTGGATATTTTTCTTGGATACCATTACTCTCTCCTTAACAAAAAGTTCATAGATAACAATTCAGCTCTTTATTGCCATCAATGTCTTTGGAGGCTGTTAATGCTGCTGCAGATGCACTGGGGTTGGGAAGTCATTCTCATTGTATTTGATGGATTTTGGATAGAAAAGGCCTGAGCCAAATCATTTTCCTGCTGTGTTGCTTTCTATTAATTGTTTTGTGGATTTTTTTGGTATTGGATTAAATTAGTAGGACTTAAAACACATCTACCATCTACTGTAGGCTTATTGAAAATGAATTCAGGGCAACTTCAGAGTCAAATAGGGTAATAGAGATGGAAATATAGATAACCTATTCTGTAATAATGATTTCTTCAGATATGTTTCTATGTTTTAAAAATTCTTCACTCTGTGCAAATAAATATTTTCTTAAATTTTTTTTTTCAGGGAAAGGGGAATCAATTTCATGTCCTGGTAATTGTTGGTAATAGTTCTGTCTGTGATAAAGATCCAGGTGCAGTAGAGATCATTAGTTGAATTTACAAAGTTATTTTAGGTTCTGTATCTATATTATGGGAATTTGCTTTCTGTTTATGATTTATGACTTCTGTTTATGAATGACAGAAAACTTTTGAGTATAACTCTGACAAACAGATCAGAGTTTGCCAGACATCTGTCAGATGATAAGTTTTTACATTCTGCAGTGATGTAGCATTCTTGTTGATTGTACTTTCTTCTGAAAGAGGCTCATGGCATCAGGTAGATGATGCCATAACATGCAAGTGAATTGCATTTAAGTGAGGGAACAAGGTGTTCTGCCTCACTTTCCTCTCCAGAGTCATCTGAGTCCAGTGGCCAGATTTTTCTTTGTATTTTAGTTTGTTTATTTGTTTGTTTGTGTGTTTTTTCAGTTGGTAGTTTATAAAACTATTAGAGATGGCCCCTGATGTAGTGGGAGATTTTATCCTTTTTAAGCTAAGATCTTTAGTAGGTCTGTTTGACTGAAGCCACACCCATTCAGTGATTAAGGTCAAAAGGAAGGAGACAGAGACCAGAGGGTTTTTGATACATGACTCACTGTGAGCCATTTTTAATTCACTTCTTATGACTTAATACTTTCTCACTAAGAAGTATTTTTTAAATTATAAAAATAGGTATTGATATATTATTTACACTGTTTTCATTTCCAAACCTGTCTCTTTCTCCTTTCTCTGGGAAACCAGCTCTTGAGAAAAAACAGTTCAGAAAAACAAACCAATGCATCAGTCTTTTTGTACATGCAATGTTCCACAGATATAATTCTTGAGCTCTGTGGCTTCTAATCTCTAAGTAGATAATTGCACTTACTTTCTGACTATACCAGTGAGGTACTGTTGAACATCATGATGCTAAGGAAAACAAAAGCAGCAAGAACATTGTGTTATTTAAGAATTTAGATGAAGAGAATTTTAAGCATTCAGACAGAAATACTTTAATACTTTACTTTAATAAACAATACACACTCTTCCAGAACACATGCTTGGTTGTTAGCAAAGACAACTTAATTTCATTGTATAATGTGAAATGACACCTAACTCTAGTTCCTTGAATATGACCTGTTTACAATTTCTCCAGATGATGATTAGTAACAAAATACCACATTAAATTGCTCTCTTTCTATAAAGAAATATGCATGACTCAGCTATTTTTTACCTTTCTTTGTCAACAGCACAATATTATATTTGTTATCTTTGGAATAAGTTCTATCCAGAGGTAAATAACTTTGACAACACAAATTGGAGAAATCCAATGACAGGCTTTACTATTGCTTAATGAAGAGATATACACTTGTTCCAAGAGTTCTTATGCAAACTTATTTTTTTTTAACAATAGACATATCATAGAACCAATTTTTTTTCCATTAAAATGATTTATTTATTTTATTTTATTTTTAAATTTTTTTTTACATCTTTTCTTATGAATAGGGAGAGAAAAATCAGAACAAAAGGGAAAGAAAATCACAAGAGTAAAGAAAAAAAGAAACAGAAGAAAAAGTGAACACAGCAGGTGTTGGTTTATATTTAATCTCCATAGTTCTTCTAGATGTTGATGGCATTTTCCATCCAAAGTTTATTGATATTGATTTGGATCATTGAACTGCTGAGAAGGAACTAAATTTGTCATAGTTGATTATTCCCCAATCTTCCTGTTACTATGTATAATGTTTGTAGACCTAGTGGTGGCACTGCTAGGGCATGCACAGTTTTATAACCTTTTTGGGCATAGTTCCATATAGTTCTCCAGAATGATTGGATCATTTCACAACTCCACCAACAATGCATTAGGGTCCCAGTTTTCCCACATTCCCTGCAGCATTCATCATTATATTTTCTTGTCATCTTAGCCAATCTGAGAAGTGTGAGATGATACATTAGAGTTGTTTTAATTTTCATTTGTCTAATCAATAGTGATTTTTTAAAAATAAAGCTTTTTATTTTCTAAGCATATGCATGGATAATTTGACATTGACCTTTGCGTAGCCTTATGTTTCATATTTTCTTTTCTTTGCCCCACCTCCTCCCATAGATATCTAATTAGTTAAACATATTAAAACATATGTTAAATCTAATATATATATATATATATATGTATATATATATATAAACAAGTTTATACAATTCTCTTGATGCACAAGAAAAATCAGATCAAAAAAAAAAAAAGAAAGTCAATGAATAAGTAAACAAAATGCAAGGGAACAACAACAAAAGCAGTGAGAATGTTATGTTGTGATCCATATACAGTTCCCACAATCCTCTCTCTGGGTGTAGATGGCTCTCTTCATCACAAGATCATCAGAACTGGCATAAATCATCTCATTGTTAGAAAGGGTCACATTCATTAGATTTGATTGTCATATAATATTGATGTTGCCTTGTCTCTTGGTTCTGCTCATTTCACTTAGCATTAGTTCATGTAAGTCTCTTCAGGTGACTCTAAAATCATCCTCCTGATCATTTTTTATAGAACAATAATATTCCATAACATTCATATATCATAACTTATTCTGCCATTCTCCAACTGATGGGCATCCACTCAGTTTCCAGTTTCTTGCCACTACAAAGAGGTTCAGTAATTGATAAACTGTGACTTCTAGATGTATTTTCCAGGTCAATTCTTTCCAATGAGGTATTTTACATTTTTTTTTCTATTTTCTTTTAATTTTTTTTTTGGTTTTGTTTGAATGATTCTTGATTATCTCATTAAGTCATTAATTTCTATTTCTTCAATTCTAATTTTTAATGAATTATTTTCTTCAGTTATCTTTTTTAGCTTCTTTTGTATTTGGTCAACTGAAATTTTTTTTCCATTTCACAAATTCTGTTTTTCAAGGAGTTGTTTTCTTTTTCCACTTGGTAAAAGCTATTTTGTAAGAAGCTAAGTGCTTTTTTCATTTCACTAAATCTATTTCTTCAGTGTTTTCTTCAGATAATTTCTGAATCTCCTTTTCAAATTCTCCTGCAATATTCTTATTTCCTTTCCCTATTTTTCTTCCATTTTTTAAGATTTTTTTTGAATTATTCCAAGAGAGCCTTGTGAGATGGGAACCAAATGATATCACCCTTAGGGGCTTCATGTGGAGATGATTTACTTTTAGTGTCCTCAGAGTTTGAAATCTGTTCTTCTCATTCTCCATAAAATTATCTATGGTCAGAGTTTATTTGGCTTTTTTGCTCATTTTTTTTTTTAAAGCTGAAACCTGCTTTTAGGCCAAAGGGGAGATTGTCCCAAGCTTTCTATTCAGGCTACAAAGACTGCCCTGGGATGCTGCTGCTGACTTCCATATGTGGATATGGCCAAATTTCATGCCATTTTAGAGTTAGAGGCTCACTATTTGCCTTTTATATTTGTATTATTTGTCTCACAGTTAATCTCCTGATCCAGTGGCTTCTGAACCAGGACAAAGTAGCCAACATTTTGAATTTCACTTAAAAGCCCTGGGTCTCTGCATTGCTCTGTAGGCTACAAATCTACAATGCTTGATTGAAACAGACCTTTTCCTGAAGTTCTTGTACTGGAATTTTATTACACTCCAGTTATTCACAGGTTCTCGCATTGCAAAACCAGTTCAAAGGCTTGATTTGGTGATGATTTGAGGGATGTCAGGAAGAGCTCAGATAAGGATGTTTCTCCTATCTACCATATTGGCTCTACCCCCTTGTCTCTTTTCTGTCACATAATTTACATCATTCTGTACCTCCCATCCCTTTCCCCTAGTATATTTCTTTCTCATCCCCTGATTTTATTTTTTTAGATATTATCCTTACACATCCAACTCACACCTGCCTCCTCTGTCTATGTAAGCTTTCTAACTGCCCTAAAAAGAAAATTTTTCTGAGTTACAAGTGTCATCTTGTCATGTAGGAATGTAAATAATTCAACCACATAAAGACCCTGATGATTTTCCTTGCTGTTTATTTTTTATGCTTTTCTTGAGCCTTGTATTTGAAAAATTAATAATATTTCTATTCAGCTCTGTTCTTTTCATAAAAAAAATCTTTGAAAGCTCTTTATTTCATCAAATATCCATTTTCCCCTGAAGGATTATGCTCAGTTTTAATGGGTAGGTGATTATTTGTTGTAATCCTAGCTCATTTACCCTTTGGAATATCATATTCCAAGTCTTCTAATACTTGCTAAATTGCAAAATCTTGTGTTTTCCTAACTGTTGCTCCACCATACCTGACTTGCTTTCAAAGTGATTGTAATATTTTCTCCTTGTCCTGGGAAATCTGAAATTTGGCTTCAATATTCCTGGGAGCTTTTGTTTTGAAATCTCTTTCAGGAGGCAATGGATGGATTCTTTCAATTTCTTTTTTACCCTCTGGTTCTAGAATATCACTGCATTTTTCTCTGAAATTTTCTTGAAATATAATGTCTAGTATTTTATTCTTTCATGGCTTTTAGGTAGTTCAACAATTTTACAATCATTGTTCCTGGATGTATTTTCCAGGTTAGTTGTTTTTCCTATGAGGAAAGAGGAAAGAGACTATATAAATTGTCTTCTATTTTTCCATTCTTTTAATTTAATTTTATTCTTTCTTGATTTCTTATGAAGTTATTAGTTGCTATTTGCTCAATTCTAATTTTTAAGGAATTATTTTCTCCACTGAGCTTTTGTACCTCTTTTTTTCCACTTGTCCAATTCTGCTTTTTAAGGCATTATTCTTCTCATTGGCTTTTTGTACTTTATTATTTGGAATAGTCTGTTTTTTCCTACAGTATTTTTTGTGTCTCCTTTACCAAGCTGTTGACTTGTTTTTTAAATGATTTTCTTGCATCTTATTTCATTTCTCTTCCTAATTTTTCCTCTACCTAATTGACATAATTTTCAAAATGCTTTATGAGTTCTTTTTCTAAGAGGCTTTGGATGTAAGAGCTTTGACTTTATTATCTTCTCAATGCAAATCATGAACTTCCTTGTCACCATAGTAACTTTCTATGTTCAGAGAGTTTTTCTATTGTTTGCTCATTTCCTGAGCATATTACTTGACTTTTAACCTTTTGTGAAAGTAGAGCTCTGTTTTCAGGGTGGAAGTTCCAAGCTTCCAGCTGTTTGTGCAGATTTTTTCAGAGATGCTTCTAAGGACTTAAAATTTGTCATTTCTTTCAAGGTGATATGATTCTAGCAGAGGTTTGTTTGCTATTCTTCTGGCCTGTGTTCTTGCCTATCAGTGACCATGAGCATTGTTTTTTGCCCTGGGACTGTGAGGAGGGTCTCACCTCTACTATGATTGCAAGTTCTGGTGTACAAGCATGCTTTCTGGTGACTGCTATGGAGAACTGTTACCCAGAATCGAATGTGGGCAAAGCAGCAGAGTATAATCTCAATTTTAGAAAGTAGACACCCCCCAAAAATTAGATGTTTCTTCAGGCCAGTTGTTTGTCTCCCTTACCATCTGTGCTCTGAGATATTCAGAAGTCACAACTGCTGCTGTTGACTCAGTGGTTCCCATGCCATGCTCCTAGTTTACTGATGCTAGAAACATGCTGGTAAATCTTGCTCTGAATTGTGTTCCACTCTAATGCAGATGCAACGAACATTTCTGTTTACTTTCTTTGTTGTCTTATGCTGGAAAAATTGTTTCACTCCTTTTTAAATGGTTTTTGCTGCTTCAAAATATTTTGCAGTCATTATTTAAAGGGATTATTGGAGGGATTTGGGGGAGATCTTGGCTGAGTATCTGTCTTTAATCTGCCATCTTGGCTTGTCTGGTTATGCACAGTTTTAGAACTCTTTTAGTATAGTTGCAAATTGATCTTCAGAATGGTTGAGCTAATTCACAATTCCACTAACACTGCATTAGTGTACGCATTTTTCCATGCTCTCTAGAACTCATTCTTTTTCTATTCTGTCATGTTAATTAATCTGATAGGTATAAGGAAGTACCTCAGAGTTTTTAAATTTGTATTTTTCCAGTGTTAAAATTGGAGATACTATATAACTTAATATAAATTCACTAGAAGAAAAAGTATTAAATTCTTTTCTTTTTTCTGCTTTTTTCTTTTTCCTTTATTTTTTTTCTTTTTTTATTTTGTTGTATTTGATATTTACTTCTAGCTTTTTGTTGAATGTAGTTTTTATTGCATTGTGATCTGAAAATAATGCATTTAATATTTTTGCATTTCTGCATTTAAATTTGAGGTTTTATGTCCTAATATATGGTCAATTTTTGTATAATTTCCATGAACTGCTGAGAAAAAAGTGTATACCTTTCTGTCTCCATTCAATTTTCTCCAAAGATCCAAGTTAGATACCTAACTTTTCTAATATTCTATTTACCTAACATCTTTCTCATTTGTTTTGTGGTTTGATTTATCTAATTCTAAGAATGCAAGGTTGAGATCTCCCACTATTATAGTTTTGTTGTCTATTTCTTCTTGTAACTCTCTTAACTTCTTCTTTAGGAAGTTAGATGCTATGCCACTTGGTGCATATATGTTTAGTATTGATATTGCTTCATTGTCTACGCTACCCTTTAACAAGATATAGTTTCCTTCCTTATCTAATTAATTAGATCAATTTTTGCTTTTGCTTGATCTGAAGTGCCCTGGGAAGTGCCTCACACCAGAAGTGTTTCTGTCCTGAGAAGCACAGATGGGCTGTGGAAGTTCTATTGCTCCAGGCAGAACCCTCCTGCTATGCTGTTCAGATTTGTGGCTGCCCCAGGCAAAAGACCCCTGATGAAGAATGGGGCTGCACAGCTGTGCTATGGTCTGTACTGAGTCACTTCCAGTGCTGGATGGGTGTAGCCAGATCCTGTTAGAGTCTGATGTTTTTTGTAGTACACTCTACCTTTGGCCTTTTTGTAACTTCTCTGCTGATCTACTGCTTTGCAGCCAAACCTGAGCAGCCAACCTGTGGTAGAGTCTTCCCTGCATGTTCTCCACCTGTGGAGACCACCCTCACCTCCGGTTGGCTCAGTGTGCTAGCCTCTGTGTTCTACCTCCCTACCTGTGCTGGTCTGCTCCCGCCAATGAGGACAAACCTTTTCCAATGATCTTCCAGATTATCTCCAGTTGGTAATTTGTTGTACTCTCAATATTCATGGATTTTACCAATGAAGCACTATTTCTAAGGCTGAATTTGGTAATTAGTAGTGAGGGTTGAAGAGGAGCTTAGAATGAAGCATGTGTCTTCTTCACCATATTGGCTTCGCTCACCCCCCATGCCATATAGTATTGAGAAAAAAGGTGCATTTTTTTCTGTATCTATTCAATTTTTTAAAAATTTATTTTATTTGAAAAAGAGTAAGAAAAACAAAAAAGAAATAAAAAATAAAATGAAGCAAAGCAAAAGAGAATATTGTCATGTGCCCCACAGAAGAACATCAGGGAGGATTCAAAATATATGAGAATAAATGACCAGATCAAGGAAATACATATATATATATATATATATATATATATATATATATATATATATATATATATAAACAGAAAAATTATATTCATGAATTACTATTTTTCTTTACTTCCTTTAAAATTGTTCTTTTGATCTCTGCTATGCATCTTATTTATTTTATTCTTTTTTCTCCCTTTTATTCCTATCACTAAAGCCAAACAAGCTACAGGTAAGAAAAGATATGTTTATGTATACATATGTAGATATATACATACACTCACACCACACCACATATATACACACATCTTTCCTGTCCCTGCTCCCTTTTTAATTAAATTCTGCTTCACAACTTGCCTTGCTATTATTTAACTTCAACCCACCCAATGATCTCTCACTTGTCTTCCTCCATCACTGTTTCCTTTTCCATTAGACCATTCCTCACCCCTTATTTCTTTATAGATTTTGAAAGGTATCGTATGCTTCATGGTATGTATGTAGTGTTGTCTATTGAACCCATTCCCAATGTGAGTAGGCTTTCAGAATTATGAGTTCTCCTCTTCATTCTAATGCTTCCATATCTATTCTTCCTCTGCACCTCATTTTTATAACATGATTATTATTTTTATCTGAATTCTTCCAATCTTTCTTTTGAGCTTCCCTATTGTTTTATATGTATATATATGTGTGTGTATAATCATATAAAATATAAATAAATTTATCTATGTTGAAACAGTTTGTCCATATTAAGTTTCTTGAAATTGATCTTTCATACTGGTGCTTATATGTTAAATTAGGGTTTAGTTTATAGAAAGTCCTGGAAATCTGCAAATTCATTGAATATACATTTTTTTCTCATTCAAAAGTATAATAAAATGTATTTCATGTAATGAAAAGGATTTGGGTATTTAATGCACTCTGATATTTTCTTCCATTTTTATTAAGGGAGAGTTTATCCCACTCACATTTCCAGTTATGATTGTCAGCTCTATATTTCCCTCCATTCTGTTTTATCTCCTGTATATACTTTTGTTCTCTCTTTCCACTGGATTATTAGTACTTTTTAATTTAGTTTAGCTTAGTTTTGTTGTGTTTTTTTTTACCCACCCTACCCAGTACCTTATCTTCTATCACCTCTCTCCCCTTCTCTTAACTTTTTTCCCTACTGTTTCCACCCTTCCTTCTGTCCATTCTGCCCCTCCCATTTTATTTATTCTTTCTCCTCCTATTTTAATAGGGTAATATAACTTTCTATACCCAATTGCATGATTAAATTATTACCTCTTTGAGCCAAAACTAATGACATCAAGGATCAGACAATGCTTTTATCTCTCCCTTCTCTCCTTCTATAGTAATCCCTCTTTTGTGCTTTTCATGTGATCTGATTTGTCCCATTATATCTTCTCTTTCCTCTTCTGGAAGTAAAGTCCTTTTCCCAAACCTTAATGTCTTTTTTTTTTTTTTAAATCATTAGATCAGAGTCCATTCACAACCACATCCTCCATCCATGTGATGCTCCCCTCTTTCTTCCCAATAAAAGCTTCTCAAGTTACAAAACCATTGTCCCATCTAGGAATGTAAACAATTTAAACTTCAAAAAAAACTTCAAATATATATATGTATATATTTACTTTTCTATTTTTCTCTCAAGTCGTGTGTTTGGAGATTGAATTTTCTGTTTAGTGATGTTTTTTTCTTTTTTTCCTTTTTTTTTTTATTCATTTTTCCAAATTATCCCCTCCCTCCCTCCACTTCTTCCCCCCGATGACAGGTAATCCCATATATTTTACATGTGTTACAATATAACCTAGATACAATATATGTGTGTAAATACCATTTTCTTGTTGCACATTAATTATTAGCTTCCGAAGGTATAAGTAACCTGGGTAGATAGACAGTAGTGCTAACAATTTACATTCACTTCCCAGTGTTCCTTCTCTGGGTGTAGTTATTTCTGTCCATCATTGATCAACTGCAAGTGAGTTGGATCTTCTTTATGTTGAAGATATCCACTTCCATCAGAATACATCTTCATAAAACATTGAAGTGTACAGCGATCTTCTGGTTCTGCTCATTTCACTCAGCAACAGTTGATTTAAGTCTCTCCAAGCCTCTCTGTATTCCTCCTGCTGGTCATTTCTTACAGAGCAATAATATTCCATAACCTTCATATACCATAATTTACCCAACCATTCTCCAATTGATGGACATCCATTCAACTTCCAGTTTCTAGCTACAACAAAAAGAGCTGCCACAAACATTTTGGCACATACAGGTCCCTTTCCACTCTTTAGTATTTCTTTGGGATATAATCCTAATAACAGCAATGCTGGGTCAAAGGGTATGCACAGTTTGACAACTTTTTGGGCATAGTTCCAAATTGCTCTCCAGAATGGCTGGATTCTTTCACAACTCCACCAACAATGTATCAGTGTCCCAGTTTTCCCACATCCCCTCCAACATTCATCATTATTTGTGCCTGTCATTTTAGCCAATCAGACAGGTGTATAGTGGTATCTCAGAGTTGTCTTAATTTGCATTTCTCTGATCAGTAGTGATTTGGAACACTCTTTCATATGAGTGGAAATAGTTTCAATTTCATCATCTGAGAATTGTCTATTCATATCCCTTGACCATTTATCAATTGGAGAATGGTTTGGTTTCCTATAAATCAGGGTCAGTTCTCTATATATTTTGGAAATGAGACCTTTGTCAGAACCTTTCCTTTTAAAAATATTTTCCCAATTTGTTACTTCCCTTCTAATCTTGTTTGCATTAGTATTGTTTGTACAGAAACTTTTTAGTTTGATGTAATCAAAATCTTCTATTTTGTGATCAATAATGATCTCTAATTCTCCTCTGGTCATAAATTCCTTCCTCCTCCACAGGTCTGAGAGATAGACTATTCTCTGTTCCTCTAATCTATTTATGATCTCATTCTTTATGCCTAAATCATGGACCCATTTTGATCTTATATATTGTATATGGTGTTAAGTGTGGGTCCATATCTAATTTCTGCCATACTAATTTCCAGTTTTCCCAATAGTTTCTTCCAAATAATGAATTTTTGTCCCCAATGTTGGTATCTTTGGGTTTGTCAAAGATTAGATTGCTATAGATGTACCCTTTTTTGTCCTTTGTATCTAATCTGTTCCACTGATCTACCGTTCTATTTCTTAGCCAGTACCAAATGGTTTTGGTGACTGCTGCTATATAATATAGTATTAGATCAGGTACACCTAGACCACCTTCCTCTGACTTTTTTTTCATTAGTTCCCTTGCAATTCTCGACCTTTTATTCTTCCATATGAATTTTGTTGTTATTTTTTCTAGGTCATTGAAATAGTTTCTTGCGAGTCTGATTGGTATAGCACTAAATAAATAGATTAGTTTGGGGAGTATTGTCATCTTTATTATATTCACTCGTCCTATCAAAGAGCACTGAATGTCTTTCCAATTATTTAAATCTGACTTTATTTTTGTGGCAAGTGTTTTGTACTTTTTCTCATATAATTCCTGACTATTCTTTGGTAGATGGATTCCCAAATACTTTATACTCTCAACATTTGTTTGGAATGGAATTTCTCTTTGTATCTCTTTCTGTTGGATTGTGTTGTTAATGTATAAAAATGCTGAGGATTTATGTGGATTTATTTTGTATCCTGCAACTTTGCTAAAATTCTGAATTATTTCTAATAGCTTTTTAGCAGAGTCTTTGGGGTTCTCTAAGTATACCATCATGTCATCTGCAAAGAGTGATAGTTTGATTTCCTCATTTCCTACTCTAATTCCTTGAATCTCTTTCTCAGCTCTTATTGCCGAGGCTAGCGTTTCTAGTACTATATTGAATAGTAATGGTGATAGTGGGCAACCTTGTTTCACTCCTGATCTTACTGGGAAAGGTTCCAGTTTATTTCTATTGCATTTTATGCTTACTGAAGGTCTTAAATATATGCTCCTGATTATTCTAAGGAATAATCCATTTATTTCTATACTCTCAAGAGTTTTTAGTAGGAATGGATGTTGGATTTTGTCAAATGCTTTTTCTGCATCTATTGAGATGATCATATGGTCTTTATTAATTTGATTATTAATATGGTAATTATACGAATAGTTTTCCTAACATTAAACCAGCCCTGCATTCTTGGTATGAATCCTACTTGATCATAGTATATTATAATGGGGATGATTTTCTGAAGTCTTTTTGCTAATATCTTATTTAAGATTTAAGCATCAATATTCATTAAGGAAATTGGTCTATAATTTTCTTTCTCAGTTTTCGATCGACCTGGTTTAGGTATCAGTACCATGTCTGTGTCATAAAAGGAGTTTGGTAGGACTCCTTCATCCCCTATTTTTTCAAATAGTTTATATAGCATTGGGGCTAATTGTTCTTTAAATGTTTGGTAGAATTCACATGTAAATCCATCTGGTCCAGGGGATTTTTTCCTGGGGAGTTCATTAATAGCTTGTTCTATTTCTTTTTCTGAAATGGGACTATTTAAGCAATTTATTTCCTCCTCTGTTAATCTAGGAAGCCTATATTTTTGGAGGAAGTCATCCATTTCACTTAAGTTATCAAATTTATTGGCATAAAATTGGGCACAGTAACTCCTTATTATTTCTCTAATTTCCTCTTCATTGGTGGAAAGATCCCCCTTTTCATTTGTAAGACTAACAATTTGATTTTCTTCTTTCTTTTTTCTGATCAGATTTACCAAAGGTTTATCTATTTTATTGGCTTTTTCATAAAACCAACTCTTGGTTTTATTTATTCATTCAATAGTGTTTTTTTTTTTAATTTCAATATTATTGATTTCTCCTTTTAATTTTTGTATTTCAAGTTTAATTTTTGGTTGGGGGTTGTTAATTTGGTCTTTTTCTAGCCTTTTAAGTTGCAAGCCCAATTCATTAATCTTCTCTTTTTCTATTTTCTTCAAATAAGCCTCTAAAGATATAAAATTTCCCCTTATTACTACTTTAGCTGAATCCCACAGATTTTGGTATGATGTCTCATCATTGTCATTATCTTGGGTGAAATTATTAATTGTTTCTATAATTTGCTCTTTCACCCAGTCATTCTTTAAGATGAGATTATTCAGTTTCCAATTACTTTTTGGTCTATTTTCCCTAACTTTTTACTGAATGTAGCTTTTATTGCATTGTGGTCTGAGAAGAAGGTATTTTTTATTTCTGCCTTCCTACATTTAATTTTGAGATCTTTATGTCCTAATATATGGTCAATTTTTGTATAGGATCCATGAACTGCTGAGAAGAAAGTATATTCCTTTCTATTGCCATTCAGTTTTCTCCAAAGGTCTATCATACCTAGTTTTTCTAATGTTCTCTTTACTTCTTTAATTTCTTTCTTGTTTGTTTTGTGGTTTGATTTGTCTAAATCTGAGAGTGCAAGGTTGAGATCTCTCACTATTATAGTTTTACTGTCTATTTCTTCTTGCAACTCTCTTAACTTTTCCTTTAGAAAGTTAGATGCTATACCACTTGGTGCATATATGTTTAGTATCGATATGGCTTCATTATTTATGCTACCTTTCAGCAGGATATAGTTTCCTTCCTTATCTCTTTTGATTAGATCAACTTCTGCTTTTGGTTGATCTGAGATAAGGATAGCTACCCCTGCTTTTTTGGCTTTACCTGAAGCATAATAGATTCTGCTCCAACCTTTTACCTTTACTCTATATGTATCTCCCTGCTTTAAGTGTGTTTCCTGTAAACAACATATTGTAGGGTTCTGATTTTTGATCAAGTCTGCTATCCGTCTCCGTTTGATGGGAGCGTTCATCCCATTCACATTTACAGTTAAAATTACTAATTCTATATTTCTTGCCATCATATTATCCCCAGATTATGCTTTTTCCCTTGACCCCCCTGAACCCCTTCCCCAATATTTAATTTATAGATCCCCCTTGTGAAGCACAGCCCTCCCTTTTTTTTAGAATCCCTCCCCCCTCCCTCCTCATCCCTTCCCTTATTCTCCTTTTCCTTTTCCCTTTTCCTCTCCCCCCTTTTAATGAGGTGAGAGAGAATTCTCTGAAAAACAAATATGACAATTATTTACTCTTTGAGCCTCTTCTGATGAGAGTAAGATTTACACAATGATTCTCCCCCTCTCTAAATTCCCTCAGATATGGTGTATTTTCTATGCCTCTTCCTGGGATGTAGTTTCCCTCTTTTTATCACTCCCTCCCCTTTTTCTGATACTACCCCTTTCCCTTTACTACACCCCCTCCTTTTTTTTCTTTTATATCAGTAAAATCAAATTATCCATGCATACTTTCTATATACCCACAACAGAGTTACAGTTCTCAAGGGTTCTGTGTACCTTTTTCTGTTTCTCTTCAGCCTTGTGGATGTAGATCAAATTTTTTGTTTAAGTCTGGTTTTTTTCTTAGAAACATATGGAATTCCTCTATTTCATTGAATGACCATCGTCTTCCATGGAAAAAGATGCTAAACTTAGCTGGGTAGTTTATTCTTGGTTGCAATCCTTTCGGAATATCAGGTTCCAGGCCCTTCTATCTTTTAATATGGAGGCAGCCAGATTTTGTGTGACCCTTATTGTGGCACCTTGGTATTTAAATTGTTTTTTTCTAGCTGCTTGCAGGATTTTCTCCTTTGTGTGGTAATTCTGCAGCTTAGCCACAATATTCCGTGGTGTTCTTTTTTTAGGGTCTATTTCAGAAGGAGTTCGATGAATTCTTTCCACATCTACTTTCCCTTCTGTTTCTATTATCTCTGGACAGTTCTCTTTGATAATTTCCTGTAAAATAGAATCTAGGTTCTTTTTTTGGTCATAGTTTTCGGGAAGTCCAATGATCCGCAGATTATCTCTCCTAGATCTAATTTCCAGGTCTATAGATTTTCCCAGTAAGTATTTGATGTTGTTCTTCAACTTCTCATTTTTTTTTTTTTTTTTTGTTTTGTTTGACTGATTCTTGGGTTCTCTATGAATCATTCATTTCTATTTGTTCCATCCTGACTTTTAAGGAGTTATTTTCTTCTTTCACAGTTTTTAGTTCTTTTTGTAAATGCCCAATTTCATTTTTAAATGAATTATTTTGCTCTATTGAGTTTTTTTCCATTTCCCTATTTTTTTTTTTTTTTTTTTTTGACAATTATTTTCTTTTTCCAATTCAGAAATCTTATTTTCTTGGGACTTTTTTTATCTTCTCCAATTCAGAAATCCTATTTTCCTGTGATTTTTTTACCTTTTCTAATTCACTAATTTTGTTTCCCTGCATCTCCTCTGAATTCTTTATTTTTTCCAACTCCAATTTCAGAATGTTGTTATTCTCTATCATAGCTTCCCTTTCCTTTCCCCATTTTTCTTCAATCTCCCTTAATTTTTCAAGAGTTTCTTCTAGGAGAGAGTTATGTGATGGGGGGCAGGAGTCGTTCCCCTTTAGGTTGTTATCTGCTGTCTCTCTGCTGTTAACTTCCTCGGGGTTGGATATCCGCTCTTTCTCTGTATAGAAGGAATATATAGTTTTTCTGGCTTTTTTGCTCATATTTAAAAAATCTTTTGGGGTCTGTCCCTGGGGTAGGAAATTATTTATTTACTTCTTTACCAGCTTCCTCCCAGACCGGATGGATGCAGCGGCTCCTGCACCTGAGCTAAGAGAGAGCTCTGGGAGATAGTTCCCCACCCCCTCCCTGGAAGTGCCTCAGAGGTGACTAGCACTACTGTGCCCTGAGGGTGCTGTGGTTTAGCGGCTTCCTTGAGGTTGAGACTGAACAGTAAAGGCAACTCAAAGCCTAGTCTATTCGTTCTGGTGGGGCGTGGATGTCTGCAACAGGTGACGTGAAAAGCCCCTGTGCTCAAACTGGAAGTGTCTGCCAGAAACAGTGGTCCCTAGTTCAAAGGTTCTGCTTCTCTGGGACTTCCTTTCCACAGCCTCCAGCCGAGCCAGGCACTATGAGTTACCGCCCCGCCCACTCTTCAATCTCTTAATTACCCAGAGGTAAAAGCCTGGATTGCCTATGTAGGCCACACCCCCGGTGCCAAGATCTGCTGAGTCACCCCTGGGATTCGGGAAGATCCAATCTAGTTTTAAATTTTAGAGTGGCTTATATTTCTTCTCTGATCTACTATTTTATAAGCAGAGGAGAGCTAACAGCCTGTGCCAGATGCTTTTATCTCAGTGGCTTCTCTGATCCCAGAGCCCTCCCCAGTGCAACCGGCGCAGTGTGCCACTACCCCACCGTCTGCGCTGGCCTCTCTTCTTCCTCCCCTGGGCGCTGACCTTTCCTGCTGAAACTCCAGATTCTCTTCACCTGGTAAGTCGTGCTTCCAGTCCTTGTGGATTCTATCAGTCCAACGCTATTTCTGAGGCTGATTAAATCTAGTTGGTTGTGAGGGAAGAAAGGAGCTTACACAGTGGCGTGTATCTTCTCTGCCATCTTGGCTCTGCCCTCCAGTGATTTTTTTTTCAATAAAAATGATTGGAAGTCTCTTATTTCCTTGAAGATCCATCTCTTCCCCTGAAAGATGATGCTCAGTCTCACTAGATAGTTGATTCTTGATTGTATTCCCAGATCCTTTGCCTTACAGAAGATATTCCAGGTATGGATGTTTTGTTTTAGAAGCTGGCAGATCCTGGGTAATCCTGACTATTGCTCCTTGATTCTTGAATTGTTTAATTTTGTTTTGTTTTGTTTTTCTGGCAGCTTGCATTATTTTTCCTTGAGATTGTTGTTTGGGAGTTTTGTATCAAAATTCCTGGGAATTTTCCTCTTAAGATCTTTTCTGATGGTGAACAATGTATTGTTTCAATGAATATTTCCTCTTCTATTTTGCAAATACCGGGGCAGTTTTCCTTGATGATGTCTTGAAGAATGCTATCCAGGCTCTTTTTTTTTTTTGGTTATGACAATCATGTAGACCAATAATTTTTAAATTGTCTCCTGTGAATCTGTTTTTCAAGGCCAGCTGCTTTTTCAGTGAGGTATTTTACATTTTCTTCCAGTTGTTTTCATTTTTAGTTGTTTGATTCTTGATGTCATTAGTTTTTATTAACCCTGTTCTTTTTTAACTTGTTATTTTCTTCAGTTAGCTTTTGTATCTCTTTTTTCCATTTGGTTAATTGTAACATCTACTTTTGTAGGTGTTATTTTCTTTAGTGAACTTTTTTGCATTTGGTTTTATTGAATTTTTAAAGGAATTGCCTTTCTTTTCTAAGATGTTGACTCTTTTTTGCATACCTCTCATTTATTTTCTCATTTATTTTTTCTTCTACCTTTCTTATTTGCCTTTTGGAGTCTTTTATGAGCACTTTCAAAAAGACTCTTTCTTTTGGTATTTTCTCTTTTTTTACCTTTATGGTAGATTTCTTCCTTCTAGGTTAAAGGGGCCTCTGTCACAAGCTTCTTGTGCAATGTTGAACGTTTACTTTAAGCATAGTATTTAGTGTTTTGGTGTTTTGCCCCAAGCAGTGGGTAGTTTTACCTCATCTTTCCAGGCCTGTTTTCCCAGAATTTTCCTTCTATGTTGGTACTGGGGGCTATCCCACTAATTTTCTCTGCTACTGAGCAAGGACAGAGGGTCTTAGTTGATTATCTACTATGTTTAAGACCCTCTCACTAGCTTTTCCAGACTCTATCTGAGCTAGGTTGAATATCCTTTTACCCCAGTGAGCCTGACCTATCTTGAAATACTTGCAATCATTTTAAGTTGGAGAGTGATTTCATTCTATCAGGATTTTTACAGAGATTTAGTTTCATATATTTTTGGGGTGCTCTATCCAAAGGAATTTAAATTTTGATCATTGAAATCTTGCAAGGTTTCTTGGGAGTTTTATTGACTAGAATCATGCCTTAAATCAACTTCACTCTGGTTTTTATTGATTGACCAACATTTCACAGGCCATCCTGCTTGATCATTATTTGGGGCCTTGTTGGCTCAAAGTAAATATAATTTGCAATTGCATTTTTTTGTTCAGAAAATCAGATCTTCATCTCCTATACACATACACACACTCACACACACACATACAGATATGCATGTGTAGATGTGTGTGTGTATACATAATTCACTTACATGTAATAGCATTATCTCCCTGATATCATGGTCCTCTTTGTGAGTGAAAGATAAACAATAACCAAAGCATCCCACCCAATGTATTTCTTTGTTTTTCTTTTTTAATGTTATATTTATCTAGTTCCACAAGAATTTGTTGCAAAGCATTGCCATTCCTTGAAAGCTTTCATTACAGTTTTGTTATTGTGCATAGTAATGGCTTTTAAACAGATATATTGAAAATAGAATTAAAATTTGGCTTCAAAATCTCTTCTTGCCTGAGAATGAGGATTTCACAATCCCTTTGTGTAATTTTAGGTATAAAACTCTGGAGTGCTTTCAACATTTAATAGGCCAGACAAATGAGATTGTCCCTATACTCCAAGACTGGGGTCTAGGGAAAAGGCCTTGCCAGCCAGCCCTGCTATGGATTATAGAGTTGGCCTTCTTCCCTGCCTCCTAAAGAGATGGATAGTGGAATTTGGCCTCTTGACCATTCCTGCAATACACTACAGACAGATACATCTGTGGAGGTTAGTACTCTAATAGCATCTAGTTTCACTGCCTGCCAACCATGAGAGTGAGGGGAATTCAATTATAGATCAGTAAATCTCTAAAGAAAATCACGTAATGGGAAAACATATTCCAAGGCAAAGCAGAAATATTTTTGAATTCTTAGATGAAATGCTTCTGATTTCAATTTAGAAAGACACAAAGACATTTTGAGATGCAGGGGCAAAACATAAACAATGACTTTATTACAGGATGAATGGTAAAGGAAATATAGTAGAGATTGGGTGAAAGTCAACCAGGAAATTAAGGACTATTGGGATTGAGAAGCAAAGTGGGGGAAGGAAAATCAGCAAGGCAATGGAAAAAAATGATGGAGGTAATACATATAGTGTATTATTCATTTGAGTCTATGATCTGTTAGAGATTGAAATAAAGTCACTGAATTAATTGATTTTTAACAAATTCCATATTGATTCACAGATTCATTTAAATTCATATTTTATCTCCCTGGTGTTTTTGAGCTGAGGTTTCTAGATTCCTCTTGAATTCATACTTCTAAATGAAATGAAGAATTTTATTAAATAGTCTATTTGTGTTTGTAACTTCCTAAAAGTCAGGGATCATGATTATTTAAATTTCCTTTTCAAAATATCCTACCATAATGACCCAGCATTATTTATATTTAACAAAGAGTTTGATGATGAGAAGTATGAAAAAGTGTTATTCTGAAAATTTAGCCATGTACTGAAGTCACAAGGAAGCATACTGCACACCTAAGTTTCAACTAAAGTGAGAGGAAAAGAGAATATCCCAGTCTAAACTGACAAGGTGTGAATAAAAACTTATAACAAAGAATCATATAGGAGGATTATGTGATGCCCAAAGTCTTCCTTCATAAAAAAAATACCTACTTTATCTAAGATATGAACAAAGAAAAAATATCATACATAAGAAGGTTCATCTACTAGGAAAATAAGTGGAGCTCTTAAATATTTTCAAACCTTCATTTAAATAAGAGAAAGGGAATTAAATAACCACTGATCTGAGAAAATGGATAAATTCCTGTTGAATTCCAGATGACTCAATAATGTCGACATTTCAAATGTTCATTCTGAGTTTTGTAATGAACATTTCATTGAGGTCAATGGAGTGGGTGTGTATGTAACTGATATTTTATAGCTTTGCTGTTTCTCATATTCTGTTAGAAACTATAATAGTCAATTAAGAGGAAAAGCACATAAGTTTTTTTGATGAAGATAGTGACATCACAATACTGGTACTTCTCATTAGATGTCAACCCAATTTAAAATTATTATCTACAGCAAAAGTTAATGATGAATAACTTTCTTATTCTTTTATATTTATATCTTTATGGTTACTTTAAAAAATTTTCTGGGATACATTGTTGCTGCTATTATTTCTGATCCTGTTCAAAATGAATTCATTTATGGTTATATTAAGGTTATATAATGGTTATATAAGCTATATAACTTTTGGAAAGTCATTTGGGCTCTCTGGTCCTCAGTTTTTTCACCTTTAAAATAATGACTATAGTCATTACCTCATAGAACTGTTATAGGGATCAGATGAACTAATTGTGTAATGTGTTTTGTGAAACTGAAAAACTTATAGTTAGAGATTTTTGTTTTTGAGTCATTTCAATTATGTAACTGTTTGTGATAAAGACACTAAAGTGCTTTGGGGCGAAGATGCTAGAAAGATTTATCATTTCCATCTTCAGCTCATTTTATAGAAGAGGAATTGAAGCATACAGGATTAAGTGACTTGTCCAGGATGATAGAGCTAGTAAGTATCTGGGGTCAGATTTAAATTCATGAATAGGAAACATCTTCATTCTAGGCTCATCCCTCTAACTGCTATGCCAGCAAGCAGCCAAAAGCTAATGGGAGTGGAGTGGGAGCAGGGAGACATAGTAAGAGAGTAGCTAGTTAAGTTATTAGTCTTATTTTCAATCCTTTATAGAGTCCCAAACTAAAATGTTGATACAAGTCCCACTAGTCAAATTACTGGAAAGATTAACTATGTATGCCAAGGTTTAGGCTTAGTTTTAACTTTCTTCCTCTCTAAGAAGTTTAACTTTAGCTCAATTTGAAATTTTTTCTTCAAGAAGAAGCTTCATCAAGCTTCTGAACAGGGTCTGACAGAATGAAACCCCTTTCTAGCTCAAGATAAACTGGAAAAATCTTCAAGAAAGGTCAATCTCACTGGGATGAAAAAAGTGTTCAGCCTAACTCATATAAACTCTGGGAGAGCTGGTAAAAGTGTCTTAAATCAGCAACTAAGATCCTCAGTCCTGACTCATTAGAGGGGCAGCTTCCAGTTCCAGCTCAGAAGACCATTTCTGTGAAATCTGGCTGTTTCCTGCACAGAGTAGACAAAACTATCCACTGCAAACACGAGGCCTCTGTGCTCAAAACCAAAGCTCAGAGCTGCACAGGAAGCTTAGTATAGTGCCCGCTTTGCCCCAGGAGCAGAGCTCAACCTTAAAAGTAAAAAAAGAGGAAATACTGAAGGTAAAAGAAAGAAAATGAGCAAAAAACAGAAAAGAATCTTGACCATAGAAAGCTACTATGGTATGAGGGTAAACCAAAACAGCAACTCAGACGAAGACAAAATGTCCACAGAAGAAATCTCAAAGAGTGATATGAGTAGGTCTCAAGCCCAAAGAAGATTCCTGGAAGTGCTAAAGGAAGACTAAAGGAAAATAAAAGAGGTATAATTAAACATGAGAAAAGAAATGAGAGGTATGCATGAAAGAGTCAGCTTGGGAAAAGAAAGAAAAAAAATTCTAATTAACCAGATTGAAAAAAGAGATATACAAGCTAACTGAAAAAAAAAAAAAAATCACACATTAAAAACACATTAAAAACAGGACAAATGGAAACTAATAACTATGAGATAACAAGAATGAGTCAGACAAACTAAAAAGAATGAAAAAAATGGAAGAAAATATGAACTACCTCATTTACAAAATACCCAGCCTAGAAAATAGATCCAGAAGAAATAATTGACCTTCCTGAAGGTCATGTACAAAAAGAAAAATGTGGACAACATTCTTCAAAAGATCATCAAGGAAAACTGCTCCGATATTCTAGAAGTAGTAGAGGAAATATTTATTTAAAAAATTCCACAAAAGTCAAGGAACAGTGAAGTAAAGTTCCAGAATTACAATCTTAAGGAAAAAATAATGCAAGCTGCTAGACAAAAACAATTGAAATTTTGGAGTTCTTGTCAAGATTACCCAGGATCTGGTAGTTTCAACAACAAAAGATTGGAATTATTAATTATAATATATAATATATATGTGACATATATAATTAACTGTTAATTATTATTATATAGTATATAATTAAAGTAATTAGGTTAGGCAATGAGGAAATTAAATTCTTACTCTTTGCAAATGATATGATAATATACTTAGAGAATTCTAGAAAATCATCCAAAAACCTACTGGAAATAATTCACAGCTTTAGCAAAGTTGTGGGATATAAAATAAACCCATACAAATTATCAGGATTTCTTTATATTACTGATAAATCCTATGAGCAAGAGATAGAAACAGAAATTCCAATTAAAATAACCAGGCAAAATAAAATATTTGAGAGTCTACCTGCCAAGAGAAACCAAAGAATTATATAAACACAATTACAAAATACTTCTAATATGAATATAATCAGATCTAGAATTGGAAAATAGCAATTATTCATGGGTAGGCTGTACTAAATAATAAATAATAAATAGGTAACTAAATAACTAATAAAAATGACAATTCTGTCTAAATTGGTCTACTTGGAGTAAAAAAAAACATAAAGGATGGTAGCTTAGCAGTGCTAAAACTAAATCCCTATTATAAAGCAACAGTCATCAAAACCTTTTGGTACTGGCTAAGAAATAGAGCAGTGGATCAATGGAATAGATAATTAAGGTCTATAGTAATCTAATGTTTGATAAATACCCAAACGCTTGTTTCTAGAATAAGAATTCACTATTTCACATAAATTGTTGGAAAAACTAGAAAATAATATGTCAGAAACTTGGCACAGACCTATATCTCACATCCCATACCAAAATGTGATCAAAATGAGTACATAATTTGGGCATAAAGGATATCATAAACAAATTAGGAAAACAAAGCATAATTTACCTATCAGATCTTTGGAGAAGCGAGACATTTATGGCCAAGAAAGAACTAGAGAACATTATGAAAGGCAAAATGGACAACTTTGATTACATTAAATTAAAAAGGTTTTGCACATACACATAAAAAACAAACAAACAAACAAACAAAAAAAAACACAAACAAGATTAAAAGAGAAGCACAAAGGGAAAAATCTTTGCAGTAAGTGTTTCTGATAAAGGTCTCATTACTAAAAATACATAAAGTATTATGTCAAATTTATTAGAATACAATTCATTCCCCATTTGATAAATGGTTAAAGGATATGAATAGACAATTTTCAGATAATAAAATTAAAGCCATCTATAATTATATGAAAAAATGCTCTAAATTGCTTTTGATTACAAAATGCAAAATTAAATCAATTCTGAGGTCCCACTTCACACTTGACTAAAATGACAGTAAAAGATAATAATAATTTTTGGAGGGGATTTGGAGAAAACTGAGAAACTAATGCTTTTTTTGGTGGAGTTGTAAAATGATTTAACCATCCTGGAGAGCAATTTGGACCTATGTTCAAAGGGCTATAAAACTGCCCATACCCTTTGACCCAGCATTGCCATTATTGGGTCTGTATCCCAAGGAAAACATAAAGAAGAGAAAATGACCCATATGTGCAAAAATGTTTGTAGCTGTGTGTAGCAGCTCTTTTTGGGATAGCAAAAATTGAAAATAAATAGATTCCCATCAACTCAGAAATGACCCGATAAATTGTGGCATATGAAGTTAATAGAAGAAGAAATGATGAGCAGGTTGATTTTAGAAAAGCCTGGAAAGATTTACATGAACTAATGCTGAGCAAAACAAGCAGAACCAACAGTATATTATACAATAACAGCAAGAATATGAGATGATCAGTTATGAGAGACTTGGTTCTTCTCAGTGGTTCAATGATGGAAAATGTCTCAATAGACTCTGGACAGCAAAGGCCATCTGCATCCAGAAAAAAAACTAAGGAGACCAAATGTAAATCATTGCATGCTATGTTCACTTTTTTTTCTATTTTTTTATCTCTCCCATAGTTTTTCTCTTTTACTCTGATTTTGGACCAATGTCTATTAAAAATAAATAAATTTACTAGAAAAAAATAATGTATTCATTCGGGGATCCAAAATGGTTGAACAGCAGTAAATGACTTTAATTTTTCTTCATTTACCCCCAAACAACTATGAGATACCATCCTGGAACAGCAGCAATAAAATGACATGAAATAACCTTTGAGTCCAAGAGCCTTGGAAGACCAGGAAGAAAAGTCTCTGTCACTGAGGTTAAATGGGAGCACAGTCCAATACAGGAAGCATCCCATAAAGCCAGCAACAAGCCCCTCCTCAGCAAATGAAAAATAGATCCCAAGTTGCAGTGGAGTAGAGCAGGCAAAAACTAACATTTGAACCCCCAAGAGCTTTAGTATAGCCAAGGAACTGGGCAGACTACAACTATGAGCATTGTCATGTAGCCCCAGTCAAAGAAATAGAAGCCAATCCTATAGGAGCCTAACCAAATAACAGCCACCAGTAACTGGAATCTGTCATGTGCTTCAGCCTAGCCTTAAACAATCAGCTGCCAATGGCCAGAACATTCTGTGCTTCAGTGTATCAATGGGGAAATAAACAACCACCAAACACATAACCTCTCAGATACATCACATCACCAGAACTCCATTGCTGCACCAGGTAAGCTGCCAAACTTCTATAGCCTTTAGCAGTACCAACCACCACCACTTCACGGTACCAGTGCAGCACCAGACAGGAAGATTCCATTTGGAGCTCAGGGAAACATCAGTGAAGCAGCAGGTAACCTGTAACTTCTGGCACAAGAAGCTTAAGACAGTTTTCCTTCCACCTCGAATAGAAGAGTTCACATTTAAAGAAAGGAAAAATGTTATGGATAACTTTTGGGGCATAGTTCCAAACTGCTCTCCAGAATGGTTGGATTCTTTCACAACTCCATCGACAATGCATCAGTGTCCCAGTTTTCCCTTATCCCCTCCAACATTCCACATTATCTTTCCCTGTCATTCTAGCCAATCTGACAGGTGTGATGCTTGTAATTCTTAAAAACACCTATTGCTAATTGTCCAGCTAGCTGGAATATACATAGACAGCAAGTATGGGCATAAAGAATATTTGAGGGAATAACAAAAAACAATTCAATGAAAAGAAAGAGGAGTACACTACAGATGTAGAAGGAATGGAGAGATATAGTGTTGCAAATTATTTCACATGAAGAGGCTCAAGTGGAGGAAATGATGGGAGGGTGGGCAATTGGTAGTGTTTGAATCTTTCATCAATCTGGGTTCAAAGATGAGTTGAATATAGAAATCTATCATCCAATAGGGAAGTAGAAAGGGAACAAATTAAGTAAAGGGTGGAGGGCTGAAGTAAGGGAGGGCAGATTGGAGGAGGAAGTAGATAAGCAAAACACTGTGGAGAAGGGAAAAGGTGAAAGGAGAGAGAAGAAACAAGAGGAAAAATAGAATGAAGGAACATACACAGTTAGCAATCATATCTGTGAATGTGAATGGGATGCATTGTCCCATAAAACCCTTCTATCACAGTCGTACAGCCTTCTAAAGTTCTATAATTATTTAAAAAGTTCATCTGAAAATTGTTTCATCTTTTCAAAAGTAAGAACTCTCCTTGATGATTTTGGAAATGACCAATTGGCAGCTTTAAGTGTCAGAGGCAATATGTGACCTTCAATTTCTGTGGAAGGTTTTGTTATGCTATATCCCAGCATTGATGCTTTAATCTTAGCCTTCCCTCTTGTCTCCTCCCCTCTCCATCCCTGCCCTCTCCTTCTCTCCCTTCTCTTCCTTTTCATATTTTATTAAATCTTCATGATGTGGATCATTCAAATATATTTCCTTTCTTTTTTAGGAGTAGGAGTGGGAAATATTTTTCTATTTATTTTTCACTATTAAAGTGTATCTCTACCACAAAGCAAAAGAGATTTAAAAAGAACTCTAATCCTTTCAGGTATCATTTAAGATCTCAACAGTCATTTTCATATTTCTATTTTGGTATATAGTTTTAAAATCATTCCTATAGCATATATATTTCAAACAGAAATCTGAATTTGGGATCTCATTTGCATAGTCTCTCTCTAATTTCTTCATACTATATGTGGTTTGAGGTAATTCTGGCCACGGCTTTCTTCCCATCGTCTGCCACCATAATTTAGCATTTGCTCCACTAAAACAAAGCTGAAGCCAAGAAAGAAACTTTCTCTGCTTCTTCAGTTGTGGCTTGAAACTGAAATCTCTATCATCTTATCATATAAATTCATCATTGATTCAGCACATATCCATAAGGATATGTTCTGACAATGTTAGTGCTTCTGAAAAACAAGCTCAGTTCCAGTATGCTTCTTTGCTTCTGATTCTGGCAATGAAGGCTGAAAAGTTGTACTCACCATTGTATGCCTAACTTAGTTTATTATGGGTCAAGTTGGCACCATTTGAGGATGTGGCATGGATGCATGAAGCCCCTGTAGGACCTTATAAGGGACACCATTATTTCCAAATTTCAAACCTGACTGCTTCATTAAACTACTGTACTGAGTGATATAACTAGGTTCAGATTGATTTTATTTAACTCTTAACTGCCCAAATTCCCCAGTAAACACCTTGATGCTCCTCTCATAACTATACAATTAGCTGTGCCTGCTAATCCTTCCCAATGCTTCTCACCATGCAGAGAAAGATTCAAAGATTTTAATTTGCTAATCACCTCATTTTGATGGTGTGGGGGGATGCTAATCATCTGCAGACATCTGTAATGACCCTTGGACAAAACCCGGGAAAACTGAATCAAAGCTTTGACAAGGGAAGGAGAGCGGAAACCGAAGCCCTAATTGTGTCCGTGTGAAGTGCACTTTCCCCTTTTGAATCTTTTGTACTAGAATTGCATAATACATCATAATGTAACTTTTATGGATGGACCCCCAAAATAACTTTTTCCCCATCTTTCTCAACAAATGAGCGGGCCAGATTTGTGAAATATTTCAAGGGATATCGACATTATGGTGAAAATATAGCAGACAAAAGGGTAGGGGAGTGCTTTTGCCAGTTAAATTTGGCTAACCTGAAGAAAGCCTATTATCAACACAGCTATGCTTCAGTGAACTCCCTTCTACTTTTGTTGTCATGTTTCCTTTTTATGGTTAAGTGAACCTCAAAACAATGACAAAGAAATATGCACTGACTCACATATTCCAAGAAATAGACTGTACTCTCATCAAATAGAAATAACGGTACTTTAATTCTTGGATTTTTCCACATTTTTTGTATAAAGCTCCTATTTGTTTTTCTGAATCTGTTACAGTTCGTGCAGTTCTGCCAAGGGGGAAAGCTTTGCAGGATATTGCATCTTTAGCACTTGAAATATTAAGATCTTCAGAGCATTTAAAAGGTAAGCTTGCCTCCTTGCAGTATTCCGAGTTTTATGTTTTTTTTTCCCCTTATAGTGATTTAAGTTGTCTTTACTAAAGGAGGTTTGATTCTGTATCTATACCATGCCAGAGAAATTGTTTGTTATTACTCTTTACGTCTGAATTGAAAGAGGGGGAGATAAAAAGAGAAGAAAGTATTTCTGCTATTTCATTAAATTAAAAAAAAAAAGGAAAACAGTAGTGCTTCACTTAAAATTTTAAAAAAGACAATCTAATTGTTGTGGTGGTAGCTTGCTTGGCTAGTTCCCAGAAAGAAATAATTAGCTAAAAGAAATGTTGAATATTTCACTAAGATTTTTCTCAGCTTCTCAGATCTTGTAATATGGTAATGTTTGGAGATGCTACTCTGTTACGTAATTCAGGAAGAAGAACAAAAATTGCAAGCATATTATGAACACAAGAGAGAGCTGTCAAATGTATATGAATATTTACTAACTCTTCTGAGTTGTATTTACTCATGCTTAAAACAGCCTTTATCTCTGGAAATATTTTTAGAGCACCTCATCTCATCATGTCTCTGCAAGATGGATATCTTTTAAGAGAACTTGAATAAGTTTAAAGAGAGATTGACAAAGAGAGCCAAAGAGGGTGCCTGATGCTAAGGGTGCCCCCACTAACTATCTTGCTTGCACATTGTGTTCTTGACTATGCAGATGGAATTCTTTCCTTGGAAGAATCTGGTAGCATGATGAATATTTTAACCCTTCTTTTCCAAATACTTGTTATCCTAGCTTTACTCTTCCAAATCCCCTGTCATGTGATATTTCCCTTTCAACTAAAGACAGAAATCCTTCTTATATTACTTTCCCTAAGGCACATTGTGAATGTTGCTGGTCAATATTTCAGAGTGATACAATGCTTCCTATCAGGTCTTGATTTTCCCCCACCTTGTTTTTCAGATTTGGTAGGAATCTATCAACAGATGTCTTGAATTTGATGATTTTTTTAATAAATAGGAATAGCAAAATTCCATTGACTTTTGTTCCTTCCTTTCTCTTCCCTTCCCATAAACAAACGGAATTACAAGATCTAGGAACTATTGAATTTGGAAACCTTAGCATAGTTCAGCAATTCCACAAACTTTTATATTTAGATAGAAGTGCATGATGGCAAATATCACAAATGAAAAAGTGTTTCTTAGTCTGTTTGAAGAATGAACATGGGTACATGACTGGTAAAGACATAATACAGCCTCCCCAGGTTAATTTGGGAATATAGCTTTCTAATGAGGATACAATTTATAAAAATGGTTATTATTTTATAAACTTCCCCAAGAGCATGTATCTTCCCAAAGATCTTTGTCTTTAGATCTATCTTGGAAGGATTCCAAGTAATCATGGGCTCATGATAAAGGCAAGTGATAGATAACATGAGATCCTCATTTCCTTTTCTAATTCCTCTACAGCAACGAGAATAGCATGTTGATGAGGAAATGTGAAGTCCTGATGACTTTATAATTTCCAATTATATAAATAGTTTAAATATAGCAACTCTAAAGAAATAAATACTCAAAGGAATGAAAAAACTGCAAGTGTTGTATAATAGAAATGATGGAGCTATTGTTATTCATTCACAAAGTTAAGAAATGTGTTGTGTTCAATTAGACACCATTCCTATAGCTCTTTTTTATTCAAGTTTAATAGAAACCTGGTTCTTAAATTGGGATAGGAGACAGATGAAGAAATGACATGTTCCACTAGAAAGAAATGATTTAATGGCATCTAGTTTCATTTCCTTGAAATTATATCACAGTAAATGCATTTTTATCCATGGAAATTGAGACACAGTACTTAGAGGTATTGCATGCCTGGTAAAATTTTAGTAGTTACTTAAATGCAAGTTATTTTTCTTATTATTGGGATGAAGGAATAAATAGATGTGGAAGAAGCATTCTACCCATGGTCATTTGTGAAAATGTTTGCTCTCTTTTATTTATTGTGTACTTTTCAGTCTTCAAGCTTAAAATGGGGCAACAAAAGTAATCATATTTTGTAAAATGGTGCTACTTTCACAATTTCTCATCTCATTTTAATGAGCCATCATTAGATTCCTCATACTTTTAGGGAAGTAAAGAACTGTTTTAGGCTATCCCCCATTTTACATATTATATTCAGTAAGATCTGTGTCTCTTCAGTGGAAAAAATTGTGTGTTTTAAGTGCCTGTATGTGTGGACCAGTATGGTAAAGAGAGAAAGGGGACAAGAGTATATCTGTAGGAAATATAATGTTGTGTAAGACAAAACAGGGTAACACAAAGGTAGATTCATTTCATATTGAAAATAGCTGTAGAATTAGTATTTAGTGAGGAAAAGTGCAAATGAAAATGGAAATAGTTCTGAGAATGTGGTTAGAGTACTGTAGAGGCCCATTATTCAAGCAGTGAAGGATGGTCTTTAAAGTCTTTCTTCACATAAGCACTATTACTTGGCCTAGCCCACTGTAGTCTTTCTTGAATCATAGTGTCCTGCAACTCCTCACTTAAAAAAATTATATTTGAAAATAATGTTCAGTCTTTGAAAGTTATCACATTAAAACATTTTATTTTGACACAATGCATTTTTTATTCCTCCCAATATTCTTACATACTAGAAGACAATGAGCTTTGTTTTATTTGGGTAAGTCTCCTTTATTTGCAGTAGTGCATTGAACAGGTGGCTGTAGCTATTTTAGTTTTGATCTTTCTTCCACAATTTTACATGTAAGTTTCTATTGATGATGTTCACAATCTTATTTTTACTGACAGAATTTAAATTAATTTCTCCTACTTTTTAATGTCAATGACCAACACTTTAACCAATAAAATATTTGATTTGTCATAATTTATAGTTCCAATTAATTTATTAATAGTATGCTCACAAGCACTATACATATGCTTTAATAATATATCCATTTATAACCCTAGAACAGACACTAGCAATACAATATGGGCAAGTAGGGCAAGTTAATAATAGTATGATGAAGACTAACTTTTACATCTGACTTCTGTGTGGTTTAATTTATGATATTAGTATTTTAATACTTACAGAAGCCTAGATTTTATATTGTTCACTTGGATTCTTTAATATCCACTTGCTTAGAACATCTTACTTGAGAAACAGTCAAATAGGAAAAAAGGAATAAAAATTATGTCTGTTAGTACATGACCACATGACTTGAATAGATAGGATACACTATTTTCTATTTAAAGTGCGTTGTACTGTTTGGTCTTAATTTGTTTTTTTTTAATGTCCTGAGAAATAGCTTTTGTTAATAGGTCTTGTAACTTGCACTTTTAAAGACCTATGTGTCCTCTTTTGTGTTCTTTATGAAGATCTGGTATATGCATCACTTAGATACAATTATTCATGATCTTTTGACCTTTTAATAGATAGTAAAACATATACATGTGTATATGTGTGTATATGTATATGTCCTGTTTTATTAAGATTATACGTCTATCACTGGACTTAAATGGAAGATAGATTCAATCTAACTATGAAAAGAATAGTTGCAGATTTTGAGGGCAATTTTAAGGAAGATTATTAATGAATAAAAAAGTGATTTTGGATGTCATTTTCTTCCTATTACTTACATGAACAGAATGCTATGAGACAAATATTTATTTGCATGCCTATTTGTCCAAATTGGGATGTAATGGGCTGGTTTTAGGCCTGGTCAAATACATTTACATGATCAAAACTATTTGTTTATATTATGTATCAAAGAGTTTAAAAAAAATGAGAAAAATTATGGATCCAGGGAGGGAAAGAAACACAGGTAGACAGACAGCAATAGAGAGAGATAGGCAGACAGAAACAGAAACAGACAGAAAGACAGACTTAAAACAGGCAAACAACAGACAGAGACACAAAGAAAGAGATGGATGTTGGAAGGGCATGGATGAAAAGAAAAGAATTAGTGGTATAATTTAACATATCAATTAATTAGACTTAAAAATAAGTCTGACTTTCAAACCTTAATTTCATGTTTTGTTTTGTTTTGTTTTTTTTCTCTTGGGATGCTTGAAGAAAGTATTGATAAAATAATGAAAAGTTATTTTTGAGAAGATATACTTATTCATTCCATTCCACTCTTTTATTGTCATTTTGATAAAAAGTTAATCTCTATTAACAAAGTAAAAGCACTTGCATACTCATGAATATTTTTTCTTAAATTTGTTAAAATTTCAGTGAATATTAAACAAGATATAACTAGTGATATTAACATAAGGTTTAAAATGACATTAGGAAGATGAAGGCAAGGGGTATCTTCATTGGTTTTAAACATAGAAAAGGAAAAAATAACTACTTAAATTTATCTTAACTTTAGTTGGAAAAACAAATAATTATTCAAACATTAGTTTGCTAATCATTTTTAATGACATAGAAAGATAAGATTCCTTCTTTCTCTCTCTCTTTCTTTCCTTTTTTCTTTCTTTCTTTCCTCTTTCTTTCTTTCTTTCTTTCTTTCTTTCTTTCTTTCTTTCTTTCTTTCTTTCTTTCTTTCTTTCTTTCTTCTTTATTGAACTAAACATAGTAGTAAGTCAAGGGGGAGAATGTCATTGTTTAAATTAAATTAGTTTGCCACACTTATCAATGGCTAAAAATGGCTATCAAGGGCTAATAATTCAGCCCACTACTCTTTAATCTATGCCTAACTGGAGCAGTGTAGTTGGGTTATAGGACCCAACATACCAAGATCTTATTTCATTGTTTTTATTTTCAAATGACCAATATTAAAGATATTTTAAGACACCAACTCTTCCTATATGGTTGAATATAGGCATAAGATTTTTGAAATGAAGATATTTTGATTTGGAAAATATATCTTTGACTAATTTATTAAGTAGGAAAAAACTTAATTCCTGAGATCTTATTAACTTTAATAACAACTCATTTTACTATGACTTTTATTCTTAAATTAGTAAGCAGCTTTATTGATCATGAGACCAAAACCTCTTCCATTACATAGACAAGGTTTTTGCCTGTGTGCTACTTTTCTTTCCATCGAAGGCAAAATGATATTTTCCATTGAGAGTGAGAGGTCAGAATGAGGAAAGTGAATATTCCCCATCCTTTTTCCTGGAATACATAAAGTCATTCACTTTGACATTTCAAAGAGTTTAATGTTGTAATATCACCAACTGGTCTGCTGGAGGTTTTTCTTTTTAGTAAAATTAGGAGGAAAATGAATAAGGGTAATAAGGGTCTGAGATGTAGAAAAATATACAGCAAATAAAGTAATTTCCTTCTAAGTCTGTGATATTGCCACTTACCTTAGCAGCCTTGATTCTCCTTCATAATGGAAGTTGCTTAGGGCTTAGAGTACTAGAAAATATAAAATACCTATGGGACATATTCCAGTACTGTACATTAAATTTGAGGATTTTACATGTGATAAAGTATGTCAGTGTTGCTTACAGGGAATTCCAGTGATACCTCAGCTTTCTTGGACTTATTATAAATCCTTTGTTGGAATTATTGCGGCTGGTTCAATAATTCAGATTAGCCCTCATGTTTATTAATGCACTACATCTGTGCAAACAACATGTCAAGCAGAGAGTTTATTGTAATTGCCTGAGCAAACAGAACCTGAAAGAAGCAATTTCCAGTTACAATGCGCTATGACAAGTAATGAGGTAATTGGCATTCTGTCCTGATTACTTCCACCTTCTTTTTCATCAGGTCTATATTGTGTGTGATAGATAGTTTTATAAGAAATGAAGGTGTTTGATAATATGGTTCGCTGCTGCTTAAGGTTAGTGATTAAAGACAATCATCATTTTCTCTCTGAGATCTTATTAGCTTTAACATTATTTATTCATATGTGTAAGAATGTGCCCAGGACCTATCTCTTCAGTGCAATATATGCAGCTAAAATGTAAACTCAACTGCCAAGTGAGTGAATGCAAAGCATGTTCTTGATTTCCAAGGATGACAGAACACAGCAACTTTTTTTTTCAAATGAAATCTATGCTGTAACAGTGTGGGTGAGAATAATAGCTTTAAACCTGCATCTGTAGAAAGCATTCACCTGCTTTGGAATAGAAGGAGCAGCATGATATTTAAGGAGAAATGGTAATTTGATGCTGAGTCCTCCTTTTCAGGATTTTAGCACATTTCCATAAACATTACCCTTGTGGAGGGGGGGGAGAACATCATGTCTGTTTCTAGCCCCAAATAGATTGCTTTAAAAAGTTTGGAATTTGCAGAGTTGGAGGAATTGAAAAAGAGAGGGGAAATAGTGAGGAATTATTACAAGGGAATAGGAAGCTATCTTATTCTTTCTTTAGAAAAAAAAATTGCTTGAATTTTCTCAGCTTTAACATACCATAGCTCACATTTGACATTGTGTAGAAGAATAGAGAAATTTCTGTATTTGGAAGCTGAAGACCTGGGATTTTATTTTGGTTATGCCATTAATCAGCTATATGGTCTTGGTCAAATCAATAAATAACCCCTTTGGGTCTCATTTCCTAATATATAATATGAACTTGTTAGACTAAGATAAACTTTAAACCAATTTGAGCAAACCTGAAACAAATAAAAAGTAAATATATTTTGTTGAGATAAATCATTTGCAAATGGAATATAGATTAATGACCCTTACCTTGATAAATGCAAAGCATGTAGTGATGTTACAAAAGTAAATTTGGGGATGGGAAAATGTTTCTTCAACTTCACTTGTTCCTACCTCACTGGAATTTTCCTTCTCTGCAGAAGCATAGGGTAAGTGCTTAAATCTTCAGTGAGGCATCATCTTCACAGAAAGTTAATCTTAGGTTATAAGCAGATCTACTAAAGTTGGGAATGAAAAAAAAATGATCCAGGGCTGGGTTTTCTCAAAAAGTACCCAAACAATGTGCTCATACAACTAAGAGTTCCAGAGAAAATAAGCAACCATCTTCAATCAATTTGGAAATTTGCTGGAAATCTCAAATTTATAAGTAATGAAAAAAGTTTTTTAGGTGATCAAGTTAAAGTACTTAATATTGTTTGATCTTCATCTTTGGGAAGAGGCTTGGAATCTATAATTTTCTACTGATATTACTCCTTTTGAGTATTCTTGTCCCTTTGAATAGGTACTCATGAAGAACCAACTTGAATAGATCACTCCTATCTTACAGATTTCAGAAAGACTCCTAAGTTTTCCCATATGTTTCCTCCAATTCTAGAAAATTCACAATTAGATCCTTATCCTTTTACACTAGACTCATTACTATCCCAATGTAAATCTTTCTGGCAGAGTTGACATTTAAGCTAGTGGTCATTTATACTTTACTGTGAATGCCTAGTTCACAAGCAGTTTTGTTATAGGGAGGAGAAAGGCAACCATATAAAGCACTGAATATTTAATGAGACTATCCATAATTTTAAAAAAAGAAACATAAAAATGGAAAGTCTGTAAAATTAAAAACAAGATTTGCCAAACTCATAATTTTTCCTATGATTATCTCTGCTACTAGGGCATATAATACAACTTAATACAACTTGGATGTACTGATGTGATTGGAAATCCAGAGAGACAGAGACTGAGAGACTGAGAGACAGACAGAGAGAGACAGAGAGACAGAAACAAAGATAGGGAAAGGGAGAGGGAGGGAGGGATGGAAGAAGGAAAGGTGGAAGGGACCTGAAAAGGAGGGAGAGGGAGAAGGATCTGATTAACTCTCTCCTATGAATATCCTATGCTTACAGCTAGAGAAAATCTGAGCAATTAGTTTAATTTTTGATCCTGATAGTTGAGGTTGCATCATTTTACTCAAACTGTAAGAATTGCTGAGGGTATTTCTTTTCATGCATTGATTAGAGTGCACACCTTGGAATTCTAGATACCGAAATGTGTAATCTGCTAAAAAACTATGATGTCTCCAAGATGAAGATTAAGAAGGAAAAACACAGCATTAATGTTTAGTTATATAAATAAAGTAGTTCCCATGCAGGGTGGGGAGGGAATAAAATCATGGGATTTTTCTCTGAGTGCACGTTCAGTATGAAACAACATTATGATATGGATTCCAAAGAAGCTAAGGAATCTTTAATCAATCCAACCCAGATTGATTAAGTACTTATTTCCGTTTGCTGGAAAATATGGATTCAAAGACAAAATTAAAGTTTCTAACTTTGAGGAGCTAATGTTATATGAGAATACCTTGAGCTTTATTTATAGGTATATAGAATCAATAGATACTTTTTAGTCATCTTATGTCTTCATAATTCACTACTGAATTCAAAGCCCCACTGACTTGAAATATCTAGTTCATGTATCAATATGTGATTGCTAATGCTCACATACTACTTTGTGCTATTCAGACCACAGGTTCAAGTCTACAGTAAAGTCAGCTCCCTACATTCTAAGTGGTATATTTAGCAAACTAATGTAGATTAGAAATCTATATTAATCTTAAAAAAGATAGGTTAGCATAATATCAAAAATCATGGCATAGAAGTAGTGTCTAAGAAAATTAGGAATGTATAAAAAAGGGTTTTTTTTAAGGACATAGTGATTTCAAATATTTGAAGGGATAACTAATATAAGGATAATATTTATTTTATATAAATCCAGAGAAAATACATATACTTGATGCTTAGAAGACAAATGCCAATGTATTATAAAGAAGAAATATTATCAGTCAAAACTGACTAATAATAGAATAGACTGCTACCTTATGAGATATTTTTCTGCTCTTTGTCTGATTTATTGTGGTAAAAGCTGAAACGCTACTTGTTAGAGATGCTTTAGTAGGTATTCCAACATTGGGTGGGAAGTTAGACTTAAATTCTTGAGATTCTGAAATTCTATGGAAATACTTTGCTATATTTCAAAATGAGTCTCCACTCTTGACAAGATGGTTCTGAAATTTTTAATTATGTAGCATTTGAGGGGATGAGGAAAATGTTTAAGTACAATATGGTCTGACTGAATTGGACAGATTGCAGGGAAGGTCAGTTCTTTAGTGAAAAATCTGAATATCAGAAGTATTTTTTTTAGGAAATTTCCAGCAAAAAACTGTGTTGTAAATTAAACAATAATTGAATCACAAAATAGCAAATTACTATTAAGTAAAGTGGGGTGGCCAATTAGAAGACAAGAGAAGCAGGAATCTCTGTTCAGAATGAAACATTTTGACATAAGCTATAAATATAGATTGTGATAGAAGAAAGGCTATTGGGTGAGATTTTAAGAAATGCAAAAGGCAAGAAAATGCTAAGACATGAGTTCCAAGAAAGCTTGACCTTATAATTTTATTCTAAAAAAATTGAGGCAATATATACAGAAGTGAGCAGTGATGATTTAAGTGAGTAGCAGAAGCATAGGGTGGAAAGAGATGATAGTTAGCGATTGGTTTGCCATTGGAGTTCAACAGGACACTGAGTACAAGGTTGAAAGTAAAGATTAAGTAGTTAAAAAATAAAGGAGGTAGGATAAAGGTGAAAGAAACAAAAACAAAATAGTCACATCGTTCTTTCAAAATTTAGCTATGAGGAGTAGCATAAATTCTAGTTCACAGGTCCTAAGGCTAATAGTGACCAGGGAAAAGGTTGCAAACAGATGAAGGGATTTCAGTTTTAGCTCAGGAGGACATCAAATGCAACAGTAAATATTAAACCATGTACATACAGAGACTGATTATACTATAAAGAATGAGGAGGCCCAACTTTTTGCTAAAAATCCAATTGTTAGAGCTTACATTAATTTCAGTTTTAAAAAATTTGAGAATACACACCTAGATATATCTATATCAAGCACATCTGTTCAATTACATATATCATAAAGGAAAAACAGAAAATAACTGCATTTCTTAAATGTCTATATGTCACATGTGAAAATGTTGACATAAATACAGAAAAAAATTAGAAAATATATGACACATATAACTATGCGCCCTATTTATATATTTTTTCTGATTAAGAGTATAAGCAATTATAAGAGCATAAAGCTAGTATACAGTTTGTAATACTATCCCCTAATTTTTTGGTTAAATTATATTTGTAGATATATGTGTGTACACATATATACACATATAACACATATATGTGTATGCATATATACTATAAAATAAACATCATACATAAGCACACAGTGCATTAAGTTGGCCCAGTAGATAGAGTATTGGGCCTGGAGACCAAAGATATGAGTTCAAATTCAGTCTCAGGTATATATTACCTTTAAGAACCTGATAACGTCCTTAACCCTGTGTTTCCCAGTTTTCTCATGTAAAACAGTTTGGAGAAGGAAATGACAAATAACTATTGTATCCTTGCCAAGAAAATCACAAATAGGATCACAGTCAGAAATGAGTGAAATGAATAAACAACATACATATGAATTTTATACATACATACAATATTCATATGTATATGCACACACATACACACATGGATACATAGACAACTACATGTATACATAGATGGATAAATACATATACTGCCTATTACATAGGCTATACTTAATATTTTGTTGACTAATTATAATCATACACATGCTTAAAACTGAGATTATAAAATTAGCCTTTTTACTAAAAATATTTTTGTTTGTTTTTAATGCATGGAGCCATCAGTTCAAGAAATCAATCAACAATAATTTATTATACTTATTTAATATCCCATGAACTTTGTCAAATACCAAAATACTTTAAAAAGCTCACATTATGAAACAAGTACATTTTTAAGAATGTAGAAAATAAATTAATAATACATAGAATTTATACAATATATAGAGGATAAATATAAACAAATATAAAATAGTTAAAAAAAGGAAATTTAGAAGGATGACATCACCAGTTAGAGGCATCAGAAAAGACTTCATATATAGTAGAACATCTTACCCTGAGGTCTATGAACTTAATTTTAAAATATTGTGATAACTGTTTTTCTATATTGTTCATAATTCTGTTTATTTTATTTTAGTCATTTAAAATATTCTTATGAGGAGTCTATATAGGCTTGAGCAGAAAACCAAAGTGGGTCCATGATAGAAAGAAAAAAAGTTAGTAATTCTTTAATTCTAAGGTGATGTTTGAGATCTATCTGAAGGAAAAAGAGGGTTTTTCCAAGAAGAAACAAGACCCTGCAGATGGTCAGTGCCAACACAGAGACCCAGGATATGTAGTGCCACATGTGAAGAACAGAGACAAGCACAGGACAGCTGACCCACAAAGGAGTAGGAGGGAGATTAAGAGGGAAAGGAGAAATGTACTGGAAAACCTTGGGGCTAGGTTGTGAAGAGTCTGAAAAAATAAACAGTTTAATTTATATTTTATCCTAGCTTTATCTTGCCTTACTGTGGACATTAGTCAATGACAGCATACCTTGTAACAATTGTGAATGTTCATATACATTGGACTACCAAACAGGAGAATGTACTGATCAAGCAGATTTGGTTTTAACACCATGGCAGATGCAAATTTATTTTAAAGGAGAGGACCAAGATAAGTCTTTGAGACTATATATACATGATGCCAAAACAATTGACTTAAAAAGAAAGAAAGAAAAAGAAAACCACATCAATGTGGTCTGTTTTTTCTTTGCATTATTAACAATTAATTTGATTTTTTATTGAATTATCTGATTTATCTGGTCACATTAGCATAAAGTCTTAATTTTAAACTAAAGGTCTTCTTTGCTTTAGAATTCAACAAAAGCTATGAGAGAAAGAGAATATCAACTATGGTTTTAGGCCTAAATGGAAAAATAAAAGCTCCCACAAGGAGGGCTTCTGTATTTGCAGAATACATTAATAAAATTTTTTATATCTAAAAGCTAAAAAAGCAATATAGATAGATGAATAAAAGTTGAATCAATAGTGACGAATTGAAAGATATTAATAAAAAGATAGTGCATGGTAGAGAAAGAATACTGTGATGTAATAAAGGGATTTTATTTTCTTTGATTACCTTAGTGCTTTGTATCTTTTGGGTTTTTGCAGTTGTGGGAGACAATGAGTTCTATAAGATTATCTGCAGTTCCCAAAAAGATAATTGATATGAAATGACAATTTATTCCTTTCCAATTTTTTAAGACCCAAAAATAATCTATTAGGTTGAGTAAAATGTAATCTCTTCAAACTAAGTCAGTTTGCCCTGGATACTGTCCAGCCTAGGAGATATGCCCTGGAGGACTTAACCCTTTCACCCCTGGAGCTTCCATAGTCAAGGCTGAAAGTTTGATGGTTGCCTCAATTACCTACTACATCTAGGCCTAGCCCTGCTTCAGTCAACTCTATTATTACTCCTTCAAAGAGTATGTGAACCTATCTCCTCCCATCCTGGCCACCTCATTTGTAAAATGGTGGGACTAGACCACAGAATTTCTAAAGTCCCTTTATGGTCTAAATTTATGAATTTCAGATTTAAACTCATGTCTTATAAAGTAAAACCCAGGGGGCTTTCCACCTACAGTGGCATCCCTGAAATCTGAGCAACCGTTTTGTTTGTTAAAATAGATTTTGAATGCCTGTAGAGGCTATTTTGATCTTCATCCATTTTGTATTTGGTTCAGGTACTGTTGGAAGACTTCCCTGTTAATTGATTTTTCTTTATTCAAAGAAATTCTATATTATATCATCTAAAAAATAAAGCCTCAAAATGACAGTATTGAGAAAGATGGCATTGTCTCTATACCAATGCAGTGTCCTCATTATACCATTAATTTTTCTTATAAAATGTTAGTCTCTGAGCAGTGATTAATGGGGTAAATTTATGTTACATGTACTTCAATGATCCCACAAAATTTACACTTTCAATGTAAATCTCAGGTGAGGCCGAGATAGTTAAAGATCTTAGAATAGTTTAATAAACTATTAGGAGCATAACTATAAATTTTATTTTTAATTGAAAGCCACAACAACAAGATATCCTAGATAGTAATCTTTCATTGGTATGTCAGAGAAATTAAGATAGCAGTAGCAGACTCCTTTCTGTCTCAGGAACTGTCCTTAAATATTCCTTGATAAGCACAGCTTTCGTGTTGAAAAATATGCTGCTTCTGTTAAAGGGAATTGATCTATACTGTGCTTGACTAAGATGTCACTGGATGCAGCTTAGTCAAATCAAGTTGGTTATACTGGTTATATATTTTGGAGAGAGAAATAAAAACAGAAATGAAAGACAGGAGACAGTAGGGAGAGAGACAGAGACACACACAGAGAGACAATAAGCAAGACAGAGACAGAGGGAAACAGCATACACATAAAATATGCATAATATATACATGTATCTATCTACATCTTTGTTATTTTTATTGATGGAAGATAAACGGTTTTAAAGAGAGACATTTTGCACTATTTTCTAATGTCTTTTCATACATTTCTAAGATCTTTGAGCTCATAATTTCTTATAGCACAATAGTATTCCATTGCAATCATAACCCACAACTTGTTCAGCTATTTTCCAAATAATGAAAATCCCTGTAATTTCCAGTTCTTTGACACCATAGAGATGCTATTAATTTATCTTTCTCATTTAAAGTTATAATTACTATTTGTAAATTTCCTTACATCATTTTACTCCCTATTGAAAAAATTAATTCATGTAAAGTAATATAAACAAACTTCATACTTACATAAGGTCAGTTAAGATACACCAAAGTGTCTGAAAGTAGCTATAGAAAAAAATTAATAATATAAATTTAATAATGCAGATTATGTATTCTGGGAAGGAAAAAAGATGCCACCTTTAAATAATACAACTTTTAAAAACTATCAGAAAGAAGATCTTCCCTATGAGGTTTGATTCAACTTTGTTATACTAAGTGGAAATGACTCTGTGAAGAAAACTTACTGCACATTCACAATGCAGTTTCCAGCAATATTGATTCCTGATTGTAATTTTGATGACAGGACAACTATAAGCAATAGAACTGAACTTATAAATGCTACTAAGAAAAAAAAACATGAAAATGCCTTTCAAGATTTCTACAGAATAACTTGTTTCTTGACTGGTATCCATAAGAGTTACCATATTAAGATTTTAATTTCTTAGCCCTTCACATACTGAATGAAAAATAGAAGTCCCATTAAAGGAATATCAAATAGAAATAATAATTGGATCTCAGGAGAATCATGGGGAATCATGAGAAAAAGTAAAAATTCTTTCCCTTAAAAAAATCTAGAAGATATATAATTGACTCATGTAACTGACAACTTTTTCTATCTACACATTTACAGGGGCTTCCTAAATTAACATACACTAATTTTTTTTAACCACAGCATTTAAAAAATTATATTGATATAGTTAGTTGTTACATTGCATAATTCATTCTAGTAACCCCTCCTTTCACGATACTCTTTATGGCAAAGACATTTTATTAAAAAAAAAAAAAAAGAATGAAGAAAGGGGGAAGAACAAAACTGATTAACAACAGATTTTGGTGTTTTGTATTCTTATTCAATTTGTAAATCTTGTTTTATAGGATGATTTAATCTATTCACATGTAAAATTGTAGTATTTAAGTTTGTATTTTTATCCTTGTCTCTCATATGAATTTCCCTCCCCTGAATTGAAAAATTTAAAGATATATTTTCTTAAGTTATTTTTGCTTGGTATATTTTAAGGAAATCCTATTTCCTTGGGTTCTCTTATCTTTACCCTTAAATTGTATTCTCCATCCCCAGTTGATAAATGGCCAAAGGATATGAACAAACAGTTTTCAGAAGAAATTAAAGCTATCAATAGTCAGATGAAAAAATGCTCTAAATCACTACTGATTAAGGAAATGCAAATTAAAACAATTCTGAAGTACCACTGCATGTCTATCGCATTGGCTAATGTGACAGAAAAAGAAAATGACAAATGCTGGAGAGTATGTGGAAATACAGAGGAATCAAAACATTGCTAGTGGAATTTTGAACTGGCCTAGCCATTCTGGAAAACAATTTAGAACTATACCCAAAGGGCATATTCTTTGTGCATACTCTTGGACCCAGGAACACCTCAAGTAGGTTTGCATTGCAAAGAGATCATAAGACAAGGAAAAGGAGCCATATGTATAAAAACATTTGTAGCAGCTTTTGTTAATTTATTCATCCATTTATTTATTTATTTGTTTGTTTAGTGGTGTTAAAATGGAAATTCAGGAGATTCTTATCAATTGTAGAATAGCTGAATAAACTGTCACTGTGATGGAATACTATCATGGTACAAGAAATGATGAATAGGATAGTTCCAGAAAAAAAAAAAAATGTAACTGATAAAAAATGAAGTGAGCAAAGTCAACAGAACATTATACACATAATGATGGTAAACTATGAAAGACATAACAACTCTGATCAATACAATTATCTGGGGCAATCCTGCATGATGAAAAATGCTATTTCTCTTTGGAAAGACAACTGAAGAATGCTATTTTTCATTTTTATTATTTTTCCTCCCCCCCATACCTAATACAGAAGTGTTTTGAGTAACTTCACAGGTTTAATGGTTATCATGTTACTTACTTTCTGAATGGGTGAGGAAAGGAGAGAAACTGCAACTGAATTTTTTTAAAGGAATGATATAAATTAATAAATAGATTCTCCCTATACTTTCTGTCATCTTTCTCTGTCATTTTTGGAGTTTACTTATTTATTTATTTTTCATTCTTTCTTTTTTTATAATTTAATTATCTCTCATCTTTCTTTCTCCATTATTGATTAAAATCCTACCTTTCTTTCTCTCCTTTAATTTGTTTTGTTACTTTTAAAATATTTTGTATTTTCTAAAAAAGATGTCTTCATTAATTATCTTTTCTGTCTATTCTAAACTTTTATTCTTTCATTTACAATCTTTTTATATCTTTATTTATTCTTTAGTCTGTGTTCTTCATAGAATTAAAATGTTTTCTCTTTCCTTCTTGGAAAGATTCACTAAAACAGATTCATGTTTTTTAATTCTGTCATTCTTTCTCCTGTATATGCCATAGCTTTCTGCTTTGAAGATTGTAATTTCTTTCTTGTGCCATTTGGGAACACCCAGCTGTGATTCTATACTCTTGGGAATCCAAAGGTTTTGCTGCCTCTTCTTGTGTTGCTTCATTTTTTTTTTTTTTTTAGTCTCGCCATATTTATTGAGATTTTTGGATTTATTTAAATGCATTTTTCCCTTTTATTATTAATAGGTAACCTGTTATTTTATTTCATGCACTTAATTTTTTTCAGCAGAATTTTCTTCTAAGATCATTGGTAACTTCAGTATTTTTTTTTCTTTTATTCCCCTATTATATATGTTTTTATTCCTTTTCTTTTTTTGTCAAATTCCCTGAAATTAGGAAATCAAAGTTGTCTTTGCTTCTTCACACATCACACTGGGGAATACATTTTTCATTAGTCTCAGTCCCTATTCCAAGTGACTTCAATGAGTACAGAATTTGTCCCAGATAAATTCTAATCTCCTTTTCTTCCCTCAAGGTGTAGCATTCTAGACATGGAATCCCACTCCATTTCCTTCTGTTCTTTAGTTCAATAGCTGAGATGTTCCAGATTGAGCAAATTTCTGACTTACTATACCTTCTGTGGTCATTACTATGCTCTTCTGTGGTCATTAATGACCAGTCTCCCACAAAGCTATATTGCTAAGCAAGTCCCAATATGTTTCAATAAAGTCAATTTCATCCCCCTGGGAAGGAGGCAGCAGAGCTTGAACTTCCTTTCTGGGCAGATAAGAAATTGGTGAATCCCCCTAGGGCTTGGAGCTTGAAAAGAACCTAGCAGTTCTCATCTGCTAGTGGAGAAATATCTAGATTAACATACACTTGACAAGTGGGCAATGAATATAAGATCCCATTGTGCATATTTTTTTCTCACTTGTCTTATAGTGAGATGATTACAAAATATTTCATCTGGTAGAGTAAGATATCTCCTAATAACTTTTCCTTCAACAACAATATAATCATGAGAAATTATATTAAAAAGGCATATCCCAAGTAACCCAAGGTGATATATTATTAACAGATTATGACCTTGCAGAACTTTAGATTGTCCTATACTTTTGATATACTTTTGAGTGCCTGAATGAACTGAATTTCCATTGTCACCTCTAACTCTTACATATTGGAGTTACTATTATTTGACTCCCCCAATATAAATTATATAACATTTGAAAACCGAGCATTCAAAAAATCAAAGATTATTACTTTGCATATGTTTTGAATTTATTAATATTTCATGTGTGCATTTTATTTCCTCTGATACAATATAAGCTATTGGAAGGGGGGATTGTTTTGTTTTGTTGTTGGTTGTTATTTAGGGTTTTAAAATTTTGGGGGGATTTTTTTTGGTCTTTTCCTAACATAGTACCTGAAACACAATAGGCACTTAAAATAGTTTCTGACATTTTTGAAACTTTTCTTAAATATTTCAATCTTTCTCGGATTTCTCTTTTATAAAAAAGCACCACTGATTTTCTGGGAAAATTTTGGAAAAGCTGTTTTATTAGACACAATGAAAGAAACTTTCCAGAACATCACATATCTATTGACTTTTGATTTAATATTAGTACATAAATCATTGTTGTTTACCAATATTGCATTACATTATATTTCTGAAGTTAGATTTTGCCACAAGTGATTGTAGAGGGCTGAAACTCCAAAAAGGTGTGCTTGAATCAGACAATGGAACACTTAAGGCTAATTACCTATTCCATGTGAGATAATGACTCTATTAACATATATTTGGATAATGGCTTTTCTCACCATGGGTGCTCACTGAATGTTTGGTGTTAAGATAATGTAGGCAAGGATTTGAGGGCAGGGGAGAGAGGCCAGGATCACTTGGTGGCAGGAGGTTGAAGAGGAGAAGAGAGGTTGGTGACTCTGGACTCCAGAATCCAGGATTTTGTTTGCCTGCCTCCTTCACTTCTCTCCCTGAAGACTAAGGATTTTAAACTATCCTGACTCTGGCTGACCCTGAGGCCCTCCAGATAGCTAGCTTGTACTTTACAAGTGACAAATTTCATCCAAGGTATCAATTGGTTAGTATTAAAAATAAGTATTAGTAAGCCTATCTCTTATCAATCAATCAAGAAGAATTCATTAAATACTTTATTTAAAATCCAGTCTCAGACTTTTGCCAACTGTGTGATCCTAGATAAAATATTAAATTTCTAATTTCCTTGGTTTCCTCATCTGTAAAATGAGAATAATAATTATACTTATTTCCCTGGGTTATGAGAATCCAATGAAATAATTATTATAAAATGCTTAGCATAGAGTCAAGCATATGTTATTATTATATATTTACATCTAATATATGTAATTATATCATTTGTATATGCCTATGTAATGATATATATGTAATTGCATTATTATTATTATTATAGTATCAAGCACTGAGCTAGATATTGGGAATATAAATATAAATATACAAATGAAATAATTCTTGCTCTGAAGGATCTTACATTCAACTGAGATAGATAGATTTCCATTATTATTTATTTCTTTGAGAAGAGTAAATTGCAAGATTTATGTATGAGAGGCCTGATTAATCTACCTTTTAATTTGAGTGTGATTAGAAGAGAAAACATTTGAAAAATTCAAATTATTGAGATAGCAATGTTGGTTTTATTTTGGTTGTATATATATATACACATAGACACATCATGAGCACACACACACACACTCACTCATATCCACAGAGAGGAAAGGGATGGGTGGGCTGCTGAGTTCTCTGGGAATTTTTATTCTTAAAGTCTCCTCTTCCTTCTCTTTTTCCTCTTCTCCTTCCTCCTCCTCCTCCTCCTCCTCCTCCTCTTCCATCTTTTCCTTTTGTCCTCATCCACTTCATTTTTATTCTCCTCTTCTCCGATGGTTCTGTTCATTTTGCTTTTCATTATTTCATGCAAGTCTATTCAATTTTTTCTAATATCATTCAGCTCATTATTTCTTATAACAATAGTATTCTATCACTAACATAAAACACAACTTGTCCAGCCATTTCCTGAGTAATGGACATTACCTTAATTTTCATTCTTTATCACCACAGTGATAAAAATGTAAATATTTTAGAACATGTTATTCTTCTATCATGATTATTTGTTCATGCCTCAACTTCCCTACATCAGTCCTCCATCTAATACTGCTTTGCACATAACCACATAGTAAATACCTAATAAACAATTATTGAATTGAATTTTTATTGTTATTTAATCCCAAAGATTTGCATTTTGTTATCCTACTCACATTATAAGAGACACATTCCAAGGAACAATATGATGGCTAAATTCTTGTGTGCTGGCCACCTAGAATTCATTATTCTGTAAAGCAATGTCACTTGTATTAGGAGACTGGCTAATTTTTCATCAGTGACCAATAGAAAATTATGATTAGTATGACTCTGAAGTCAAAGTACCTGGGTTAAAAATATTCCGGATGGTTACATTTGTGTAACTTATTTTACCTTAGTCAAATTATTTAATTTCCTTGGCCTCAGTTTCCTCATCAAAAAAAAAAAAAAAAAAAAAAAAAAAAAAAAAGGAAGGGGTTGCACTAGTTGACTTCTGAGCTCCTTCATGGACTTAAGTCTTTGGTCATATGACCTCAATGTCATTTTGCTTGACAATCAGTTATTCTGAGGATGAACTTCTTTTCCATGATTTATAGTTCCAAATACTTTAAAATACTTTCAATTCACTCAGTACTTTTATTCCAATCTAGTTCTTTTTTTCACAGTTCAGAAAAACAATTCCAAATAATACTCATACCAGTGGTTTTTAGAAAATGGCTTAATGATTACTTATTAAGTTTGTAATAAAATTGATTTTTATTAATTGAACTAGTTAGCCTCTGAAATATCTTTAAATTCTGACCATTGATGTGATTCCCTGACTTCAATTGGAACAAAAAGTAAAGTCTTCATTACACTGGAAGAATGAACAACATTTCTAGAAGATGTGTAGCTGAGACCTTTCTGGGTTCAGAGAATAGCTTGAGAGAAGAGAATGACATAAAATTTCAGATATGTTTTGGGAATGGGAATGATGAAGAACATTGACTCGGAACATAGAATTGGTCAATGGGAAAGAAAGTAGCATAAATAAGACTGAAAAAATGTAAAAATGTTAGAGTGAGATCATGAAGAGTTTTGAATGCCAGAGTGGGGGAAAAAAAAAAAAAAAAAAAAAAAAAAAAAAAAAAAAAAAAAAAAAAAAAACTTGAGCATGCTATCACTCCATCATTATCAATTTCTTTGTGTAGATTCAGACTTTCTTGATTGAGAAACCTAGGACAACTCCTATGATGACAGATTTCTAGGCAATGCTTCCAGGAATATGCTTCTAGAAATTTGCTAAATTTCATATACTATCATCATAGGGTCAAGCTAGGGAGATTAGGAACTGTGCTAAGATAGAGTCTGACAGTATGTTAACATTAAAAAAGTGTATTTATATGTATGATATGGAATGAAAGCATTATGTCTTAAAATTCTCTTCATTTTAGTAACGTATCTACTTTACAAACTGATTACAGTGATGGAATTTATAGACTACATTGTTTTAAAATTAAATGAACTTATAACTCAAATTTAAGCAATGAAAGGGAGCCTTGACTCTCTTAGTCAAAGTTTAAAGACATTGATATATAGAGCAATATAAATCAAACAGCAAACATAATATTAATTTTAAAATGTGTGGAACTTAAGAAAAAGCTAGGAGTATGCTTTATTTAGTTGGGATCATTCAGTCTCCTTCTAGGCTTTCAAAGCAATGATCTGAAGTTTTCAAACTCGGGCAATTCAAATATTATTCCATTTGCAATGGTACTAAAAGTAATGTCATCATCATCATCATAGTCTTTTCCTTCTCTTCCTCTTTCTCCTCCTCCTCCTCCTCTTCTTCATCTCCCTCATACCCTCATCCTGTTTCTCCTCTTTCTCTGCTTTGCCTGCCTTCCTTCCTCCTCCTCCTCCTCCTCCTCCTCCTCCTCCTCCTCCTCCTCCTCCTCCTCCTCCTTCTTCTCCTCCTCCTTCTGCTGCTGCTTCTTCTGCTTCTTTTGCTTCTCCTCCTCCTCCTCTTCCTCCTTCTCCTGCTCCTCTTCCTATTCCTCCTCCTTCTCCTGCTCCTCTTCTTATTCCTCCTCCTGCATCTCCTCCTCCTCCTCCTTCCTTTCTTTTTCTTCTTTTTGGAAATGGAAAAAAAAAATCTCAGACATTTAATTTTATTTCCATATGAATATACAGTTTGGCTATTGAGAGATCAAGAGAACAAATGGTGCAAGACCTTAGGAAAATAATTCATGAAATTTAAAAAGTCATATATGCACATATCTGTAGTGATATCTGAATTGATCCATACATTCCTAATGTGTTAATATGATAGCTTGAGGACTGATAGCTTGAGTAGTGAAAACACAGGTGAGGAAAATGTGCCAAGGATTTTTCATCATTTCAAATAATGAACTTAAACATTATTAATGATTATATTGAAGTAAATTTATATAACACTATCCTCAAATAATATGTGGTCTCAAATGGCTTGGGTTGTAACAATAAAATGAACAAATTGATAAAAAATATTTACATTTAAAATATGTTCTCTTATTTTTATTATTTCCTCAATTTTACAATACATAATGTATACAAATTATTTTAGCAATCATTGCCCTTTCTTCAAAATTTCCTAACACACAACTGTATTAAAATTAAGATGTCATCATAAGACCTTATTGAACAGCCACCAGGTGCATGGTATTCTACTAAAGCAGAATGTATAACTATTTATAATATAATACTGCATATAACATATTTTTAAAGTCCAAAGATAACTTGCTGCTTTCCTCTGTTGTCAGTGATAGAAGTTCATGACATTTGATTTCAGTCTTTTGTGAAAGGCAATGTTATTCTGATTTAATAGCTACCATCTGCTCCTCTTATTTTCATTGCTCCTTTTACAGTTTCCAAATTCCACCATTCCCCTCCAGGGAAATTTTCCCAAGCATTGATTTTCTTCATTCATGGATTTAAGGGGTGATCTTATGTCTCCTTATATATATATATTTTTTTTATTGATCACAATTTTCAGGTGACTTGTTGACATGTACTCATGTCATCCTATTTGTAATGCCTTATAGTATTTGGGGGATGCTCTGCTATTTTAATGAGCAAGTAAAATTTAATAAGTAAGTAAGAATAAGTATTTTAATGAGTAAGTAAGAAAGATAACTTCCCTTTTCACTGCAGTGCCCCAGAAATTACTCCTTCCCTGGTTGAAAAAATAATGGAATTTGTAAGTAAACTGAGGGCTGCATCTGTGCATCTAATATAATATTTTGTAATCTTGCTCAATAACTTTTAAATAAGGAAAAGAAATGACCTCTTGTCAAAAGTCTACCTGTTTGAAATCCAACACATATTTGGATATCAATTTTGTATTATGAGTTGCTATTATAACATTGACTAAACTTTGCCACGTTTCTTTGAAATAATACAAAAAATTCAGTGGCACATATATGTAGCCTTAATTTCATTAATTTTGTTTCTATTTTATTTAGCTTCCTGACAAGAGAACTATTTTTAAACCCTCATTTTATGTAAATGATTTACTTAATATTATAAAAATTATAAGATTATGGATTTAAGTTTGAAAGGGACTCAGAGAGGGCTTCTGGTCCCTATTACTTTATCACCTTAGTTTTCTGGATGAAAAAACTGAGGCCAAAGTTTAGTAAGTAGCAGAACCAGTTTTTAAAGAAGGGTCCTCTAGCTCAAAATTTGTCACAATTGTTTTTGTCACAATTGTTTTTGTCACAGTTGATTTTGGGGACCTCAGATTTTGTGGCCTTTAGTGCTCCCAACATTCATAATCCCAACTCTGCTCCAAGTTATTATAATACAGAATCATTGAGATTTTTATGACTTCAAAATATGTGACACTAACAGCAATATTTTGATGAGTTTATTTAAACATAGGTCCAATGGTTTTTAAATATCTGCCATACTATCTTTGGGCCCATACACAAAGCCTTTTAATTTTAGTAGATCCTCCTGAAACTAGTGCTTGTAAGATGGACTTTCATAATTTTTTTTTTTTTTTTGTAAAGACTTATCTATCATCTAGAACAGACATGTCAGACGTATAATGCCCTGGCTAACAATATTATTCTGGAATTCCTGAAAAAGGCTAAAATTTAAATGGAAATATTAAATGAATTAAAAATAGCACATGTGTGTATACACTCATATACATGTATATGGGTGCATTATATATGTATGTGTATATTCATATATGCATGTATATAGTCACATCATATTCTTAAAACCTCGTAGTGAGGTGACACACTGGATAGAGTACCATGCATAGGTTCAGGAAGACCTGAGTTCAAATCTGATCTCAGACACTACTAAATATATGACTCTGGACAAGTCACTTACCCCTATTTGCTTCAGTTTCCTCATCTGTTAAATGAACTGGAGAAAAATCATAAACTATTCTAACATCTTTGTTAAGAAAACCCCAAAAGGAAGTTTAAATAAAATGAGAAGATTGAAAAAACTAAACAACTTTCTTAAAATCAAATAATTGAATGGTCTAATTTTTAGTTTAGATTTGCCAAATAATTTGTTATCTTTTGAGTTGGTTCTTTGTGGTTGCTTTATTATTATCAGAAAAGTAGTTATTTTTAAGTGGCTTTTCAAATATCCTCAAGCAAGGAAATAGAGGAAGTTTTGATCACCCTCTAGTTTCTTCATTTTTATAGACCAATTCAGTGATGTAATTTTTGGAAACTATGCTCGTTTTTTAACAATAGGTTTTTCTTTTCAAAATATATGCAGATAGTTTTCAACATTTACCCTTACAAACCCTTGTGTCCAAATTTTTCCTCTTTCCCTTCCCCTGATGCTCTCCCAAAATATGTTAAACATGTGCAATTCTTCTATACATATTTCCACATTTATCGTGCTGCACAAGAAAAACCAGATCAAAAAAGAAGCAAAGTGTGAAAGTAAAAAAAAGCAAACAAACAAAACAAAAAATAATTAAAAATATATGTTGTGATCCACATTCAGTCTCCACAGTCCTCTTTCTGGATGCAGATAACTCTTTCCACTACAAATCTATTGGAACTGGCCTGAAGTCACCTCATTGCTGCAGAGTCACACCCATCAGAGCTGGTCATCTCATAATCTTCTTGTTATCTTGGTTCTACTCACTTCACTTAGCATGAGTTTATATGTCTTTCCAGCTCTTTCTGAAATTATCCTGCTGACCATTCTTATAGGTTATTATATTATATATATATATATATATAGGTATATATATATTATAGGTTATTATATTCCATAATATTCATATACTATAACTTATTCAGCCATTCCCTAATAAATGGGAATTCACTCAGTGGAAACTATATTCTTAGAAAGAATATAGAACAAATATACCTCCTATCCTAAAAGACACCTTTTTTGTTGTTGTTTATGGGTTTTTATATAGACAAAGTTTTGTCTATATGATTCTTGAATTTTTGTTTCCCTTTTATTCAATTTCCCAGAAATCCCGGTACAACCAATAATAATAAATAGATGTAATCATTTTTTTAAAAAAACTTGTACTGTTATAGTGCTGTCAAATATTGCAAAAACTATAAATTTAATATGATAGGTCTTACTTGGCTGTATTATTTTGACTTTATAAATCAGTATTTGAAAGGCAATTTGATTTAGTAAATAGAGGGCATTTTTGGAGTTAGGAAGAACTAGAATCAAGCCCAATGTGTGACACTTGTTTTGTTACTATAGAAAAGCCACTTAAACTCTCAGTGCACCATGCAACAAAGATTATAGTTTGCAGAGAAGATATGTATTGGTAGAAAGAATTTTCAAGTGCATGTTACCTACAGTTATTAAAGCACAGATTCCCCCTCCACACACACATACACAAATCTGTCACTATTTTTCTGTCTGCATCCCCTCTGTTTTAATGTTTTATAGAGTAGAAAGAGACACATATATATGTGTGAATATATACATATATAATTTATATATGTATATATGTCATGAAATAGTTATGTAAAATCAACTTGCCATGTCTTTTGAGGAGCTGTGCTATGCCTTTATTAGTTAAATCTTCAATTTAATTTTTAAATATAAGACATACATGTGGAGATTAAAGGTGGAGAGATCTATGGAAAGTTAAAATACTAAGCAAAATTCCTTGAAATATTGAAGTAAGAATTAAATCATATATATATATATATATATATATATATATATATATATATATAAAATGTGTTTGCCATGGTTAATCATTCTGATAAATAATATAAGTACAAAAACAAGAAAATATTAGCTCTCAAACAAACCTGTGAGCAGAATTATATTATCAATAACCTGTGCCTTAGGGGAAAATGAAATTAAGGGTATTGGGGAGAAGCAAGTGAATGAATAGAATCATGATTTAATGGGAAGAGAATGAATTGAAGTGTCAAAAATATCTAGATTGTTGTTTTTGCTGTTATTGTTTTTGTTGTTATTGTTATTATTTCCTATCTCTATTGTTTTCAAAACGTCTCTTTTCATTCTTCTAGAATGGGGTTTATGTGACTCTCGTTTTGAGTTCTATTCTTCATTCTTACTTCTTAGACCTTAAGAAAATCACTTAATCTCTCTAGCTCTCACAAAGTACCAGAATGATTGTACTGGAAAAGACTGTAGAGATCAATTAATGCAGGACCCTCATTTTTCTGTGATTTTAAAATGAAAAACTAAATGAATTGTGCCTTCTTTTCTATTTTGGTCTTTTAGAACACTAAATGAGATGAAATTCAAATTGTTTTTTCTTTATGATAAAAATTAAATTTAATATTTATATAATGCTTTAATGCTTGCCAATGACCTCCCAGTTAGCCTGAGATAGAAGATACAAATATTACTTGAATGCTTCAAACTATTTAGGATTTTATTGCTAAAAATACTTCCTCTCCTAGTTCAGATCACAGCTCATTTCTTCCATCTCATCCTGTGGAATTTTTGACAATTTTCTTTTATAAATCTCTTGAAGAGTGTTTGTTTTACTCACTGGAGATCTTTGGGGTGTTTTTGCTATTTTTATGGATACCAGCATAACAGTTATGTTGGTTTACTTTTATCCATTTCTTCACCTGCATGAATGAATAGCTTGGAATCAGAAGGCCTCACTTTGAATTTTACCCTTGCTCCTTGCAACATGTGTGGTCTTGGTCAAGTCTATCTTAAGTCTTGGCTTAAGTCCTCTTATAAAATGAAGAAGTTGAGTTGTTGATCACTAACATTTGCACTTCTTGCACTATCATTTTTTTTGGTCCTATGACCCTTTACAATCATATGTTTCTTTGATTATAAAGCCCACTAATACTTTATTGCTTCAATAGCTGAATTGCTGTTTGGATCATCTTTATTTTTTATTTTTTTGAAGATGGCACTGTTCCATGATTCACAGCCATACAGCATCTCCATGTTGTTACAAAGATGGTTTGAAGATAGAGAACAGCTTGGGATCATTGAAATTGTTGAATAATTTTATAAATGCCATATACACAAGAAGCAACATGGTAGAGTAGATTGGGAAGGAGAGAGCAAAAATTTATTTAGTGTTTAATGTCAGACACCGTCTTAAACATTTTACAAATATTTCATTAGACCCACAGAATAGCCTGAAGAGGAAGATGATATCATCATCATCATCATCTTCTTCATTTTATAGTTAAGAACACTAAGGAAGACAGAGGTTAACCTACTTGTCAAGGTAACCCAACTTATGATGGAATGAAGTAGGATATAAACTCAGATTTTTCTGACTTCAGGCTCAGTTGCTTATAGAGATCTAGAAGTCAGGAAGATCTATGTTCAAGTTTCACCTCTAACCAAACTGACTGAAATCCTGGATAAGCAAATCTTCTTACAAGACACTTCTCAGTGTCTTAGGAAACTAAGATGGTAATTTGAGCTGCTCAGTGGTATAGTGGCTAAAACACCAAGATTAGAATTAGGAAGATTCCTCTTCCTGAGCTCAAATCCAACCTTAGGCATTTACTATCTGTATGATCAGGGGAAGTCACTTAATCCTGTTAGCTTCAGTATCCTCATCTATAAAATGATCTGAAATAGGAAATTACAAACTACTCCAGTATTTTTGACAAAGAAACTCCAAATTGGCTCATGATTGAAAATAACAGGACAACAGGAAATAGAGATAGTTAGGTGATTTGCAGTGGATCTGCAACCTAGATCCTGAAGCCAAGAGGATCTGAATTCAAATTAGGTCACAGAAACTGTGTGACCATGAGAAACTAATGTTTAACTCCAGTTGTCTTCACCATCACCCCCCCCCAATGCAACTATACTTTGCATATTAAATAGTGATAGACATTAGAAGAAAACATTTATTTAATGAGACATCTCCATTAAAAAAAAAAATCCAGAAGCTCCTTCAAATGATGACATTAAGGTTCCAAGATGCAAATTGATCCAAATAGTAACAAAAACATTTAAACTTGTTTCCTTGTTTCAGATCTAGTTCCAAGTTTTCAAGTTCTAAGAGCATCTCTCTGCATGATTTTATAACATCTATATCTAATAATAATAACAACATATATGAATATATTTGTATATTCATGCTTTTACACATTATATCACTAAACACTTTCAATTGTCCTGGAAGACAAATAGTCTAAAAGTAGCTAGATGATGCAATGAAGTCAGGAAAAAGTGATTTCACATCGTTCATCAGAGAAATCTACAAGCTATGATGTTTGGGGGGATAATAATAGTAACTTATATGGTTCTTGATAGTATTTGCAAAATGTTTAAGAAAACGTTTTTGTTACTCTTATTATTGTTATTGTTATATTCCCGGTTAAGTTATTTTCCCATTACCACAAAAATAGTATTATTTGAACCCAAGTCAACCTGAATCCAAGTCTAGCATTCTATTTAGTTTGTCACACTGACTACTCTTATGACTTTTTCTCTTGAGATATTGTCAAAATATGGTAGATTATTCCAGCTGTATAGATATGAAAAAGTGTAAAAAGTAAACCCCTAAGATTAGCCTGTATCATTTGAACCTTTCAGTAATCTCTAGAGTTTGGTTTTGATTAATTCATCAGCTGCTAGATTTTCCCTAAGGTAGTTATTTCTAAAAAAAATCCTGAGATCCAATGTAAAGTTTCTCAAATTAATATAATTTACTAATCCTTTTTTTATTTCACCAGCATCATATTAAGTGATTTCTCCTTTCTTCTTGTGTTTACTCCTTAGTCACTGCACAGGCAAAATGTAACTAATAAGTTCCTTTCATCTTTCCCCTAAATCGACCTTTCTATTCCCCTAGACATTCAATTGCTCTGCATTGAGCACACTGCTTACTTATTAATGTACTTTTTCCCCTAGATGCCCTAGACTCAGTGCTTAGGCTTGTGCGAAAACTCCTCTCCATCCAGAAATAACCACTACCTCCCCCAACTAAAGTTTTCATAAAACATCCTCCTTTCTTCCAGTAACTAAATGATTTAAATGAAGCAATATATTCTAGATTTCTTTTATTGTTTAATGTTGACCATAATTATAGCAGCTCCATTTAAAAATTTATGCTGGTTCTATCTAAACATCACCTTTTTCATATAATTTTTCTCCATTAAATTATATTTCCACTGATAACATATCACTTGTATTATATAGGTATATTATTTCACACACACATATATATGTATCATAGTGTATGCATTTTAATTTTTTTCTAAAGTCTCACAACTTATAATTTTTAGTAAAGTGATTTTCTTACTTATCTTTGAGTTATTCACAAAAAGGATAATATTAAACACAGTTATAGCTCTTAATTATAAGCCTTGATGCCTATCTGTCCTATTACAGTAATATTTGCAAAAGTTGGTTTAGATGATATAATTTCTCCATCTACTTTTTGACTAAAGATCATTGGAATTATCTTTGATAAGGACAATTTGATGATCAATCTAATTTTCTTAATAATATTATTTTACTTTATTATTGACATCAGCCAATTATGGAAATAATTTTCAATATACTTTTGTATTTGAATGTAGTTACATCATCTTTTAAGCTTGAGTTAAGCCCAAGTTCCTATTATATGTATAGAAATGATTACAGTTCAATTGCTATGTTCACTTAGATATATCCTTATTGCCCCCAAACTTTTTAAAATCTATTTAATTCAGAAATTTTTCTTTCTGAATCTGCCCCTCTTTCTCCCTTCTTTCTATCCCATGTAACCTTTTCCTATAGCAAATTTCCTGTTTTCTTTTCTTCCATGCTTTACCCTTTCAGACTGAGAGATTCCTGGAAATGAACTAACAGAATGGAAATATTTGGCCATCAGAGAGTTTGCTAGAAGCTAGCCAAGATTAATCACATAGGTTTCAAACACTGTACCAAAAACTAATTCTTCTCAAACAATTCTTTTTTATGTACTTCTCAACTATATTCTATAAACCCAGAGAATGTAGAAGAAAAAAAAAGTACAATGGGAGTACTTTCTGGTAGATTTACTTAAGCTGAAATAAAAAAACTTTGATTTATGTACAAATATTTTTAATTGTACCATGGTATTAACAAAATACCTTTATCACATAATATTAGAATGTACTTTTATTTTCTCAAACTGCTTTTCTGGGGATATTCTAAGGGGAAATAAATGAGCCTCATGGTATGGTAAACTCTGAACATGGAGTCGACCAGAGTTTTTTTTAGCTATGAACACCAAAGTTCACTAGTGCTATGAAATTAGACAAATCACTAACCCTCCCTGAACAACAATGTCCTTTTCTATGAAAGGAAAATAATGCATGCAATACTTGCTTCAAAAAATTGTCATGTGGAAAACATTTTATAATCTTAAAGTGATATAGAAATGGGAATTAGTCAAGGAAATATAAATAAATTCTCATCACTTGCGCAATGAACAAGCAAATCCTGGTATAATTGAAATACATAGAATAAAACTGAATTTTTGGTCATAGGCCATGTGGGAATTTGATATTTTTAACTATACAAATTTGTTAGAATTTTTTCTTCTTTCACTTTCCCCCAGTATGGATATGAAATGGGAATGAGAGAAAAAAATTATGTTAACTAAAAAACAAGAAAAATAAAAAAAAATGACAAAATATGAAATGATTTATTATTTTAAATATAAAAATATAGTAAATGATTTGACTAATTTTGCTGAATTATTTTTCTCCATTTTTTTCTTTTTCTTTTTACAAGGGAGGTATATTATTTAATATAAAAATGCCAATAAAATTTCTAAACTACATATTACTAGGATTTATGCTGGTTTCAAAGAACTTTCCACTACAACCAATTAATATTAACATGGATAAATATCAGTGAATAAATAAAGTAGAATCCAAAAGAAGACTCCAATTTTTATTGAGAAGCAAACGTAGAAAATATAGCATTTTATCTATATACAGGTGTTTAAAACGCAATGTTTTAAAGATATAATACAAGAGTAAAATATATAAAGATGAGCATTTTTAATAGAGAACATATTTTTATGTTCCTTTACATAGCAGTAGCAAAATGATTTGATTAATTAATTAATGAAAAAAGTACCACCCACTAAAGCACAGATGCATTGGGATATTAGAACATTATTAAATTGATTAGTCATTACTAACCTCTACAATCAATTAATCAAGAAGCACTTATGGGGTTTCTACCATATGCCAGAAACTGTTCTTGGTACTGTTAATTTAAGTACTTAAGTGAAAAACGTCCCTTATATGATTGAACTTACCTTCTGTGTGGTTGATTGATCTCTGCTAAGTGGGTCAGTTAAATTACAGGTCGGTACAAATTCTAAGAAAATTAGGAATCTGAAGTATTTTCTATATTAGTTCACATAAAAAATATTACGTAGTGCTCTGCATCATTATGTGTATATTGCATTGAATTTTAATTGTATTATATTGGATATTTTTCCAAAAGGTGGGTTTTCAAATATTTAAAATTCGAAAGACATTATAATAATTAGAATTGTTCATTTATTAACAAGCTCCATAGATTTGATGATGCTATAATAAAAAAGAAATCCAATATATCTCCTTCACTCCCTTTTTTGTTTATACCTCTCTGTTGGAATTTTTAAATGTATTTTACTGATTTGGGGCTACCACTTTTTGTCTTTGTTACTATGTGATTCTCCCTTTTCCTATAACCACAACCTCAGGCACTTCCTATTCAGAAATAACATTGGACAAGCATGTCAAAAGCCTTTCTAAATTACTGCCAGACTTCAGTGACTTTCTTATAGCATATGGAGCACTGATGTGCTAAAAATACTATGGAAAATTACCTGATGCTTGCTATTTCAGGAAAGACAAGCAGAATAAAGTAGTCTGGTTCATTTTTGTGACATAGGCAGTTCTGTAATGTTTTTAAAAAGCAACCAAACCAAAAGATACCAAATTCACAAGTTGTGCAAGACAAGGATGTATTTTCCCTACATATTTCCTCCATTTATAACAAGTAACAGAAGCAAAAATCACTGTTAATGGTTAAAATTTAGTCTTGGAACTGGTATGTGTGATTCTGTTCATTTTTAAAATCTCTAGCTACAATTCAAATGTTCTAGATGATTTTCTTAAATCTTAGGGACAATTACGATCTGAGAGCATATAATTTACAGATTGAAATATGTAACTTTTCATACTTAGAACATGAAATTTGAGAAAGTACTTTTTCCAACAGAATTTTCTTTTGAAAACTCAGTGAATAATAATAGGATTTTGCCCCATGGAGGTGCATTTTATTTATTAACTAATGCTATTATATGTAAAATTTGTAGATATTCTGGTGATCTGATTATTTGGCATATTGCACAAGAAAACTATGGCATGAACATTTCAGTACAATAAGATTAAAATTTTAACTAATACTTTCTCTTCTAGGTGATCAAAGTCCATCATTCAGATGATTTGAGTGCACCCAGTAGTTCTGTGTCAAATGTTTAGGGCAGATAGTTAATGTACTTTAAAGTGTTTTACAAATAGTCTGTACCATTTTGTGCTCAATTAATAACAGGACAAAATAATGAGAATGAGAAGGTTATATAGCTGTCTAGTGTTAACACCTCATTTTCAAATAGAGGAGCCAAAGCCCTGACTGGTTAAGTGGCTCAAGGTCATCCAAATGGAAGAGTCAAGATTCAGACCATAGTCCTTTAACCCCAATCTAGGATTATTTCCACAACACCAATCCAATAATGATCTATCATGAAACTTATAAAAGAAAGATGTGTGAATTCACTGGGGAAAGCACAATTAAACATTTTAATTATATCTGCTATGAAGATAAGGACAGAAACTTTGGGAGCTACTGAAAATGTATGTTCCACAAAGAAGAGCAGGAAGACAAGTGGATAGAATGCTAATGGTACCAAGTATGGAAAAAGAATTGATGATATAAAATTAAAAAGGGAAATCAAGACTAGATTCTTCTTGAAGAATCAAACAAAATTCATCATGTCAAAGTTCTATTCATGATCTATTGATATAAGGAATTAGTGTACTATATTATTTATTCCTAGCTTATATTTTCTATTATTCATCTAAACATACTTAACTATTCTCATTGAGATAAATGAAAATTCCTAAAGAGAGATTCTAGGTAATTAAAAATCAATCTATTAATTAGACTAATTGATAAGCAACAACTTTATAATTTCTCTCAATAACCAAAATAAAACCATGGAGATCATTGAATGTTTGAATTTTTAAACATCCTTAAAGGATTGCTCCTGACAAATAAAAATCAACTGTGATTGGTGAATAATTAATGAGGGGATAGACATATTAATGATCAAATGGGCTAAAATGTTCAGCTTTCCCTGGTGAGAACATGATTTTGTCATGAGATTCAGTTATCTCCTGCAATCTGGACAAATTAATTCATCTTTACCCAGACCACTCTGATTGATTTTCTCTTTCATAAGCAGTGTTACTCTAAACTGTTATGGGGGGAGGAGACAAGTAACAATGGCATAAACTTAATGTTTTAAGAATAGAATTCACCTAGATTACATTCTGCATACACTCTAAACAGAAGTAAAGTATTCTAATTACTGGGGTCCTGCCCAAGTTCAAGGAGCATGCTCCCAGAGTATTTGGGCAATTTCATTATCAATGTTCTTCAGAGACTGACTGACTTACAGGGGCTAATCCCTGAACAAAGAAATAGAGGAAAAATTGTCTTGAGCCTATTTTTTTTAAATTTTTCTTATCTTTTATTGTAAACTGCTGATGTCTTATAAAATTCTAACTGCAGCTCCAGCATATTTAAATAATATTTTTTTCCTTCTTTCTTGCAAAATTTTTTCTTTGATCTGGGGGTTTCAAAATTTAGTAATAATATTCCAATGTGTTTTTCACAAACTATCTCTTTGAGGTGATGATCAGTGATTTTTTTCTATTTCTACTTTCCTCTCACATTCTATCACTCCAGGGACAATTTTCTTGAACTATTCCTGCATTATTGTGTCAAGGTTCTCTTTTTGGTCACAACTTTCTGGCAGCTTATATTTTCTATTCTTGATCTGCTTTCCAGATCTGTCATTTTTCTTATACTATGTTTCATATTCTGTTATATTTTCTCATTCTTTATAATCTATTTTGTTATTTCTTGGTCTCTCATAGCTTCACTGGCTTCTCCTTGCCTAAATCTAAATTTCAAAGAATTATTTCCATCATTAAATTAATTTTTGAAATTCTATACCTCCTTTTCTAGGTGGTTAACTTTTTCATATTTTTTATTTTTTTTTAAAGGAATCTTAAACCAAGTGTTCCACCCTTCTCAAAGCATTCACACCCAGTAGCATCCATGCCCTGCTGCTTCTGCATTCACTGGTGCTGGTTATTTCTCACACAGGGCCCATCTCAGCAGCACAGTTAGGCCTGGTGTTCACAATCAGCTGAGGTTCAGTCAGTGTTCCTAGACTCAGACCTCTGACTTGTCAAATAATCCAGAAGGTGAAAGTCTGTGGTTCCTGCTGAGGCTCCAGCCACATATTCAGCTATTCCAAGATGTCCCCACTTGACATTTTTACAGAAGTTTCCCAGAGGTGTTTGGACTTTATAGAGGTTAATTTCCCCCGGTGCATTTTTCTTTAGATCTTCTTGGTTTGTAACAAGAGGATACCCTGTTCTGTCCCAAGTTTTTTGACTTTTCATCAATCTATATTCATCCTGAGGAAGCATTAAAGAACAAAATACGTGTTGATTATAAAGTTCTTCATGGACTTCCTGTAAGTTTTCATCCTCTGCAATATAAATCAATACACAAAATATAATTATTTATATTGGTCTATTTTGCATGATACTCCATGCAAATATTCAACATGTTATCATGAAGTCCTGATATGAGAAAATGCCCTTCCATTAAATGATATTTTGTTTTAATTTGCCTTTGAAAACATGATAAAGCCAATTTCACCAACTCATTTGTTTGCTTCTATAAGAAGAATTTATAAGCCATTTCCTCATCTGCAACTTCATTCTGCTCTTATTTGTATTTTAAATGTGAAGATTGTTATGATTCAGTTCCTTCAATTAATTGTTCATCAGGTGTTAAAAAATAACTGGAGTATTTGGAGTAGACATAATCAACTCTTCTATAACAAACATAATTTGCTCAAGTAAGATTCCTTCTTTGGATTTCAGCACCAGAACTTCTTTTACTGAATTATTTTACTTCAATTATATCTTTAATTACTACTGAGTTCAAAGCATGAATGAGTATAATAATAAAACCTTTTGGAATTACCTTGAAGCTATTTGCAAATATAAGAAGTTTCTTGAATTAATAGCTCACATTTATTGGAATGAATAAGAGGGAATGCTGAAATTCTATTCAAGTTTTGAGTCTTAGTGTTTTTATAGTATTGCTTACAAAGTGTGAACCTTTTGAAGTAGTGAGAAAGTGATCAATTATTAATATAATTTTATTATGAAATTGTGAGCATTGATTATTTGTACATTAACAGATGTATAATTTCCCCCACTGATGCTTTTCCCAGAAATTTTGGCAATAGAAACTTTAGTTGTCAGATTTTGTACTATTTTAAGAAGCTACAAAAATATCTCAGGAGTGCTTTCCACTTTTGTTTATATATAGTTCTTCTAATACCAAAAAAGCCTGCAATTATTTTTAAGCTGACACAGGCATTAGCTATTGATAAAAAATTGAGGAAAAATAGAAAAAAAATTATAGAAATTTATTTCTCTAAGACTACATTATTCAAGATTTTATGAAGCACTTATATATGTCAGAAAGTGTATTAGGTGCTGGAAATACAATAATATATAGAAAAATAGTTTTTGCCACCATGGTACATATTCTACTATAATCATATTTACTCTTTCTTTTGAATCACTGGGCATAATTTTGTTTTTGTGTTTCCATGCTTAGTCATATAAAAAGCTCATCAAAAGATTCCAAAAATAAATCCTTATATATTATGGTATGCTTTCCCTTGTCTCATTCATGTTTGTGAAAATATAATATTTGAACTTAATGCAATGTATTATAGTAAAAAAATCTATATTTGGAATCAGAAAGTCAGAGCTTTAAGGTATTAGAAGGTAGTTTCTGTGTGACATGTGCAATTGTTTACACTCTTAACTTTTCTATTCTTTCATATATGTATGTTTTTTTTTTATTTAGACGTGCTTTAATTTCGTCTGATGGATACTGACTAGCTGTGTGACTCTATGTAACACTTAAACTCTGTTTGCCTCAATTTCCTCAACTATAAAATGGGGATAGCAACAATATCACTTACAGCAATATGCTGAGAATCAAATGTTATATTTCTAAAGCTATTAGTACAGTTCCTGGTGCATAGTTAAGCTGCATGAATGTATAATCCATTTTTTTCCTCTTCTTTTAACACAAAGATGACCTTGTAGCCTGCCTATTCAATCAATTGCATTGGCTTCCATTTGCTCTGAGTATAAAATATATGCTCCTCTGCTCAGATTTTTAAGTCACATATATGGCCTCAACCTAACTTTTTGACCTACTTGTACATTAATCTTCCTTTAATACTTTGTGATCCAAATCCTTTTCTAAGACTATATAAGTTACAGAAGAGTTATAAATCTCTATAAATAGAGGTGATTTGCACACCATGAATTCCCTATAAGAAGAAAATCAGGAATCTAGACTGAAAACAGTACAAAATGATCAAAAGCATCTCTGTGGTTAAAACACACACATTATTCTCAGGATTCATAATTAAAGAAATATCCAATTAGTGCTGTCATATAGAATACCAGACTTCTTGCAGTTTCTCTGTGGTCCTTTAAGGGGTCTGTGGTCCAACCATTGAGTATCATTTGTTTATGCCATTTTGAGGGAGGCTTTGTTTTTATTTGATTTAAATAGCCAGACTTCATTGACCTCACAAAGAAAAAGAAAATTCCTCATTTCTTCAAGCAAAATATATGTTTCTCCATTTGACTATAGTTGGAAGTGTCTACATATGCCTTCTTTTGTATTTTAGCTGGCAATGGTATCAGAGATGTAAACACATCATGCATGAGCTGTGAGCCCACAGCTCCATGAGATTTCAAGCATTGTATACTTAGTCATTTCTAATAGTTGTTTTACATTAAAAAGGGCAATATGAATTAATGCCTCTGGACTTCCATCTCTACCAGGCTTTATAGGAAACAAATAAGCATATAGCATATTTTGATGTATGGCTCTTCCTCTTTCCTTGCACTCATGTAGCCAGTTGTTTCAAGGACGTCTCAGTCTTGTTGCACATACCAGTTAAGTCAGGTTACTCATTTACTTTGAGGTAGCTAAATGTATTACTTATTTTAATTGTGTTATTAGTCCTCAATATGGAGACATGAGCATTATCAACCTTCAACTCACTAAATATCAATAAAACTAAGTGGAGAAGCTAAAAATGTTGCAGGTAGGTATACTCCTCTCTAATGGACTCACCCACTACAGCTTGTATATACTTTTATTCATAAAATGTTGTTTTCCATCTGCAAGTTTAGCATGAGTCTGATAGAAAGTTTAAAGTGTTTAAAGTTATGCTATCTATCCAAATATGTAAGAACATTGCTTCTTGAAACTAAGTACACCCATGAAACTATAGAATATCACTTTCTGGAGAGATATTACAGAATTTGGATTTCTATGAAAACATTATTTTCTTTCATCTTATCAAATTTAAAAGTACAAGAGGACATTGAAACAACATCGAGGGAAACAATATTTAGTTTATTGTTGGATTGGTGGATCAAACAGACTTAATATAAATGATATTTCATAGTTCACCAGCCTAGGTGAGAGCTATCACAATGTTTATCATTATCATTGTTAAGGACCATGCCTAAATGAAGGGGCAGGTCAATTCTCCGAGAGTCTCCACAGCTGTGAATCATAACATCTAAAGGAGTTGCAAAGCAGGTTTTACTGACACAGGTGTTGCTCATGGACTAGAAATGAAATAAATTGGAGGCAGAGGGAAGAGGAGAGAGGTCAAAACTGCCTCTCAATAGGAAGGTCAGATAATGCAACTGCCTCTCAAGAGAGAGTCAGAGAATACCAAGTGCCTCTCAGTCTCTTTGTATCATCATCATCCTCTCACATGAAGAGATTCATTCTACAGGTCTGAGTTAGACCTCTAGCAGCCACTGACAGGTGCTTCCTGTATCATAACATATCATCACATAAATTGATGTGATGATACATTATATTATTCTTGCATTTATTTTATACTCTCTAATATCCCATAAAACTTTCACATCTGCCTTCAGTTAAAAAGGATTTCTGGAGTATCTGTGTTAATTGTGCTTGATTGGATTCAATAATTAATATTAAAAAAAAAAAAAGCATTAGATGTGACCACTGTCCCTGAAAGAGGTTTCCATTTAAATGAAAAGAAAAGAGTGGTCATGTGAAATAAGTAAAACAAGACCATTGTCAAATGTGTAGTACTGTGGCACAAACACCATAAATGAAGTAGCAACACATATCAAAAATCTAGACCAATCAATATTAGAAAGGTGTCATGGTAGAATATGGAAAATAGTGGATTTTAGAGTTCTACTTACTATTTTTGGCTCTGCCCCATTTGACTTTCAACAAGTCACTTAAATTTCGTTAAGTATCAATTTTCTCTTCTGTAAAATTAGAGGGTTGGACTAGGTGATTTAGGAGGTCTTTCTATCTCTTAATTTATGATTACATATAATCTTTCTCCTTCTCTGATGATGAATTGACAGAGTTCAATGGAAGTGGTTGGAGATTTCTTATGACAAATTGATGACTTTTAAAGGATAATCAAGTCAATGATTATGTGAAACATAATAATTATAACCAAAATTTATATAGAGCTTTGTGCTTTAAATATACTTTCTTTACATTGCCTCTTTGCAGTACGGTTGCAGGTATTATGCTGCCCATTTTATTATTAAAGAAACCAAAGCTCAGAAAAAGTTAAAAGCCATGCACAATATCATATACCTATTGTCATAATCAGTACTGAAAACAAAGTCTTTTGAGATAAGTACCCATTGTATATCCCTTATTTACACATTTGTAATTACAATTATGGAGAGACAGACAGACAGGCAGACAGACAGAGACAGAAACAGAGAAAGACACACAGAGAGCTAGAGAGATCGATAGAAAAAGAGAGAAGGAGGGGGAGGGAAAGAGAGATTTTGGTAGATTAGTTTAAAAGAATATATGTCCAATTGAATCAGTATTACATAGTTCAGCTTTCTCTTGTTCTATAAAACTTCAATGTATGGAATTGCCAGAAATAAATTGTAAACAACAGCATTGGGGGAGAGGAGGTTTGATATGTACTATCTTTGTGTAAATAAAATTTTATCTTCTTCCAAATCATATTGATACTGATGTCTTCTGGTAATCAAGTCTAGTGGTCTTTAATAGTTTTTATATTTCTGCAAATAAAGAAATACCAGCTTTCAAAAAGTTAAAGTTTACCTAGAAGGTGAAAGAGAGTTTCATATTTTGCATATGTAGACTGAAACATTACCACTTACAAATTAGACAAAAGTATCATCATCAAGATGTATGCCCTATAAAAGATTGATCCCATAGTATGGAGACTGAATGTGAATCACAACATGTTATTTTCACCTTTTTTGTTGTTTGCTTTTGTTTATTTTTCTTTCTCATTTTTCTCCTTTGATCTGATTTTTCTTGGCAGCATGATAAATGTGAAAATATATTTAGAAGAATTACATATGTTTATTCTATATACTTACTGTCTAGGGGTGGTGGAAGATGGAGAATGAGGAGAAAAAATTGGAACACAAGGTTTTGCAAGGGTGAATATTGACAAATATATTTTCATGTATTTTGAAAAATAAAAAAAACTATTATTATTATCATTGTTATTAATTATTAAAAATAATATTATTTTTTAAAATGACATAGACAAGAGTCTTAGGAGAAGAAAAACTCATAGAGTTATAGCTAGAAAAGACCTTGAAGACCATCTAATTCAGCATCTTCATTTAATAAAAAAGGAATTTGAGAGCCTAAAGAGAATAATATATCTTTGTTAATTCACACAAGTAACAAAAATAGGGATTGAGATTTGAACACAGATCCTCTGACTTTTGATATATGGATCTATCTGTACTGCTGGAAGGTGCATTCAAATAAAAAAGATCACAAATCCAGCAAGTGGTGCTCAAACTTGTCAGTTAGTTGGGATGGGTATATCCCTATATGTATAGATTTCCCCAAGTGCAATGGGTAGATGAGATCAGTTTACTCCAGTTGTAAAGCAGCTGAAGCAGGTATTGTGGAGTACTTAGAGACTGATCAAACATCAAAGATGCTAAGGTCATCCAATGAACCCTGAATTTTGTCTTGTTAATGTACTTCAATGATTTTGAAGAAAAAGTGAGGCTGATGTCTTTATGTAATTCTGCCTCACATAAATCCAACTCATACATGAATGATGTCAGTGGTCCTTTTCGAGAATGAAGGAGAAGCAACATTATACACACACATGCACCTGCATGCATATGTAATATATGTATATACATTTATATGCATGTGTGTGTGTGTGTGTGTGTGTGTGTGTGTGTGTGTGTGTACATTCATGGTGTTTCTAGCAGGAAAAAATTAAAAAAAAAGAAAGTCCTATCTTGGGTAGCCTGATAAAATAGGAGCTCCAATGATTAGAAGCTTATGTGGGTAACCCTTCAAATCTCATCTGTATTGGTAAAAAATCAGCAATGGCTTCTGTTCTGGCTTACTTTTTAGGTTATATCCACACAGTATGACCAAATTTCTTTCAACAATTTGAATATATATCATTTTACTGCATCCTAAAGCTTTTTTTTTTAAACCACTTCTGATCAATCTATTCTAAAAGCTAGAATTGATAGATTAAAAAAAAAAGATGTTCTCAATTAAGGGATCTATCAGATTGTAGCATTTTGACACTTATTTGAAAGACTGGAATTATTTGATTGATTGATTCAATGGGCTCACTCTCTTTCATAAAGATTTTTTTGAACAATTGCTATTTTCAAATCTCACCCATATTCCATGGATTTCCTTCCATTTAATGGACTATGAATGAAAACCTATTTTAGAAGACTTTTTAAATATATACACTAAGGTAAAATATGGAAACACTTTGCCTAAATGGTTACTTTTGTTTTATAGAATAATCTAGTTTTAGTTAAAAAAAAAGACTTGAAACTTATGATGGGGGGTTGTGGCTGTGTGTTTATCTGTATGTAAAAATTTACTTTAATATAACACTAAATTATAGACATTAAATATCAAAAGTCTCTTTCCAACTTTGTATCTATGATCCTAAATTGTCCACTTATTTACACAACATATATCCACAAATCCACATACATACAATACACACATATTCAGTTTCTTGTCCATAAAAAAGGCAAATCTACATACATTCAAGGAAATGGAAAAACTGACTTAAAAATAAAAGATGTAGTCAGTTTATCAGTCATTTGATGCAGTATAATGAAAAGAGCACAATGGTTAAAATGAAGAAAGTTCTGAGTTCAAATAATGATTTTGGCAATTATTGTCTATGATCATGGACAAGTTTTCCTAATATATGAGTTTCATGAATAGCATCTCTCAATGTAGCTATTTAAGCTTCAAAATGACATAATGTTAATGGCCTAATAGTAATAATATAATTTTACAATCTAAATAAAGGACAGTGTGATGTGATGTACTGAAAATTATAGAGTTGGGTAAAAGAGGGAATATATAGGCTTAGAGATGTGAGTGGGTGGGTGTGTGTGTGTGTGTGTGTGTGTGTGTGTGTGTGTGTGTGTGAAGTATGGAGAGAAAGAATTAAGGAAAAAAAAACATTAAAGAAGGGCCTGTGAATGAATGATGGTAAAATTTTGCATCAATCAAAGGAGGAGGGCAATGAGAATCAAATAAAAAAAAAAATCCATGCACTCAAGGAAATAGAAAAGAAGTCTAAGGGTTAAAGATGAAAATTGTTTCTGGAAGAATTCTATTTCACATACAAGATTTTATTGAGCCCAAAATATTACCACTCTTATAAAATGTTTTGTGTAAACAAATATAATAATATAATTCTCACTTCCCTACAGTAAGGGTTAATTTGAAAATTTAGTAAAAGATTAATATATTGAAAACAAATATCTGTAATAGTTTTTTTGGAAAGAACTAAATACTAAGAGTTAAATCCGATAATCTCTCAATCCTTTCCAGCTCTCTCATTCTATGATTCCACTTTATCTTACACACTAATTTCTCTGCATATACATTGTTCAGTGCTGCATCAAATATTGGACCCATATTTTCTAATGGAAAACTATGGTAATTCATATTAAATTATGTAGTGTTTAAAAAACTAAATTAAAAACTGTAAAGTTTCTGTTTTTTTCTCTACATTTGATATCAATGCTTTCCTGTTTATTCACTTTTTAATAATGTCTTTCCTCCAAAGAGTTCCTATGCAAGTAACTTTGTACAGCCCATATGGGAACAGTGGAAATAGTTTTTGGATAATGACAAAGATGAATCTTTTCTCAAAACTCCAGCTAATTTAGGTCTCTTTTGAAGTTTGAAAATGCTTAGCTAGTTTTACTCTCTTAGATTCTGACTTTTTCTTATGTGCCTTTGCACAGTCTGTTCTCAGTCAGAAGGAAATGATTGTGTATTTATATTGAAATAACAGTGGGAAATAATGTTCTCAGAAGATCTATATCAAGTTTCTAAGACACAAGCAATAGAGGGAACATGGGGGTGATAGAGAGGACCAGAATAATCTTTTCCTATTTTCTATTCCTAATTCTCTACTCATATATAATTTGATTTTTACTAAGGAATTCAACCTTTAATACTTTTAATATATAAGGTAAAAATCTAGAGAAATAAAAGGGTAAGAAGATACTATCTGATAGTTACAAGATTGTAATATGTGTTCTAGATTATTTATTGTAAAGTTATGCTTGGTTAATCAATAATACTATCAGTTCTTATTTTTCAAAACTTATTGTTTTCCATTTTTTGTTAATTATTTTATTCATCAGAATAAAACCTTTATTGCTTTTAACCAGTAATAAATTATTTTAAGCCAAAACTATAAGCATCTTGGCCTAGGAAATGCACGAAACAGAAAAAAAATGTCTTCTCAAAGAAAACATGATGAAAAAAAGTTTAGGAAAATCCTATTCTACTCTATATTAATCTTCTATTAAATTTTATTCTTTCCTAGGAAGGAAATGTTCTCAGACTTGGAGAGAAACATTGACCAAGAAAAGATAATTTCATGTTCTTTTCATCCAACCATTTACAATTTAATTTTGATCATTGTCTTGATATAATTCAAATTCCAAAAATAAAACATAGATATAGGAATAGTAAAGAAACATCTTATTTAGGAAAAAAAATAGTAATTATTTGCCATTTCAAAATGATTTTGTCACTTTTTTTTCCATCATTATTGCAAGAATTGACCAAAATATGAAGTATGACCATAGTGCATTTTAAGCATCATCTTTAAATTTTTTTTAACTAAAATTATTCCCATACTTTTAATAATAAAAAATTAGATGATTACAAATCTATAACTACTTATTTTTTTTCATTGGAAGTATTGTTATTTTTCTCAAAATTTCATTACTTGGATCACATTGTAATTTGAGTAATCCACAAATCACGAAAAGAACAGAACTGACCAGAATGCATTTTTGGACAATTTATTAGTCCCTCACAAACATAAGGCAATTTTTATGAATATTAAGAGACTGTCTCTTTTCTGAAAATATTTAAGGTGGGATAGGAAAAAGCATGTCATATGAAGTAAGTTGGTATCTTTAGGCTAGATTAATCTTAAAGACATTTTCACTGCTTTGAATATTACCATAGCAGAGGTTAATTTTTTTTATTTTAATCAGTGATTTTAGTAATCATTAGTCATTTTTAACTATCAACTAGAAAATGTCCTTAGAAAACTTGGGTATATGAATTCACCTGAATAGAAATAACCATTTTATTTTCCTGCACTCACCATGATAATAATTATACTGAAGCATTTGGTGCTATCTGGGCCCCAACTAGAAGTATCAAGTCACTACTTATTTATTTTTTTTAATGTGTTCTGTGAATGTCTCTTGGGATTCATTAGTATAGCATTCTCAATTCGCTCTTATCTATGTTCTTCATTTGTAAAAGGAAATGTAATTTATAGCTATTATTATTTTTTTTTTTTACAAATTTTCTATAACAAAAAATTATTCATTAGAAAAATGTAAAATTTGTCACGTATATAACTAGTATAGGCACATAAGATTGAAATTGTCATATAATTTTTTGGTTTCAACAGATATTTAATTAAACTAATTCCTGAGCATTTCATTACATGATATGTTGAGATACACATTCCATATCTTTTCTTAAAGTGATGAATTAAGATATTCTTTCCATAATCCTTTCCATATGAAAGGAATAACTGAAAAGGAAGGATACTACTTTAGAATCCTAGAGTTTGCAACCTAAAAAGTTAGGGTTCCACAATGAATAAAATAGCTTTTACATGGAAGATTTTTTCATAAATTTCATATCATAAATTTAAAATTCAAAATAATTTGCCACAATAGATTTCCTATCATTTTACTGTATAAAAAGGGAAAATGCGCAAATTTTATTTTACTAAAGTTCTAGTTTAATATCATAATTTTTGCAGTATCATTGAATGAGTCCACTAAAACATTCATTATTGCTCACTTGTTACAGTCATGTCCAATTCTTTGTGACTTTGGATTTGGAGTTTTCTTGGCAAAGATCCTTCTCCAACTCATTTTACAGATGAAGAAGTGAGGCAAATAGGAATAAATGACTTGGCCAAGTTTACACAATAAGTCTCTGAGAGCAGCTTTTAACTTGAGAAGATGAGTCTTCCTGACTCTAGGCCTGGCATTCTATCCATTGTGCCATCTTGATACCTCCCCACCATCTCCCAAACCAAAACATGATCTTACTCTTTCCCTGTCTCTTTCTAAGATGTGCAATTTATGTTGTGTTTATAACTTGAATGAGAACTGAGAAACCTTAAATTCCAAATTGTGTTCAGGATGAACACTCTCAGATTAAAATGACATCAATTTAACCTTTATTATGATTCATCTAAGGATACAGGAATCATAATACAAAATTGGAATCAATAACACTTATCAGTTACCAAGAATGGGCTTCTCTTGGTTCTCTCTGACCCACACAGAAAACTCATTCCAGGCTCTAATTATAGCAAATAATCTTAGGTAACAGTTTTGCTAGTTCACAGGAGCACCACCCCCTTCCTAAGATAATTTTTTCCCCTCCTAGATGAGGAGAAAACTGTACATAAATTGATTAATCAACTTGGAAGCTATTTGAAAGGATGGATTATGAGATTCTGAACTAGGATATTGACTGAGTAGAAAGGAGACTGGTAAAAGTTACAAGAATTTTTTGATTAAACATTATGAAAGTCTTTATAGCGACAAAATATATATAGGCTACAACATGTCTTGGTGGGGACAAATCAAGGAAATTTTAAGTATAGTCTGTTTATGTAATGCATCTTTGCTTATACTGTAAGATGTCATCTTGTATGTTTTTATGTGTATTTACATTGAAGTACACGAGTTATTTTTGATCTGTGAGCTATAAAGTATATGCATATATATATATATACACACACACACACATACACATATTTATGTGTGTGTGGGGGTAAATTTTGTTTTATCACAATTGGATTATATCCTCTGTACAGAGAGCATTCTATAGAGTTCTGTAGACACATTTCTCTGTGGAAAAACTTCTACTTATAGAATCAGAGGCTTCATTTCAATTAATAATCTGAATTGCACAATGAGCTAATAAGTTAAGTAAGTTATCTTAATTAAATATCTAGTATGTGTCAGAAGATGGGACTTAAAACCAAATCTTTCTGACTCACAGTTCAACTCTCTTTGCTTTCTATCATGAAGCCCCTCATGTGTTTGTGTGTGGGATGTGTGTGTATATATATATATATATATATATATATATATATATATATATATATATATATATATATGTTTGTATGTATTTCCGGCAAATGATCAAGGGATTCCAGAATTACATGAGGAGAGTAAGTTGGATTGCTTTGGAAAATTTTAAAGATCTTTAAGGACCCCCAAATTCTCTCTAAAACAAAAAGGCATTATTTTAATAAGTTTCCTCATTCTGTTGCTGAATACTCACAAGTTAAGTAACTGTAGAATAGCCAAAGACTTTACAATGAGGACCATCCAAAACAGGATGAAAAGATTCATGGTAGATATGAGCAGGCTTCAGTATATTCAACCATGGAAGAAGGAGGTATGAAGAAAGAATATATGTGAAATTGTTAGGTTATTCATGGTGTAAAAGTAAGGGATAATTGACACATAGTTTATGTACTCAGCTGGCATTCTTGAAATATCAAGAAAAAATTAAGGAAAGTTTCCACACATACCTCCCCCCACACACACACACGCACACCACCACCACCACCATCATATAGGATAAAATCCCCTACAGACTCATTATGGGAAGGCATGGACACAAGTTGCACAGGTAGCATAAGCATATTTTGATTACAATCACCATTTTCAGTAAAATAAAACTATCTAAATAATTAAGTATGTATATATGTATATACATATATGTGGATACATGTGTCTATATATGTTTAGGAAGAGATTTGTGATTTCAGTGGTATAAGGAATATTAATGAGGAAAATGCAGGAAAACACCAAGGCACATTAGCAACTGCCAAGAAATTTGTTTTTACAAGGAATATATCTTTATCTAAATCATATACTACATTTCTACAAAAGAGATATAAAGAATGGCTCAAAACATAATGCCTGGTGAGGACAGACTTCAGGCACTCCATGAAATAAAACTTAATGAATCACTGCTGATATAAAGAAAGCATTTTCCCCTTCTTACCCCTCTATCTATAATTTTTACATTTCTTGCTACATTGATAATAAATGAGAGTCAAATCAAAAGTCAATGACAGAGAGTTGAGAACCAAAGCAATAAAAGGTTTGTGCTTTACATTTTATTCAAAGAACTGACCTAGAATGGTGATGATTGAGATATAGGAAATGTTCTCTTCAGAATTTTGCCTTCTTTTTAATTTTTATTGCAAATCCTTAGTTAATAATCTGTTACTTTGTAGGCTAAGCAAATCAGGGGAAATTTGTTTTTTTTATTATTTTTTTACTGTTTCTCAACTGAGTTATTGAGGGATTGCTTCACAGTTTACACAAGATCAAATGATTAAGTATTGAGCTGGTACTAAATGCATGTTACTTTAATGTGACAGAGAATTGAATCACCACTATAAAGCATAAGTCTAGCTTCTTACCAGATATTCCCTGCATGATTTAGCTGAGGAGCTTCTAAGAGAAAGAAATTGAGATTAGCCTCCTATTGAACCTCAAAAATCTACTCATTAATTAAAGGAAAGAAGTAACCTTCATCAGTTCATCAAACCCTGAATTTGTCAGGAAGGATTAATAGCTAAAATATTCTGAGTACTTAATCAAAATATCTTCTTTCAGGAATCATGAACAAAGCTTTAGTCAGTTTTACATTGCAGAAACTGAAAAGTATTTCAAATATTGTAAATAAATGTTCAAAATTCAGCTTATTGGTGAATATTTGGAAATGAATATGATACAAAACTGCATAAATAGAAATAGGATTTTTTAAAAAGAAAATTCACCCTTGTTTTTTAAATTCTTTTTTCAAGGAATGTTGGAGCTGGAAGCACCCTTAAATACCTAGTCATTTTCAGGGTGAGAAATTGTGGTTTATTAAGGTCATTGAAATGAAGAAGACTAGCACAATGAGTTAATAGTACAGATAGAATTAAAACCTAAAACTTGACCTTAAGGAAAATTTTAACATCTCTTGGCCTCAGTCTTCATCTATAAATTCGACATGGTCTAGAGAATTTCTATTGAATCTTCCAGCTCTAAAACTATGATGCTATGAAGATATTCCCAGTCTGTTTTGCTTTTTACTATCCAATGCTACGTTTCATACGTAGCAACTTGATGCTAATTCCTGTAAATTTACAGAAGACACATACTTCTTGAAGATCACTTACTTATCTTGTTAAGCTCTAATTACTCATGGGTTTTGGGCAATATGATAAAAATGAAAAAGATCAATAAGAACAAGTTTGAGTCAAACTCCCCATCAGCTGCCGGTTTTCCACTCTGAATATAAACAGATCACTGAATTTGTCATCCTTATAACATATGTATATGTGCATACTCATATACATACATGACACCTTCCTAACCAGCATACTTTTATATGTGCATATATGTATACATATTTTTGGGTATGTATGTAGAGGGAAAGAGAGAGGAAAAGAGAGACAGACAGGCACACAGACACATAGACAGAGAGTTGCTTTCCTTCTTGAAACCAAAAAAATGTGGATCCAAATGGGAGGCCTGACTCATCCTGATTATTTGACATTAGGAAAGTAACAATCTCTCAGTGCCCAAATCTCATAGAGTGTAAATTACAGAAAAAAAGTGATTGCCTGAAATTGCAGGAATTTCTTTGATGAGAGTTTCCTTTGCCAGTGAAATTAAGAGTTTTTTCCTTCTGTAATTAAATTCTGTGTGGTGTTTTAAAGTTCATAACAAATATATATTATTTTATTTTAGCTTTGTAATAACCTTGTGGTATACAAAAAAATCCTGTTTAGTATAAATATTATTATTCCAGTTCACAAACTAAAGCTTGAGAGGTGAAAGACTTATGAAGATCCTCAAAACTAGCAAGTGAAATAGCCACAATATCCCAAATTCACACAAAGATCTTGAGGAGTTTACAGTCTACTGAGAAGATATGAGATTGAAGCAAAATAGTCAGATAGGTAGGATTAAAAACAAAAAAAAAATGCTAAAACAGTCCATGTCTTTTGCCCTATTATATCACTGCTATATCTATACTTAAAAGAGAAGGCATAGGGGGAAATGTACTACATATACATAAATATTTATAGCATTTATTTTTTGTGATGATAAAACAATAACCCTGGAACTTTAAATAAAGAGATGCCAATCAATTGAGGAATGTTTTGATAAATTACAACATATGAATATGATAGATTATTGGTGTGATGTAAGAGATGAGAAAATAGATGATATGGAAAAGACATGAAAAGACTGACAGAAACTGATGCAGAGGAAAATACAATATCCACATTATAAATATTAAGAATTTTGAAGACTTTTATAAATTTATGAAACCAAAATGGATGGGATTAGAATAATTTAAACAATAATATTGTAAACATCAATAAGTATGAAAGCACTATAAATAATAATCAATGTACAAATCATTGATTGCAATTTTATAGAACTAATGAGGAAACATTCTATCTACTTCCTGACAGAGTAATAATGGATTTAAGGTGCAGAATAAAACAAATGAAGGGTATCCAAAAACTATTAGTGTGAATTTATGTTGTTAATATTTGTAATTCATTACACATAATTCTAACATGGAGATTTTCTTCTCTTTTTTTCTTTCTTAAATAGACTTAGGAGTGGGAAGGAGAAAATAAAGGACGGAATATGCAATAAATGTGGAATATAGTATGCATTTTCAGACAAGGTCACTGTATTGTTACTTTTCCTTATTTGCTATACTTTGTTGCAAGTTGTTCATGAAATGAGGTTAATCTAGAATATTTGTAATGTTAAAAAATTAATTATTGAATGAGGAAAACAGTTAATCTGAAAAGATCCTGTTTAGAATGTATGAAGCAGGTAACAGTTTGGCAATTTTCAAAACTCAGTTTTGCAAATAAAGACGACGAGGATATATATTTCTGTCTTGCTGCATGGACTAGGAAGAAGAATTTTAGATATGGATTATATTAGGAAATTTTTGCAATTTTTTTTTTTACTTTTGTGCTTTGAAAATTACTTCTTAATTGTTTATTGTTTTAGAGTGTCACTGTTGTTTTTAGAGTTATATAACCTTTCATATTATATAATATTTATATTTATATCTTTGGTAAGAATATATATTACATATTATATAATATAGATTATGAGAAGTATGTAATGTAAAAAAAATAGTTCACTAGAGTTGGGAAATCTGGGTGTTAGTACTGCCTCTTTAACTTTCTTATCATTTGACCTTGGATAAGTCATTTGATCTCTTTGGGACAAAGTTTCCTCATTTATGAAAAAATAAGATTAGATTTGATAATCTCTAAGGTTCTTTTGAGCTTTAAAATTCTATAACTAACCTTCACATTTCAACACAGATCCCTCAATCCTGCTCAGCTTGAAACTTTTTTTCCTTTTTCTTTTTTCTTTAATTAATTGTTATAATTATAACATTTTCTTTGACAGTACATATGCATAGGTAATTTTTTTTTTACAACATTATCCCTTGTATTCCTTTCTGTTCCGAGTTTTTCCCCTCCTTCCCTCCACCCCCTCTCCTAGATGGCAGGCATTCCCATACATATTAAATATCTTATAGTATATCCTAGATACTACATATATATATATTCGGTTCTGCATATATATATGCAGAACCGAATTTTTTTGTTATTGTTGCAAAGGAAGGATTGTATTCCCAAGGTAAAAATAATCTGGGAAGAGAAACAAAACAAAACAAAACAAAACAAAAATGCTCACAGTTTGCACTCATTTCCCAGTATTCCTTTTCTGGATGTAGCTGATTCTGTCCATCATTGACCAATTGGAATTGGATTAGCTCTTCTCTATGTTGAAGATATCCACTTCCATCAGAATACATCCTCATACAGTATCATTGTTGAAGTGTATAATGATCCCCTAGTTCTGCTCGTTTCACTCAGAATCAGTTGATGTAAGTCTCTCCAAGCCTCTCTGTATTCCTCCTGTTGATCATTTCTTACTGAACAATAATATTCCATAATATTCATATACCATAATTTACCCAACCATTCTCCAATTGATCGACATCCATTCATTTTCCAGTTTCTAGCTACTAGGAAAAGGGCTGTCACAAACATTTTGGCACATACAGGTCCCTTTCCCTTCTTTAGTATTTCCTTGGGATATAAGCCCAGTAGTAGTATGGCTGGGTCAAAGGATATGCACATTTTGATAACTTTTTGGGCACAATTCCAGATTGCTCTCCAGAATGGTTGGATTCTTTCACAACTCCACCAACAATGCATCAGTTCCCAGTTTTCCCACCGCCCCTCCAACATTCATCGTTATTTTGTTCCTGTCATCTTAGCCAATCTGACAGGTGTGTAATGATACCTCAGAGTTGTCTTAATTTGCATTTCTCTGATCAATAGTGATTTGGAACACTCTTTCATATGAATAGAAATAGTTTTAATTTCATCATCTGAAAATTGTCTATTCATATCCTTTGACCATGTATCAATTGGAGAATGGCTTGATTTCTTATAAATTAAAGTCAATTCTCTGTATATTTTGGAGATGAGGCCTTTATCAGAACCTTTAACTGTAAAAATGTTTTCCCAATTTGTTACTTCCCTTCTAATGTTGTTTGCATTAGTTTTGTTTGTGCAGAAACTTTTTAATTTGGTGTAATCAAAATGTTCTATTTTGTGATCAATAATGGTCTCTAGTTCTCCCTTGGACACAAACTCCTTCCTCCTCCACAAGTCTGAGAGATAAACCATCCCATGTTCCTCCAATTTATTTATGATTTCGTTCTTTATGCCTAAATCTTGGACCCATTTTGAGCTTATCTTAGTATGTGGTATTAAATGTGGTTCAATGCCTAGTTTCTACATACTAATTTCCAGTTTTCCCAGCAGTTTTTCTCAAATAATGAATTCTTATCCCAAAAATTGGGATCTTTGGGCTTGTCAAACACTAGATTGCTATTTTTATTCACTATCTTGCCCTGTGAACCTAACCTATGCCACTGATCAACTAGTCTATTTCTTAGCCAATACCAATGGTGATTGTTGCTTTATAATACAATTCTAGTTCAGGTACAGCTAGACCACCTTCATTTTTTTTTTTTTTCATTACTTTCCTTGAAATTCTCGACCTTTTGTTGTTCCATATGAATTCTGTTGTTATTTTTTCTAGGTCATTAAAATTGTTTCTTGGGAGTCTGATTGGCATAGCACTAAATAAATAGATTAGTTTAGGGAGTATTGTCATCTTAATTATATTCCCTCAGCCTATCCAAGAGCACTTAATGTCTTTCCAGTTATTTAAATATGAAGTTATTTTTGTGGCAAGTGTTTTGTAATTTTGCTCATATAATTCCTGACTTTCCTTTGGTAGACATATTCCCAAATATTTTATACTATCGACTGTTATTTTGAATGGAATTTCTCTTTGTATCACTTGCTATTGGATTGTGTTTGTAATATATAAAAATGCTGAGGATTTATGTGGATTTATTTTGTATCCTGCAACTTTGCTAAAGTTCTGAATTATTTTTAATAGCTTTTTAGCAGAATCTTTGGGGTTCTCTAAGTCTACTATCATGTCATCTGCATAGAGTGATAGTTTGATTTCCTCATTACCTACTCTAATTCCTTGAATCTCTTTTTCGGCTCTTATTGCCGAGACTAGTGTTTCTAGTACAATATTGAATTGTAAGGGTGATAGTGGGCAACCTTGTTTCACTCCTGATCTTACTGGGAAAGGTTCCAGTTTATTGCCATTACATATGATGTTTACTGACGGTTTTAAATATGTGCTCCTTATTATTTTAAGGAATAGTCCATTTATTCCTATACTCTCAAGTATTTTTAGTAGGAATGGATATTAGATTTTATCAAATGCTTTTTCTGCATCTATTGAGATGATCATATGGTTTTTGTTAATTTTATTATTGATATAGTTGATTATGCTAATAGTTTTCCTAATATTGAACCAGTCCTGCATTCCTGGTATACATCCCACTTGGTCATAGTATATATCCCGGGGATAATTTTCTGAAGTCTTTTTGCTAATATTTTATTTAAGATTTTAGCATCAATATTCATTAGGGAGATTGGTCTATAATTTTCTTTCTCAGTTTTCAGCCTACCTGGTTTAGGTATCAGTACCATGTCTGTGTCATAAAAGGAATTTGGTAGGACTCCTTCAATCCCTATTTTTTCAAATAGTTTATATAGAATTGGAGTTAGTTTTTCTTTAAATGTTTGGTAGAATTCACATGTAAATCCATCTGTTCCTGGGGATTTTTTTTTAGGGAGTTGGTTAATAGCTTGTGCTATTTCTTTTTCTGAAATGGGACTATTTAGACTATTGACTTCTTCCTCTGTTAATCTGGGCAAGCTATATTTTTGAAAGTATTCTTCCATTTCATTTAAGTTACCGAATTTATTGGCATAAAGTTGAGCAAAGTAGCTCCTAATGATTGTTCTAATTTCCTCTTCATTAGTGATGAGTTCTCCCTTTTCATTTTTAAGACTAACAATTTGCTTTTCCTTTTTCCTTTTTTAATCAGATTCACTAAGGGTTTGTCTATTTTGTTGTTTTTTTCATAGAACCAACTCTTAGTTTTATTAATTAAATCAATAGTTTTTTTTTTTTACTTTCAATTTTATTAGTCTCACCTTTTATTTTTAGAATTTCAAGTTTCGTGTTTGTCTGGGGATTTTTAATTTGTTCCTTTTCTAGCAATTTTAGTTATTCGATTTATGGTGAAACTTCTTCCACTTCATTGAAAAGTGAAAGGGGGAGCCAAGATGGCGGAGAAGAAACACACTACTCAGTGAACGTCCTCACTCCCTCACAACCAATTAGATAAATTAAGTCTCAAAATTAGCTCAGGACTGATAGATACCACAAGGACTGGAAGCACGACTTACCAGCTGAAGAGAATCTGGAGTTTCAACAGGAAAGGTCAATTCTCAGGGGAGGAATAAGAAAGACCAGCACAGACGGTGGGGTAGGGGCACACTGCGCCCATTGCGCTGGGAGGGGCTCTGGGATCAGAGAAGCCACTGAGGTAAAGGAATCTGGCACAGGCTGTTAGCTCTTCTCTGCTAATTATTTAGCAGTTCAGAAGAGAAAGCCAAAATATTTTAAAACTCAGATTAGATTTCCCCCCCCCCCACCCTGGGGGTGACTCGGCAGAGACTTGGCACCAGGGGGTGTGGCCTCAGCTACCTCCTGAGAATAGTTAAGAGACTGACAAGTGGGTGGATACGGCCCAAGGCAACACACACTGCCTAGCTTAGCTGGAGGGAGTGGAACTCAGCTCCAGGAAGTCCCAGAGAAGCGGAACCTTTGAACTAGGGACCGCGGTTTCTGGCAGACACTTCCAGTTTGAGCGCAGGGGCTTCTTACGTCACCTGCTGCAGACATCCACTCCCCACCCGGACACATAGGCTGAGCTTCTTGCTGTCTTCACTATTATTCTACGCCCTCAAAGCACAGCAGTGCTAATCACCTCTGAGGCGCTTCCAGGGAGGGGGTGGGGAACTCTCTCCCAGAGCTCTCTCTTAGCGCGGGCGCAGGGGCCGCTGCATCCATCCGGTCTGGGAGGAAGCTGGTAAAGAAGTAAATAATTTCCTACCCCAGGGACAGACCCCAAAACATTTTTTAAGTATGAGCAAAAAAGCTAGAAAAACTATAGATTCCTTCTATACAGAGAAAGAGCGGGTACCCAACCCCGAGGAAGTTAACAGCAAAGATTCAGAAGATAACAACCTAAAGGGGAACGATTCCTGCCCCCCATCACATAACTCTCTCCTAGAAGAAGCTCTTAAGAAATTGAGGGAGATTGAAGAAAAATGGGGCAAGGAAAGGGAAGTTATGATAGAGAATAACAACGTCCTGAAATTGGAGTTGGAAAAAATAAAGAATTCACAGGAGATGCAGGGAAACAAAATTAGTGAATTAGAAAAGGTTAAAAAAACACAGGAAAGTAGGATTTCTGAATTGGAAAAGATAAAAAAGTCTCAAGAAAATAGAATTACTGAATTGGAAAAAGAAAATAATTCTCAAAAAAAAAAATTAGGGAAATGGAAAAAAACTCAATAGAGCAAAATAATTCATTTAAAAACGAAATTGGGCATTTACAAAAAGAACTAAAAACTGTGAAAGAAGAAAATAACTCCTTAAAAGTCAGGATGGAACAAATAGAAATGAATGATTCACAGAGAACCCAAGAATCAGTCAAACAAAACAAAAAAAATGAGAAGCTGGAGAACAACGTCAAATACTTACTGGGAAAATCTATAGACCTGGAAAATAGATCTAGGAGAGATAATCTGCGGATTATTGGACTTCCAGAAAACTATGACCAAAAAAAGAGCCTAGATTCTATTTTACAGGAAATTATCAAAGAGAACTGTCCAGAGATAATAGAAACAGAAGGGAAAGTAGATGTGGAAAGAATTCATCGAACTCCTTCTGAAATAGACCCTAAAAAAAGAACACCACGGAATATTGTGGCTAAGCTGCAGAATTACCACACAAAGGAGAAAATCCTGCAAGCAGCTAGAAAAAAACAATTTAAATACCAAGGTGCCACAATAAGGGTCACCCAAGATCTGGCTGCCTCCACATTAAAAGATAGAAGGGCCTGGAACCTGATATTCCGTAAGGCAAAAGATCAAGGACTGCAACCAAGAATGAACTACCCAGCTAAGTTTAGCATCTTTTTCCACGGAAGAAGATGGTCATTCAATGAAACAGAGGAATTCTATATGTTTCTAAGAAAAAAACCAGACTTAAACAAAAAATTTGATCTACATCCACAAGACTGAAGAGAAACAGAAAAAGGTACACAGAACCCTTGAGAACTGTAACTCTGTTGTGGGTATATAAAAAATACTCAAGGATAATTTGATTTTACTGATATAAAAGAAAAAAAGGGGGGTGTAGTAAAGGGAAGGAGGTCGGTTCAGAAAAAGGGGAAGGAGTGATAAAAAGAGGGAAACTACATCCCAGGAAGAGACATAGAAAATACACCATATCTGAGGGAACTTAGTGAGGGGGAGAATCATTGTGTGAATCTTACTCTCATCAGAAGAGGCTCAAAGAGTAAATAATTAACATATTTGTTTTTCAGAGAATTTTCTCTCACCTCATTAAAAGGGGGGAGAGGAAAAGGGAAAAGTAAAAGGGGAATAAGTGAAGGGACTTGGAGGGAGGGGGGAGGGATCCTAAAAAAAAAAAAAAAAAAAAAAAAAAAGAGGGAGGGTTGCGCGTCACAAGGGGGGTCTGTAAATTAAATATCGGGGAGGGGGATCAGGGGGGTCAAGGGAAAAAAGCATAATCTGGGGATAATACGATGGCAGGAAATACAGAATTAGTAATTTTAACTGTAAATGTAAATGGGATGAACGATCCCATCAAACGGAGACGGATAGTAGATTGGATCAAAAAGCAGAACCCTACAATATGTTGCCTACAGGAAACACACTTAAAGCAGGGAGATACATACAGAGTAAAGGTAAAAGGTTGGAACAGAGCCTATTATGCTTCAGGTAAAGCCAAAAAAGCAGGGGTAGCTATCCTTATCTCAGATCAAGCAAAAGCAGAAGTAGATCTCGTTAAAAAAGATAAGGAAGGAAACTATATCCTGCTGAAAGGTAGCATAAATAATGAAGCCATATCAATACTAAACATATATGCACCAAGTGGTATAGCATCTAACTTTCTAAAGGAAAAGTTAAGAGAACTGCAAGAAGAAATAGACAGTAAAACTATAATAGTGGGAGATCTCAACCTTGCACTCTCAGATTTAGACAAATCAAACCACAAAACAAACAAGAAAGAAATTAAAAAAGTAAATAGAACATTAGAAAAACTAGGTATGATAGACCTTTGGAGAAAACTGAATGGCAATAGGAAGGAATATACTTTCTTCTCAGCAGTTCATGGATCCTATACAAAAATTGACCATATACTAGGACATAAAGATCTCAAAATTAAATGTAGGAAGGCAGAAATAATAAATGCCTTCTTCTCAGATCACAATGCAATAAAAGCTACATTCAGTAAAAAGTTAGGGGTAAATAGACCAAAAAGTAATTGGAAACTGAATAATCTCATCTTAAAGAATGACTGGGTGAAAGAGCAAATTATAGAAACAATTAACAATTTCACCCAAGATAATGATAATGATGAGACATCATATCAAAATCTTTGGGATGCAGCTAAAGCGGTAATAAGGGGAAATTTTATATCTTTAGAGGCTTATTTGAAGAAAATTGAGAAAGAGAAGATTAACGAATTGGGCTTACAACTTAAAAGGCTAGAAAAAGACCAAATTATAAACCCCCAACCAAAAATTAAACTCGAAATACAAAAATTAAAAGGAGAAATCAATAAAATTGAAAGTAAAAAAACTATTGAATTAATAAATAAAACCAAGAGTTGGTTTTATGAAAAAGCCAATAAAATAGATAAACCTTTGGTAAATTTGATCAAAAAAAAGAAAGAGGAAAATCAAATTGATAGTCTTACAAATGAAAAGGGGGATCTTTCCACCAATGAAGAGGAAATTAGAGAAATAATAAGGAGTTACTTTGCCCAACTTTATGCCAATAAATTTGATAACTTAAGTGAAATGGATGACTTCCTCCAAAAATATAGGCTCCCTAGATTAACAGAGGAGGAGATAAATTGCTTAAATAGTCCCATTTCAGAAAAAGAAATAGAACAAGCTATTAATCAACTCCCCAGGAAAAAATCCCCAGGGCCAGATGGATTCACATGTGAATTCTACCAAACATTTAAAGAACAATTAGCCCCAATGTTATATAAATTATTTGAAAAAATAGGGGATGAAGGAGTCCTACCAAATTCCTTTTATGACACAGACATGGTACTGATACCTAAACCTGGTAGATCGAAAACTGAGAAAGAAAATTATAGACCAATCTCCTTAATGAATATTGATGCTAAAATCTTAAATAAGATATTAGCAAAAAGACTTCAGAAAATCATCTCCAAGATAATACACTATGATCAAGTAGGATTTATTCCAGGAATGCAGGGCTGGTTTAATATTAGGAAAACTATTAATATAATTGACCATATTAATAATCAAATTAATAAGAACCATATGATCATCTCAATAGATGCAGAAAAAGCATTTGACAAAATCCAACATCCATTCCTACTAAAAACTCTTGAGAGTATAGGAATAAATGGATTATTCCTTAGAATAATCAGGAGTATATATTTAAGACCGTCAGTAAGCATAATATGCAATAGAAATAAACTGCAACCTTTCCCAGTAAGATCAGGAGTGAAACAAGGTTGCCCACTATCACCATTACTATTCAATATAGTACTAGAAACGCTAGCCTCGGCAATAAGAGCCGAGAAAGAGATTCAAGGAATTAGAGTAGGAAATGAGGAAATTAAACTATCACTTTTTGCAGATGACATGATGGTATACTTAGAGAACCCCAAAGACTCTGCTAAAAAGCTACTAGAAATAATTCAAAATTTCAGCAAAGTGGCAGGATACAAAATAAATCCACATAAATCCTCGGCATTTTTATATATCACTAACAAAATGCAACAGCAAGAGATACAAAGAGAAATTCCATTCCAAACAAATGTTGAGAGTATAAAATATTTGGGAATCCATCTACCAAAGAAAAGTCAGGAATTATATGAGAAAAATTACAAAACACTTGCCACAAAAATAAAATCAGATTTAAATAATTGGAAAGACATTCAGTGGTCTTGGATAGGCCGAGCGAATATAATAAAGATGACAATACTCCCCAAACTAATCTATTTATTTAGTGCTATACCAATCAGACTCCCAAGAAACTATTTTAATGACCTAGAAAAAATAACAACAAAATTCATATGGAAGAATAAAAGGTCAAGAATTGCAAGGGAACTAATGAAAAAAAACTCAGAGGAAGGTGGTCTAAGTGTACCTGATCTAAAGCTATATTATATAGCAGCAGTCACCAAAACCATTTGGTATTGGCTAAGAAATAGACCGGTAGATCAGTGGAACAGATTAGATACAAAGGACAAAAAAGGGTACATCTATAGCAATCTAATCTTTGACAAACCCAAAGATTCCAACATTAGGGATAAAAATTCATTATTCGGAAAAAACTGTTGGGAAAACTGGAAATTAGTATGGCAGAAATTAGATATGGATCCACACTTAACACCATATACCAAGATAAGATCAAAATGGGTCCATGATTTAGGCATAAAGAGGGAGATAATAAATAGATTAGAGGAACAGAGGATAATCTACCTCTCAGACTTGTGGAGGAGGAAGGAATTTATGACCAGAGGAGAACTAGAGATCATTATTGATCACAAAATAGAAGATTTTGATTACATCAAACTAAAAAGTTTCTGTACAAATAATACTAATGCAAACAAGATTAGAAGGGAAGTAACAAATTGGGAAAATATTTTTAAAAACAAAGGTTCTGACAAAGGTCTCATTTCCAAAATATATAGAGAACTGACCATAATTTATAAGAAACCGAACCATTCTCCAATTGATAAATGGTCAAAGGATATGAACAGACAATTCTCAGAGGAAGAAACTGAAACTATATCCACTCACATGAAAGAGTGTTCCAAATCACTACTGATCAGAGAAATGCAAATTAAGACCACTCTGAGATACCACTACACACCTGTCAGATTGGCTAAGATGACAGGAACAAATAATGACAAATGTTGGAGGGGATGTGGGGAAATTGGGACACTAATACATTGCTGGTGGAGTTGTGAAAGAATCCAGCCATTCTGGAGAGCAATCTGGAATTATGCCCAAAAAGTTATCAAACTGTGCATACCCTTTGACCCAGCAGCGCTACTACTGGGATTATATCCCAAAGAAATACTAAAGAGCGGAAAGAGACATATATGTGCCAAAATGTTTGTGGCAGCTCTTTTTGTTGTAGCTAGAAACTGGAAGATGAATGGATGTCCATCAGTTGGAGAATGGTTGGGTAAATTGTGGTATATGAAAGTTATGGAATATTATTGCTCAGTAAGAAATGACCAGCAGGAGGAATACAGAGAGGGTTGGAGAGACTTAAATCAACTGATGCTGAGTGAAATGAGCAGAACCAGAAGATCACTGTACACTTCAACAACAATACTGTATGAGGATGTATTCTGATGGAAGTGGAAATCTTCAACATAAAGAAGATCCAACTCACTTCCAGTTGATCAATGATGGACAGAGGTAGATACACCCAGAGAAGAAACACTGGGAGGGGAATGTAAATTGTTAGCACTAATATCTGTCTGCCCAGGTTGCATGTACCTTCGGATTCTAATGTTTATTGTGCAACAAGAAAATAATATTCACACACATGTATTGTACTTAGACTATATTGTAACACATGTAAAATGTATGGTATTGCCTGTCGTCGGGGGGAGGGAATAAAGGGAGGGGGGGTAATTTGGAAAAATGAATAAAAAAAAAAATAAAAAAATAAAAAAAAAAAAAAAAAAAAGAAAAGTGAAAGGGAATTTTTATTTTATTTTATAATTATAACATTTTTGACAGTACATATGCATGGGTAATTTTTTACAACATTATCCCTTGCACTTACTTCTATTCAGATTTTTTCCCTTCCTCCCCCAACCCCCTCCCCCAGATGGCAAGCAGTCTTATATATGTTAAATATATTACAGTATATTCTAGTTACAATATATGTGTGTAGAACCGAATTTTTTGTTGCACAGGAAGAATTGAATTCAGAAGGTAAAAATAACAGTTTACATTCATTTCCCAGTGTTCCTTTTCTGGATGTAGCTGATTCTGTCCATCATTAATCAATTGGAATTGGATTAGCTCTTCTCTATGTTGAAGAAATCCACTTCCATCAGCATACATCCTCATACAGTATCATTGTTGAAGTGTATAATGATTTTCTGGTTCTGCTCGTTTCACTCAGCATCAGTTGATGTAAGTCTCTCCAAGCCTCTCTGTATTTCTCCTGTTGGTCATTTCTTATAGAACAATAATAATCCATAACATTCATATACCATAGTTTACCCAACCATTCTCCAATTGATGGACATCCATTCATCTTCCAGCTTCTAGCCACTATGAAAAGGGCTGCCACAAACATTTTGGCACATACAGGACCCTTTCCCTTCTTTAGTAGTTCCTTGGGGTATAAGCCCAGTAGTAGTATGGCTGGGTCAAAGGATATGCACATTTTGATAACTTTTTGGGCATAATTCCAGATTGCTCTCCAGAATGGTTGGATTCTTTCACAACTCCACCAACAATGCATCAGTGTCCCAGTTTTCCCACAGCCCCTGCAACATTCATCGTTATTTGTTCCTGTCATCTTAGCCAATCTGACAGGTGTGTAATGATACCTCAGAGTTGTCTTAATTTGCATTTCTCTGATCAATAGTGATTTGGAACACTCTTTCATATGAGTGGAAATAGTTTTAATTTCATCATCTGAAAAGTGTCTGTTCATATCCTTTGACCATTTATCAATTGGAGAATGGCTTGATTTCTTATAAATTAAAGTCAATTATCTGTATATTTTGGAGATGAGGCCTTTATCAGAACCTTTAACTGTAAAATTTTTTTCCCAATTTGTTACTTCCCTTCTAGTCTTGTTTGCATTAGTTTTGTTTGTGCAGAAACTTTTTAATTTGGTGTAATCAAAATGTTCTATTTTGTGATCAATAATGGTCTCTAGTTCTCCCTTGGACACAAACTCCTTCCTCCTCCACAAGTCTGAGAGGTAAACCATCCCATGTTCCTCCAATTTATTTATGATTTCGTTCTTTATGCCTAAATCTTGGACCCATTTTGAGCTTATCTTAGTATGTGGTATTAAATGTGGGTCCATGCCTAGTTTCTGCCATACTAATTTCCAGTTTTCCCAGCAGTTTTTCTCAAATAATGAATTCTTATCCCAAAATTTGGGATCTTTGGGTTTGTCAAAGATTAGATTGCTATTTTTATTCACTATCTTGCCCTGTGAACCTAATCTATGCCACTGATCAACTAGTCTATTTCTTAGCCAATAACAAATGGTTTTGGTGACTGCTGCTATATAATATAGCTTTAAATCAGGTACACTTAGACCACCTTCCTCTGACTTTTTTTTCATTAGTTCCCTTGCAATTCTCAACCTTTTATTCTTCCATATGAATTTTGTTGTTATTTTTTCTAGGTCATTAAAATAGTTTCTTGGGAGTCTGATTGGTATAGCACTAAATAAATAGATTAGTTTGGGGAGTATTGTCATCTTTATTATATTCGCTCGGCCTATCCAAGAACACTGAATGTCTTTCCAATTATTTAAATCTGACTTTATTTTTGTGGCAAGTGTTTTGTAATTTTGCTCATATAATTCCTGACTCTTCTTTGATAGATATATTCCCAAATATTTTATACTATCGACTGTTATTTTGAATGGAATGTCTCTTTGTATCTCTTGCTGTTGGATTGTGTTGGTAATGTATAAAAATCCTGAGGATTTATGTGGATTTATTTTGTATCCTGCGACTTTGCTAAAATTCTGAATTATTTCTAATAACTTTTTAGCAGAGTCTCTGGGGTTCTCTAAGTATACCATCATGTCATCTGCGAAAAGTGACAATTTGGTTTCTTCATTTCCTACTCTAATTCCTTGGATCTCTTTCTCGGCTCTTATTGCCAAGGCTAGAGTTTCTAGTACTATATTGAATAGTAATGGTGATAGTGGGCAAGCTTGTTTCACTCCTGATCTTACAGGGAAAGGTTCTAGTTTATCACCATTACATATGATGTTTACTGAAGGTTTTAAATATATTCTCCTTATTATTTTAAGGAATAGTCCATTTATTCCTATACTCTCAAGCGTTTTTAGTAGGAATGGATGTTGGATTTTATCAAATGCCTTTTCTGCATCTATTGAGATGATCATATGGTTTTTATTAATTTGATTATTAATATGGTCAATTATACTAATAGTTTTCCTAATATTAAACCAGCCCTGCATTCCTGGTATAAATCCCACTTGGTCATAGTGTATTATTCTGGGGATGATTTTCTGAAGTCTATTTGCTAATATTTTATTTAAGATTTTAGCATCAATATTCATTAGGGAGATTGGTCTATAGTTTTCTTTCTCAGTTTTTGACCTACCTGGTTTAGGTATCAGTACCATGTCTGTGTCATTGAAGGAATTTGGTAGGACTCCTTCAATCCCTATTTTTTCAAATAGTTTACATAGCATTGGAGTTAGTTGTTCTTTAAATGTTTGGTAGAATTCACCTGTAAATCCATCTGGTCCTGGGGACTTTTTCTTAGGAAGTTGGTTAATAGCTTGGTCTATTTCTTTTTCTGAGATGGGACTATTTAGACTACTTACTTCTTCCTCTGTTAATCTGGGCAAGCTATATTTTTGAAGGTATTCTTCCATTTCATTTAAGTTATCGAATTTATCAGCATAAAGTTGAGCAAAGTAGCTCCTAACTATTGTTCTAATTTCCTCTTCATTAGTGGTGAGTTCACCCTTTTCATTTTCAAGACTATCAATTTGCTTTTTCTCTTTCCTTTTTTTAATCAGGTTTACTAAGGGTTTGTCTATTTTGTTGGTTTTTTCAGAAAACCAACTCTTAGTTTTATTAATTAATTCAATAGTTTTTTTACTTTCAGTTTTATTAATCTCACCTTTTATTTTTTGAATTTCAAGTTTTGTGTTTGTCTGGGGGTTTTTAATTTGTTTCTTTTCTAGCAATTTTAGTTGTAAGCCCAATTCGTTGGCCCTCTCTTTCTCTATTTTATGCATGTAGGCCTCTAGAGATATAAAACTTCTCCTTATTACTGCTTTGGCTGTATCTCACACGTTTTGGTATGATGTCTCTTTATTATCATTTTCTTGGTTGAAGTTATTAATTTTGTCTATGATTTGCTGTTTTACCCAGTCATTCTTTAGTATAAGATTATTTAGTTTCCAATTATTTTTTGGTCTATTTTCCCCTGGCTTTTTATTAAATGTAATTTTGATTGCATTGTGGTCTGAAAAGGATGCATTTACTATTTCTGCCTTACTGCATTTGATTTTGAGGTTTTTATGTCCTAGTATATGATCAATTTTTGTATAGGTTCCATGAATTGCTGATAAGAAAGTGTACTCCTTTCTCTCTCCATTTAGCTTTTGCCAAAGATCTATCATATCAAACTTTTCTAGTATTCTATTTACCTCTTTGACTTCTTTCTTATTTATTTTCTGGTTTGATTTATCTAATTCTGAGACTGCAAGGTTGATATCTCCCACAATTATAGTTTTGCTGTCTATTTCTTTTTGTAGCTTTCTTAATTTCCCTTTTAAGAATTTAGATGCTGCACCACTTGGTGCATATTGATACTGCTTCATTATCTATGCTACCCTTTAGCTGGATATAATGCTCTTCCTATCTCTTTTAATTAGATCAATTTTTGTTTTTGCTATATCTGAGATGAGAATGGATACCCCTGCTTTTTTGGCTTCACCTGAAGCATAGTAGATTCTGCTCCGCCCTTTAACTTTTATTTTGAATGTATCACCCTGTTTCAAGTGTGTTTCCTGTAAACAACATAGAGTAGGATTCTGGCTTTTAATCCAGTCTGCTAACTGCTTCTTTTTTATGAGGGAGTTTGCCCCATTCACATTTATGGTTAGAATGACTAATTCTATATTGCTTGCCATCCTGTTAACTCCTGCTTATGCTTTTCTCCTTTCCTTTCCTCTTAGCCCCCTACCCAGTATTAAACTTGTGAACACCACTTGCTTTTCACAGCCCTCCCTTTTTAGTATCCCTCCCCCCCATAAAAGTTCCTCTTCCTATTTTACCCCTTTTTTTCACAATTTCTGTATTGCTTTCCCCTTAGCTTACTCCTTGCTTCTCACTTTTCAATGAAGTAGAAGAAATTTCACAGCAAATTGAATATGTCTATTGATACACACTATGTTCATCTCCCTCCTTTCTTTTTCTCAAATATAATAGGTTACCTTTGCCTCTTCATGAGATGTAGTACCACTACTTTACCCTTTTTTATGATATAATTTCCTTTCCACCTCTAGTTTCTAGTACAAATTTTACATGTGTTCTTTACATATCTTTATGGCAGAAATATAGTTCTCAAGATTTCTTTTTACCTTTTTAGAAATCTCTTGAATTCTGTATTTGAAGATCAAACATTTTGTGTAGATCTGGTTTTTTAATCAAGAATAGATGGAATTCATTTATTTCATTAAATGTCCATCTTCTTCCCTGGAAAACGATGCTCATTTTTTCTGCGTAAATTATTCTTGGCTGTATACCAAGTTCCTTAGCCTTTGGGAATATTGTTCCAGGCCCTTCATTTTTTTTAATGTGGATGTTGCTAGATCCTGGATTATTCTTATTGTGGCTCTTTCATATCTGAATTTCTTTTTTCTAGCAGCTTCCAATATTTTTTCCTTTGTCTGATGTTTCTTGAACTTGGCCACTATATTTCTTGGCGTTTTGATTTTAAGGTCCCTTTCAGTAGGTGATTGATAATTTTTTTTCAATGTCAATTTTACCCTCTGTTTCCAAAACATTTGGCCAGTTCTCTTTGATAATTTCCTGGAAAATAGTGGCCAGGTTCTTTTTTTCCCTCACATTTTTCAGGGAGTCATATTATTCTTAAATTGCCTCTCCTGGATCTGTTTTTCAGGTCTGTTGTCTTTCCAATAGTGTACTTGACATTCTTTTCAATTGTTTCATTTTTCTGGTTTTGCTTTACTACTTCTTGGTTTCTCCTTGAGTCATTCATTTCTACTTGTTCGAGTTTAATTTTCAATGATGTATTTTATTCATTCACTTTTTAAATATCTTTTTGTAATTGTCCAATTGAGTTTTTAAGTGAGTTTTTTTCTTCTATGGAATTTTTTTCCATTTCATCCATTTTATTTTTTAGAGAGCTGTTTTCTTTTTCCAGTTCACTAATTTTATTTCTCAATGATTTGTTTTCTTTATCCACTGTGTCTTTAAATCCCTGGGATGACTTCTCCAGACTCTCTGGCCAAGCTTCTTTTTCCTTTTTCCCATTTCTCTTCTAGTTCTCTTGTGAGAGCCTTTTTGATTTCCTGTATGAGAGTCTTATGTATTGAGGAGCAGATCATATCCTCCTTAGGGGATTCCTCTGGAGACAAACTGCTTTTAGTCTCCTCAGTGTTTGAAGTCTGCTATCTCTACATACAGAAGCTGTCAATGGTTAGAGCCCTTTTAAATTTTTTTATTCATTTTGTCAGAGTGGGAATAGAAGAAAACAAATTGACAAGAGAAACAATTGGTCTCTTTTGGGGGAGAGGATGGGGCTGGATGGTATTACTGGGCTTATTCTATAGACTGCGGGAGATAGCAGCAAGGCACTAGCAAGCAGAGATTGTTGCTTGCAGCACCTGTGCTCTGAGGTTCTAAGAACAAGCTGAGTCACTCTGGGTGGGTATGGGGGTGGCCAGGTCTTGAGAGATGCTAGCTTTCTGTGGTTTTATTCTTCACCTCCGGTGTTTACACCCTCTCTGTTGTTCCTGGCTTGATGCGACTTGATGGAACATCCACACTGGGGTAAAAGTCTTTTTCACAGAAAAGGAAGAGATCTCCCCCCTCCCGCCTCAGGTCTGAGCTATGTGAGCTGCCTGTCTTGCTCTTGCTGCCTGCCCTCAGTCTGTGCCCAGTGTGTTCAACCCTCCCCAGAGCAAACACAGACCTTCTCTATTGAATTTCAAGGATGTCTTCTGTTGGTGATTATTTGTGGGTTTCTTTTCTGGTCAAACATTAATTCAGAGGCTTGTCATGAATTAAGTCCTGAGAGAAAACACAAAGTTAAGTGTACCTATTATAATCATATAGGGATTTAATCTTGAGAGGTGCTTAAAAGACAAAATACAATGGGGACAATGTAAAGGAAGAATCATAGATGTTTCCAGATGTGTGCAAGATGTGTTAGCCTTACAGAGGAAACCAAGCAAAAATAGCCAAGTTTGTCTTCCATTTCCTTCCATAACCATTTTTTCCAATTTTTCCTTATCAACCTCTAATGTCATCATATGACATCATTTGGAGGATTCATGGAATGGTCTGTATTATGTTTATTGGGATCTATTTTCTAGAAGTTGATTAATTAGTGAACAGAATCACTAATCTGTTACCACATCATGGTCTGGTAAACTTAAGTTTTTAAAGACTAGTTAGACCAGCATATCATACTCTTAAGACAATTCAAACAATGGTGGGAGTTCTAGCACCAGATGATAATATCTAGAAGCACATCAGCTCTTGAGCTATACTTTTAAAGACATGTAAGGTTATGTGTTGCATCCATATATATTAAAACATGTCTTTGGAACTATTGAAATGTTTTCATGCATGTACTTACCATACATTTCCAGACATACAGTCTTCACACAAGCTATCATCTCTACTGGAATATAAAACGTTGTCCAGAAACCACCATTGGTTTTGTTAGAGCAATGTGGATCTCACCAAGGTCTAGGGCTCCATAGCATTTCCCATATTTTTCCAGTTATGTGTAACTTCCCCTCCTCTAGCTCCATCCCCCCTCTAGAATTCAAGGTCCTTGAGATCAGGGACTACTGTTTAGCATGCGTATGTTTTTGTTTCTTTAATTCACTAAAGGGTTTAATATTCAGTAAACTTAAATAGAGCAAATTTTCTTTTTTTCCTTCCCTTCCAACCTCCCTTCTTTCTTCCTTCCCTTCTACTCTTTGTCATTAATTGAACACATGCCCTAGAAAATTAATTTTTCATGTTCTTCCCATTATTTTATAACAGCAACTATGATTGATGAAAATATCTCAATAATTCAAAATTTGTTTAAAAATTAAGGGAAACATTAAATCACATGTTTACATAAAATAACCATGAAATCAGACATTGACTGAGTTAAAATCCATATGTCATTAACCTATTAAGCATTACTTAGATCATGAGATTTATTATTATACATCCTAATTCCATGTCAGATCATGGGTTATAAATACCCTGGGTTCACTAAACTAAGACTAGTCCACAGAAATACAAGTGCTAGAATGTTGTACCATGCAAGATATTTTCCTTCCTGAAGGCTGGTCTAATCAATAAAAAAAAAGAAAGAAAAAAAAAAAAATGAAAAGGGGAAAAAAGGGGAAAATGTATTGCTAATGCATAGGCCATTTAGAGTATAATTGTTTTATAAAGATACACATAAGGGAAAAAGTACAAGATGATTTTCAGACCAGCAAATTCCTCTTTTACCTTTAGATTTGGAAAGTACCAAGAATAATTCAATTTTTAGATGATTTAAAATTTAACTCTTGGTTTTCTAAATTTGAATTCTTTGTCCAAAAACCATTGGGTATAATACCTGAGGAATTTTGCATTTGACCATGTTTTTGCAATAATATAATTGACCAAAAATGGACATTATAAAATATTTCATTATTATTTTTTATCAAAATAAAAAAGATATTTACATTATTAGAAGTAAATGCTCTCTTAAAGCTTCTGATTTTGTAAATATGTCACATACATGTTGTACATTCTTAATTATACTTTGAAAAGTATGTGACAGATAATACTCTCTGAATATAAGTAATCAAGACATAAAAGTAAAAGACATGGTGTCATTAAAAAGAAATGATAGAAGAGGTTTAGCACCAAAAACAAGTACAAAATATATTCCTTAGAAATGATAATATCCTCTAGGTAGTTCTATTTGTGGATGTAATAATTGCATAATTCTAGAGAACCCTCCTGAATGGTATTCATAATACTTCAAAACAATCTTATGTTATATAGTTGAATAGAAAACCAAATGAGTATAATAAGCTATACCTAGAATTATTTAGAATTAGATTGTTATATTTTGGTAAATTTGTCTTGTTATACCTCTAAGCTTCTAATACTGCAACCAAATCCATTTTTAACATTATTTAATTGTTGAGGTTAAATGCCTATAAATATTGGAGTCTTATAGTCTCAGAAAAATTAAAGTTGAGAACCACCCAAAGCACAATTGAGAGGGAAATGTTGAATATGAGTAGGCTGCAATGCATTCCAAAAATTTCATAAGATGTCATCAAAGAAGTGTATAGTTACAGGGAGTGGGTGGATGAGGGGGGAAATGGGAATGAAGGAGAATGGAGGGATAGCTAACATTCTCCTCTGAAATCCATGAAATATCAAGAGAAGAGAAAGGCCTATAACATGTGGCAAATTTATCACAGTATGTAGACAAAAATCACACAGAATAGACAAGAATAGATAAGTTATGATCTTCGTAGGTTGGAGGAATACATATCTACATTTGTGAGTTGACATTCATTGAAATATATAAAATTTGATATGTATACAAATATATATGTGTGTATATGTATATACACATATACATACACACATACATAAATATGTACAAATAATTTTATTTATATAATTCAACATAAACACAAAATAAATATTAGTGTTATCTCCAGAAGGATTTTGTATATTTCAGAATAAGTGGTCAAAGATTTAAAGGGACTATCCTGAGGATTTCTTATGGCCTTCTCTCTTTATCAAACTACTCTAATTTTTATGAGATTAATTATTGCATCTTAGATAGTAGAAATCCCTTGTTCTTTGGAGATAAGGAATAAGTAAACCTGGAAGAAATGTAAGAACAAAGTGGATAAAAGTATGGCACCACCAAATTCTTATCCTGACAAATGGAAACTAAGATTAACTTGGATGCACATCTGGGTGATTGAGAGGTTTTGACCTCAACTTCTTAAACTTTTCATACTGATAACCCCTTTTTGCCCAATACGTTTTATATGACTCCACATAAATGAATAGATATACAAATGAAACATTTGTTGATAGTAAATCATAATTTTGGAATCCCCACATTCAATTATGATACCCATATAGAGTTTAGACAGTGGAATATTTCCCATTTGATTAGTTGTTGTTCAGTAGTTTCAGTCATATCCAATTCTTCATGATCCCATATTGAATTTTCTTGGCAAAATTACTGGAGTGGATTGCCATTTGATCTTTCAGCTCATTTTATAGATAAGAAGATTGAGTCAAACAAGATTAAATGACTTGCTCAGTGGCCTGTAACTAATAAATTTCTGATGTTTGATTTGATTACTAATAAACAGCTAATATTGCTTTTATTATTGCTTAATCAGTCATGTCCAAATCTTCATGTCCTATGGACATTCATCAGATGTCAATACTGTCTATGGAGTTTTCTTGGCAAAGATGTGGGGAGTGGTTTGCCTTTTCAGTCTCTAGAGCCAAATAAAAGTTAAGTTATTTATTTGCCCAAGCCCAAAAAGCTGTACTTGCCTCTCTCTCTAACTAATTCCCAGTCTAGTGCTCTATTCACAGAGCCATCAAACTGCCTCTGGAATACATTTTATTTCTAGTGGTTCTAAACCACAAAAGTAGCACTCAGCTGGTTAGCAACAAGGCTGATATTAAAATTCAGGTCTTTATATTTCACTATGCTACCTTCTTTTAAACTTATGTTTTAGAAGGAATCTTTCCTGAATTTCTTTTGTATAAATTAATTTAATCTGAAGACTTGCCCCACACAGATTAGGGTAGTTCCTTTCCTTAAGAGCTATTAAAACCATTCTTAGACTTGATTGCTTCAGTGAATGGTTTTGGTGTTTGGGGGTCTTCCTAATTTCTTGAGAACAAAGGCCACATTCCAGATGCCATTTTAAGGCTCCTGGTTTTAAATGTGTAGTTTAATATTTGGATTCTATACTCCATTGGTAAGCTCAAAGAATATTCCTGTTCAATGATATTCTCCTGACTATAAATAAATGCATAAGTAAATTTTTGTTGTTCCCTTTTGAAAATCATATAAAAACCTCATTTCATTCTTATATGGCACCTAAACTTCCAAGAAACTGGCTTGAGTCAGTTGAAGGCTAAGAGAGTGTATAAGATCCTTTTAAGTAATACTTACTGAAGGTGAAATCAATAATAATAACAATAGCAGTTCCATAACACTATGTATCAGACCCTGGGCTAAGCAATCTACAAATATTATCTCATTTAGTCCTCACAATAATACTTCAAGATATTCTTATTTTCCTCTTTTTATAGTGAAGGAAAGGGAAGTTAAGGCTGACTCAAGATCAAATAACTAATAATTGGGTGCGTCTCCTGTTCAGCATTTCCCATAGAACAGTAATATTTCATCAAAGGCATATATCACAATTTATTCAGTCATTCCCAAATTGATAGGCATACATTAAATTTCCAGGTTTTACACTGAGAAGAGAGCTGCTATAAATATTTTTGTTCATATAGGATCTTTTCTTTAAAAAAAAAAGTCTCTTTGTGGGTTCATACCTAGTAGTGCTATTGTTAGGTCAATTAATATGCATGGATTTCTAGCCTTTTGGGCAAAGGTTATATTGTTTGGTCATTTATTAATTGAGACATGGCTCTTTTTTTTTTTTTTTAATTTGACCTATTTCCCTCTGTATTTGAGAAATGAGACCTCATCAGAGAAACTGTCTTCAAATTTCTTTCTACAATTATTGTTGCTAAATCTATTTCACCCCATTTATTCTCCTCTCTCCTTATGACCTTTCTTATCACCCTTCTCCCTTCCTGTTTCCTATTTATCTCCTACTTTCTTTCAGAGTAAGATAGATTTCTATACTCATATTTAATGTGTATGTTTATTTCCTCTTTGAGCCAATTCTGATGAGAGTAAAGTTCACTCACTCATGCTTTTCTCCCCTTCCTTTGCTCCACTGTAAAAGTTTTTCCTTGCCTTTTCCTTTTATGGCAGATAATTCACACCATTCCATTTCTTTCTTTCCTGTTCTTCTAACACATTCCACTATCCTTAATTTTACTTTTTTTAAGCTATTATTTCTATTAAACTCACACCTGTGCTTTTTGTTTATATATATATATATATATATATATATATATATATATATATATATATATATATATATATATTCTAATTGCTATAACAATGAAAAAGTTCTAATGAGTTACAAGTATCATCTTCCCTTGTAGGTATATAAAAATATAAACCTTATTAAATCCCTTATGATATCATTTTCCTGGTTTCTTCCTTATGCTTCTACTGAGTTTTATATTTGACATTATTTTTTTTTTAATTCAGCTCTTATCTGTTCTCTATGAATGCTTGAAAATCCTCTATATCATTGAATTTCCACGTTTCCCCCTCAAATATTATACTCAGTTTGGTTGGACAGATGATTCTTGTTTGTAATCTTAACTCAATTGATTTCTAGATTATCATATTTAAAGCCTTCCTATCCTTTAATATAAAAGCAACTAAATCTTGTATTATCCTGATTGTGGCTCCAACTATACTTGAATTGTTACTTTTTTTTTTTTTCCTAGAGGTCTGCAATATTTCGTCTTTGACCTCAAAACTCTGGAATTTGTTGTAATGCTCCTGGGAATTTTCATTTTGGGATATCTTTTAGAAGGTGTTTGGTGGATTATTTTTTATATATAACACTGGCTTATTGTATATACACAAAGGCATCAGGAAACATAATTTCATAAAACATTCAATTCACATATTGCAGTATGGATGATATTTACTGAAAGTTAATCAGGAAAAATAATTATAGGGGATGATTGGAAAGAGAACAGTCTGAAAAAAGAAGTCAATTCTTCTTAACAGCCAATTGCATTGGGAGGAAATGAGAGATGGTATATTTAATACTGGAAGAGATTGCTAAGAACAGAGTACCTTGTACAGAAGTCAAGTTTCTATGACTGCAATAAAATTAAAGGAATCTGAAAGGAAAAGAGCTAATGTGAAGAGCAGTTAACAATAAAATGGGCATTCCATAAAATGCAATGGAAGGGTGGAACAGAGTAGAATAACAACAATAAGGACGTAAGATTAATAGGAATAGAAATGAGTGTACAGCAATGGTAGTAAGAAAAAGGAGCTTCTTTCTAGATACCCTATAACTAAATAAAGATTTGAGATGTAGTAGATTTCACATCATGGCATTTTTATCCTTGGAAACATTTAAACATAAGAAATCTCTCTCTGCTTAAATTGGTTTTGATTTGATACTTGTGATGCAGATCAGGTAATTTATATTTCTGCAACAATTTTTTACATTGTGCTATTTAATCCTTAACATAATTACTTTTCAAATTATGTCTTTTCAATAAATTAATTGATCTTATTTCATTATTTATAATGGAAAAAAAATCTGTCTCTCCTGTATATAAATTCCAGTCCCAAAGCTGAGAAAGACCAATAGTCTCCCATTTTTTACACAATTGGCATGCATTGCTTAAAAAAAATCAAAGTGCTCCAAAACTTGAACCTTTGTTTACTCAATCATTTCATTTTTCACTCAGTTGAATTCTTTCAATTTCTATTTTACCCTCTTGTCTTATAATATCAGGACAGTTTTCTTTGATAATTTCTTAAAAGATGATGTCCAGGTTCTTCTCCTTTATTATTATATTATTTTTGATCTAGACTTTCAGACAGACCAATATTTTTTTTTTAATTATCTCTCTTTCATATATTTTACAGATTATTTTTCCAGTGAGTTATTTCATTTTTTCTATATTCCAATTTGTTTTGCCTTTGCATTATTGAATTTTGGTTTCTCATAAAGTCAGTAGCTTCCATTTCCTTAATTCTATTTTTTAACAAACTATTTTCCTCAATGAGGGTTTACATCTCCTTTTCCCATTTGGACAATTTTACTTTTAAATTTTTTCTTTTACTCATTAACTTTTTGTATTTTCCTTTACATCATTCTCAATTTTTTTCCTAATTTTTTTCTCCATTTCTCTTACTTGATTTTTACAATTCCTTTTGAGCTCTTCCATAGACCGAGAACAATTCTTATTTTTCAGGTAGGCTTTAGATGTAGGGACCTTGACTTTGTTATCTTCTTTTGAGTGTGCATTTTGATTTTCTTGTCACCATAGTAGCATTCTATGATCAGAAACTTTTTTTCTGTTGAACATTTATTTTCTTAATTTATTACTCAAATTTAATTTTTTGTTAGTGTACTGTCCCAAGTTTAAGAGTTTTGTGCAAGGTGTTTTTGAAGCCTCTCTGAGGAACCTAACTATGAACAATCTTTTCTACCCTGGAACTGTTATGAGTGTCCCCACCTCACTGTAGCTTTAAGATATAATGAGCTCAGCAAGAGATACAAAGAGAAATTCCATTCCAAACAAATTTTGAGAGTATAAAGTATTTGGGAATCCATCTACCAAAGAAAAGTCAGGAATTATATGAGCAAAATTACAAAACACTTGCCACAAAAATAAAGTCAGATTTAAATAATTGGAAAGACATTCAGTGCTCTTGGATAGGCCGAGCGAATATAATAAAGATGACAATACTCCCCAAACTAATCTATTTATTTAGTGCTATACCAATCAGACTCCCAAGAAACTATTTTAATGACCTAGAAAAAATAACAACAAAATTCATATGGAAGAATAAAAGGTCGAGAATTGCAAGGGAACTAATGAAAAAAAAAGTCAGAGGAAGGTGGTCTAAGTGTACCTGATCTAAAGCTATATTATATAGCAGCAATCACCAAAACCATTTGGTACTGGCTAAGAAATAGACCGGTAGATCAGTGGAACAGTTTAGATACAAAGGACAAAAAAGGGTACATCTATAGCAATCTAATCTTTCACAAACCCAAAGATACCAACATTAGGGACAAAAATTCATTATTCAGAAAAAACTGTTGGGAAAACTGGAAATTAGTAAGACAGAAATTAGATATGGATCCACACTTAACACCATATACCAAGATAAGATCAAAATGGGTCCATGATTTAGGTATAAAGAGTGAGATAATAAATAGATTAGAGAAACAGAAAATAGTCTACCTCTCAGACCTGTGGAGGAGGAAGGAATTTATGACCAGAGGAGAACTAGAGATCATTATTGATTACAAAATAGAAGATTTTTGATTACATCAAACTAAAAAGTTTCTGTACAAACAATACTAATGCAAACAAGATTAGAAGGGAAGTAACAAATTGGGAAAATATTTTTTAAAAGTAAAGGTTCTGACAAAGGTCTCATTTCCAAAATATATGGAGAACTGACCCTAATTTATAAGAAATCAAACCATTCTCCAATTGATAAATGGTCAAAGGATACGAACAGACAATTCTCAGATGATGAAATTGAAACTATTTCCACTCATATGAAAGAGTGTTCCAAATCACTACTGATCAGAGAAATGCAAATTAAGACAACTCTGAGATACCACTACACCCCTGTCAGATTGGCTAAGATGACAGGAACAAATAATGATGAATGTTGGAGGGGATGTGGGAAAACTGGGACACTAATACATTGTTGGTGGAGTTGTGAAAGATCCAGCCATTCTGGAGAGCACTTTGGAACTATGCCCAAAAAGTTGTCAAACTGTGCATACCCTTTGACCCAGCATTGCTGTTATTGGTATTATATCCCAAAGAAATACTAAAGAGAAGAAAGGGACCTGTATATGCCAAAATGTTTGTGGCAGCTCTTTTTGTAGTAGCTAGAAACTGGAAGATGAATGGATGTCCATCAATTGGAGAATGGTTGGGTAAATTATGGTATATGAAGGTTATGGAATATTATTGCTCTCTAAGAAATGACCAGCAGGAGGAATACAGAGAGGGTTGGAGAGACTTACATCAACTGATGCTGAGTGAAATGAACAGAACCAGAAGATCGCTGTACACTTCAATGTTGTATGAAGATGTATTCTGATGGAAGTGGATATCTTCACATAAAGAAGATCCAACTCACTTCCAGTTGATCAATGATGGACAGAAATAACTACACCCAGAGAAGGAATACTGGGAAGTGAATGTAAATTGTTAGCACTACTGTCTATCTATCCAGGTTACTTATACCTTCAGAAGCTAATACTTAATGTGCAACAAGAAAATGGTATTTACACACATATATTGTATGTAGGTTATATTGTAACACATGTAAAATGTATGGAATTACCTGTTATTGGGGGGAGGGAGTGGAGGGAGGGAGGGGATAATTTGGAAAAATGAATACAAGGGATAATATTATAAAAACAATAAATAAATATTTTTTTAAAAATCTAATGTGCTAAAATGACAGAATCCTTCCTCACTGCTAATAGACCTCATGTGAGCTGAGGCTTCAAGAAGCTGCCACCACCACCACTGTCCATCCTCACTCTTGCTTTGCTATTTCCCAAATCTTGCCTGCATTAGTTTTGTTTATACAAAAGCTTTTTAACTTGATATAATCAAAATTTTCTATTTTGTGATTAATAATGATCTGTAGATCTTCTTTGGTCACAAAGTCGAAATTTCCTCTTCCACAGGTTTGAGAAATAAACTATCTTAAATTCTTCTAATTTATTTATAATCTCATTCTTTATGACTATATCATGAACACATTTTGATCTTATTTTGGTGTATGGTGTTAAGTATGGATCAATGCATAGTTTCTGCCATATGAAATTTCCAATTTTCCCAGCAGTTTTTGTCAAATAGTGAATTCTTATCCAAAAAGTTGAGATCTTTGGGCAACTTTGTTGCACTCCTGATCTTACTGGGAATTTTTCCAATTTATCCCCATTACATATGATGTTTACTGATGGTTTTAGATAGATGCTACTGACTATATATATATATATATATTTTTTTTTTTCATAATATTGAACCAGTCCTGTATTCCTGGTATAAATCCTACTTGATCATGATGTATTATCCTGGGGATGATTTTCTATAATCTTTTTGCTAATATTTTATTTAAGATTTTTATATCAGTGTTCATTAGGGAGATTGTTCTATAATTTTCTTTCTCTCTTTTTGTCCTACATGATTTAAATATCAGTATCACATCTGGGTCATAAAAGGAATTTGGTTTGATTCCTTCAATTCTTATTTTTTCATATAGTTTATATAGCATTCGAGTTAATTGCACTTTAAATGTTTAGTAGAATTCACATGTAAATTGATCTGGTCCTGGGAATTTTTTCTTAGGGAATAGCTTGTTCTATTTCTTTTTCCAAAATGGGACTATTTAACAAATTTACTCCTTCCTCTGTTAATCTGGGCAACATATATATATATATATATATATATATATATATATATATCTTCATTATCTATGCTACCCTTTAGCAAGATACAGTGCCTTTCCTTATATCTGTTAATTAGATCCATTTTTGCTTTTGCTTGATCTGAGATCAGGATGGCTATCCCTGCTTTTTTTATTTCACCTGAACCATAGTAGATTCTGCTCCAGCCTTTTACCTTTACTCAGTATGTATCACCCTGCTTTGAGTATGTTTCCTGTAAACAACATATTCCAGGATTCTGTCTTTTAATCCAGTCTGCTATCTGCCTCCACTTTATGGGAGAGTTTACCCCATTCACATTTATGGTTAAAATGACTATTTCTGTATTTTCTACCATCTTGTTTGTCCCAGATTATGCTTTTCTTTTTCCTTTCTCCCTTATCCTTCCTTGCCAGAATTAAGTTTATGAGCAATACTTACCTCACACAGCACTCTCTTTTTAGGATCCCTTTCCCTACCCTTAGAGTCCTTCCCCTTTGCTTAAACTTACAACTTAAACTTTTCTTAAACTTAAACTTTCTTAAACTTTTCTTAAACTTACAATATTTTTCACTTACAATTTTTGTATTTCCTTCTATGTAGCCTACTCCTTCCCTTTTTGCTTTTCCCCTCCCACTTTTTGATAAGGTGGAAGAAGTTTCTCTGTAAAGCAAATATGTCTAATATTTTCTCTTTGAGCCAATTATGATGACAGTAAGATTCACACTATGTTCATTTCCCTCCCTTCTTTCCCTCTGATATAATAGTTGCCTCTTCTTGAGATGTAGTACCTCTACTTTTTCCCTTCTTCTGGTATAATTTCCAGATCCTGAGTAATCCTTATTGTGGGTCGTGTGTATTTGATTTTTTTTTTCCTGGCTGCTTGAAGTATTTTTTTTTTTTGGTCTGATAGTTCTGGAATTTAGTCACAATATTTCTTGGAGTTTTGATTCTAGGATCTCTTTCAGTAGTTGATCAATATATTCTTTCAATGTCTATTTTATTTTCTGATTCTATAACATCTGGGCAATTCTCTTTGATGATTTCCTAAAAAATAGTATCTTAGTATCTAGCCTCTTTTTTTTTTTTTTTTTTTTCATCAAGATTTTCAAGGGAGTCCAATAATCCTTAGATTATCTCTCCTAGATCTATTTTCCAGGTCTGTTGTTTTCCCAAGTAGGTATGTAACATTTTTTTTCTACTTTTTTTTTTTTTTTTTTTTTTTTTTTTTTTTTTTGGTTTTGCTTGACTGATTCTTGGTGTCTTCTTGAGTCATTCATTTCCATTTGTTCAATTCTGATTTTTAATGAATTATTTCCTTAATTTATTTTTTATTTCCTTTTGTATTTGTCCAGTTGAGTTTTTAAATGAGTTATTTTGTTCTATGAATTTTTTTTTTTCCATTTCACCAATTTTATTTTTTAAGGTGTTATTTTCTTTATCCAATTCACTAATTCTGCTTTTCAAGGAGCTGATTTCTTTTTCAACTCTATTTTTCAATTGGTTACATATCTTATCTAGACCCTGTTTCAAAACTTCCCTTTCCTGTTCCATTTTTCTTCTAGGTCTCTTTTAAGAGCCTTCTTAATTTCTTCTATGAGACCCTTATGACTATAAAGACTTTACCCCTCGTGTTTATAGCTTCTCTGATCTACTGTCTTGCTGCCAGAGCACAGTAGCCCACACTGTGGTAAAGTTCTCCCCACAAATTTTCTGCTGGTGAAGACCATCCCCCAAATCCCCTCAGATTTGCTCAGTGTGAGTTGTTTCCCATGCTTTCACTGCCTATCAGCCTGAATTTGCGCCTGGGCTAGAGCTGTTTTGTCCCCGCATATGAGCAAAACAGACCTTTTCTGGTGAATTTCAAGATTATCTTCATTTGGTAATGTGTTGTGCTCCCAATATTCCTGGCTTTTGACAGTTAAGAACTAATTCTGAGGCTAAGTTTCATTAAAATAGATTAAGGGTAAAGGAGATCTCAGAAAGATGCTTGTATTCTCTCCACCAGTGTGGCCCCACCCCATGCATATATTTTAAAAAGTAATTCAAAAGGATATATGATTAAAAAATCCACAGTCATTTGAACTGATTTTGGTGAAGTAGGATTACACATAATAGAAATGATTAGATTCAATAAAATAAGCCAATTTTTATCTCATTTAATATTTTATTTTCTCAGTTACATATGAAAACAATTAAACATTATTTTTTTCTAACTTTGAATTAAATATTCTCTTTCTTTCTCCCATGCTTCCTCATTGAGAAAGCAAGCTAAATGATATAGGTTATGCATGTGTAGTCATGAAAAATACATTTGCATGTAAATTATTTTGTGAAAAAAAGCAGGAAAAAACCCCGAGAAAAATAAAGAGTATTTTTGATCTGTAATCAAGCTCTATTAGTTCTTTCTCTGGATGTGGAAAGCATCTTTCATTGTAAGTTCTTTAGACTTTCTTAGATCACTGTATTACTGTTAATAGCGAAGTTATTCATGGAAGATTATCATACAATATTGATGATTCTGTATAAAATATCATCCTGATTCTGCTCATTTCACTTTGTGTCAATTCATGTAAATCTTCCATTGTTTTTCTAAAAGCCCCTTGCTTATTGTTTCTTAACGAATAATAGGATTCCATCACAATCATATATACAATTTATTCAACCATTCCTCATTTTCCAATTCTTTTTCACCACCAAAAGAGCTGCTGTAAATACTGTTTTGTACACAACGTTCCTGTACATATATATATATATATATATATATATATATATATATATATATATATATATATATATATATATTGTAAGGGCCCTTTAAATGGGAGGACACGGTGCATCTGGAGATTGAGGCCCAGAAGTAATTACTGTGGATATTAGGACTGCCCTGTAGGTGGGATCTTGGCCACAATGAGATAGCTTCATAATGGGTGACTCTCTTGCTGATTGGCTGTGTGTGTGACCTCACAGGCCCTTTATAAGCCCACTGCAGGCAGCAGTTGCTCTCTTTAACCTGGCGCTCTTCACCCTGGCTCCCTAGCCTGGGTGGCCAAGCCAAGATGGGTAGCCAAAAGAGGTAAGGATTTTGGTGGTGAACACGTGGGTCTTCTGACCAGGTGTTCACTTGGGAACCAACAAGTCAGGGCATTATGTGAGTAGGTATAATAAAGGCTTTTAAGATTACACGTGGCTGTTCTTGAGCACGCTACTGGTTATTAAACTATAGATTCAAGAGATTGTGGCCAGAGACCTTTGAAGGCCTCAGAGGAGGTGAGCCGGGTAGAGTTCACACTGCAAAGGTCAGTGGTCAAGGGTACTCTGTTTGGCCTAGGACAGACTAGTAATTGTAACTGCCAGGTGAGCACGTTACAATACATACATATACATATATATATATATATATATATATATATATATATATATATATATATATATATATATATATATATATATATATATATATATATATATATATATATATATATATATATATATATATACGTATATGTATATATATATGTATATATATATACATATATGTATATATATATGTATATATATATACATATATGTATATATATATACATATATATATACATATATATATATGTACTGTGTTATAGTTCTAGTAATATCATTGCTTTGTCAGAGGGTGTGCTTGGCTTTATAGATCTTTGGGCATAGCTCCAAATATGTTAACTTTTTTGATCTTTGATTATAGTCCTAATTACTTTTCATACCACTTTTATATAAACAAAATGCAAACAACTACTTAACCTTTACTCAGGATTTTTAGGAAAAGCAAGAGGATGTAGAAATGGCTTTGTTTTGTTTTTGTTTTTGTTTTGTTTTGTTTTGTTTGTTTTTAATTTTGATTTTGGGTTCTATAACTCATAATCCCCTACCAGTGTACTTCATAACTATTGATTGATGTGCTAGAAAGACCTAATTAAGCAATGTATTTGCTAAGGGGGTAATAGTAAAAGTAAGTAGTGAAAAAATGCCCCACTTATATTCTTGAAGCCTTGGTTTCTTTATCTTTAAAATGAGGATAGGAGTTTTTATAACACCACTTTTTAGTGTCCTTTAAAAACATTCCTCTAATTGTAAATTTTAGAATGCTACATAATTTTGAATTGTCATCATTTGCAATGTAATTGATATTAGCATCATCATAAAATTTTGTAAATATTATTTGAATAAAGAAGTAAATTATGTTTTATTCAGCATTCACTATATAAAAGAATAAACATACAAATAAAAAATATGACAGTTACTATTTTCAAGAAGCTCAAAATCTATAAGCCATTCTTTAATTTATAAATGGTCAAAGGATTTTTTTCAGATAAGGAAATTAAAACCATTTCTCATCATGAAAAATTCTCTAAAATCATTATTGATCAGGAAAATGCAAATTAAGACAACTCTAATATACTAAGACAACAGGAAAAGATGAAGATAAATGTTGGGGAAGATGTAGGAAAATTGGGACACTAATATGAACTGATACAACCATTCTGGGGAACAATTTGGAACTAAGCCCAAAGGGCTATCAATCTGTGATCCACCAGTGATCCAGCAGTGTCTCTATTGGGCCTGTATCCTAAAGAGATCATAACAAAGAGAAAATAGAAATATTTGTGGCAGCCTTTTTTGAAGTGGCAAGCAAATGGACATTGAGTGGATAATTGCTGAATAAATTATGATGTATGAATGTTTTGTGATATTATTATTCTATAAAAAATTATCAGCAAGATGATTTCAGAAAGGCCTAAGAGGCTTACATAAACCAATACTAAGTGAAATGCATAGAACCAAGAGAACATTTGTACACAGCAACAACAAGATTATACAATGATCAATTCTGATAGATGTGGCTCTTTTCAACAGTAAGGTGATTCAGGAAAAGAGGAAAAGAAAAGGGAGGGCAAAGTGGCAGAAAAAAGTCAGGAAAATCTTGAGCTCTCCCAGTTTCCCTCAAAAATCACATGACCTCAAGCCTCTGAAGAGAGACTGACAGAATGAAACCACTCTCCAGCTCAAAAGACAAAAAACTTCAAGATAAATCAGTCTCACTGGGGTAAAAAAGATGTTCAACCCAGATCAGAAAGCCTGTGGGAAAGCAAGTGAGATCACAGTAAAACAGAGACTAAAATTCTCAGTCCTGGCTCAGTAAAGGAGCAAATCTGTGAGGCAGCTTCCAGTCCCAGCTCCAGGAAACTAGGCTATTTGCTGAACAGAGCAGGAAAATCTGCCCCTTACAAACAAAAGGGGTCTCTGTGCTCAAATCAAGGCTCAGAACTGTAGAGAAAGCTTGGAACAGTGCCATTTTTACCCCAGGAATAAAACTGCATGTTAAAAGTATAAAAGAGGAAATACCAAAAGAAAAGGAAAAATGATCAAGAAATAGAATAGGACCTTGAGATAGAAAGTTTCTATGGTGACAGGGCTAACCAAAACACCAACTCAGACAAGGCCAGAATGTCCACAGAAGAAATCTCAAAGAGTGGCATAAATTGCCCAAAGAGCATTCTTGAAAATGCAGGGCTGAAGTATTATTATAATTGAGAATGTCCAAAACCAACAGAAATCATAAGATAATCTCAATAGATGCAGAAAAAGGTTTTGACAAAATACTGCACCATAGATATAAAGGGAACTTTCTTTAAGATAATAAGGATATCTATCTAAAACCAACAGCAAACATTATTTGTAATGCAGAGAATCTGCATGCATTTCAAATAAGTACTGGAGTGAAACAAGGATGGCTATTATCATTACTATTATTCAACATTGTACTAGAAATGTTGGCTTTTAGCAATTAAATTAAAGGAATTAGAATAGGCAATAAAGAAATAAAACTATCACTTTGCAGATGATATGATGACATACTTAGAGAATCCTAGAAAATCAAATAAAAACCTACTTGAAACAATCCACAGCCTTAGCAAAGATTCAGGATATAAAATAAACCCACAGAAATCATCAGCATATCATCTTACTGACAAAGACCATTAGCAAGAGGTAGTAATATTCCATTTAAGATAACTGTAGACAAAGACCCAAGAACTATATAACACAATTACAAAATTCTTTTCACAATATCAATTGGAAAATATCAATTATCCATGACAAGGCTGAACTAATATATAAAAATAACAATTCTACTTGAATTGGTCTACTTGTTCAGTGCCATACCAATCAAATAGCTAAAATATTATTTTGTAGAACTAGAATCTTTGGAGAAGAGAGGAACTTATTACTAAAGAAGTACTAGAGAACATTTTGAAAGGCAAAATGGCCAACTCTTATTACATTGAGTTAAAAAGGTTTTGCACAAAGAAAACCAATAGAAACACGATTAAAAGGGAAATACAAAAGTTGGGGAAATTTTTTATAGCCAGTATTTCTGAAAGATTTCATTTATAAAATATATAAAGAACTGTGTCAAATTTATAAAAATACAAGTCACTTCCTATTTGATAAATAGTCAAAGGATATGAACAAATAATTTTCAGATGACAAGATTAAAGCCATTTATATTTATATGAAATAATGTTCTAAATCACTATTGATTAGAGAAATGCAAATTAAAACAACTCTGAGGTACCACCTCACACCTTTCAGATTGCCTAAGATGACAGGAAAAATAACAATAATTTTGGAGGGAATGTGGGAAAACTAGTACACTAATGCATTGTTGGTGGAGTTGTGAAATGATCTAACCATTCTGGAGAGTATTCTGGAATTATATCCAAAGAGCTATAAAACTATGACTCTTTGACCCAGAAGTGGCATTACTAATTCTGTATCACAAGAAAATCACAAAGGAGGGGAAAAATCCCACATGTGCAAAAATATTTGTAGTAGCTCTTTTTGTGGTAGCTAAAAATTGGGAAAGGAGTGGATCCCCATCAATTGCAAAATGGCTGAACAAGCTGGGGGTACATGAAATCAATGAAATATTATTGTTTTCTAAAAAATTATGAACAAGCTGATTATAGAAAGGCCTGGAAAATTTTACATGAATGAATGCTGAGCAAAACAAACAGAACCAGAAATACATTGTACACAATAACAACAAGAATGTGAGATGATCAACTATGAAAGGGCTGATTCTTCTCAGTGGTTTAGTAAGCCAAAGAAATCCCAATAGACTTTGGACAAAAAATGCCATGTGTATCCAGAAAAAAAAATCTAAGGAGACTGATTTCAAATCAACACATGCTATGTTCACTTCTTTTTGCTGTTTTTTTTTTCTCACATGTTTTTTTTTTCCCCTTTTACTCTGATTTTTTCAGTACCAACATCATTCTTAAAGCAATGTGTATTAATAAGCAATAAACTTACACCAATAAAAAAGCAATAATGTCATTCAAGCCAATTCCAATAGACTTATGATGGAGAGAACCATATAGATGCATCTGGAAAGAGGACCATGGGAAGTTAATATGGAACACAACCTTGTATTTTCACAACAATATATTTTCAGTTTTTGTGTTGTTTGCTTGCTTTTTATTTTCTTTCTCATTTTCCCCCTTTTTGATCCAATTTTTCTTGTGCATAATATGTGATAAATGTGATAATGTGTACAAGATAAATGTGAAATGTGTACAAGAAGATATATATATATATATAGATATATATCTATATCTATATCTATATATAGATATAGATATAGATATATATCTATATATATAAAGAAATTCACATTCTAATGGAATAGAAAACATTTAGAAGTTTTCACTTGCAAGTCAGAGAGAAGGATTCTTTGTTCATTTAGGATGCAGAGGCAAAGTACATAGTAACTATTATTCTTTAAAATTATTTTCACTATTGAAATAATATCATTTTCTTATGTTAAATCAATTGATAATGATACTGAGCACTATCATTTTAGGGATTTGGGATAAATAATCTTGGGCTATCTTTACAAGACTGAAGATAAGATTTATGGAAGATGGAAAAGTAGATCAGAAAATCCAAAGCTCGCTAGATATTCAGCACAAAAAAAAAAAATTCTATCTCAGAGAGTACATAGAAAAGTGAAAAACAAGTAAGAATTGGGTAAGATATTGGTCTTCCTGGGACAACTGGAGAAGATCCAAAGAAAGATGCTAAGAGGTAGTTTTGGTCAGTGTGAAGTGTGAATATCTCTAGGCTTGTCATTGAAATAGTAAATGGGAAAACTGAAGTTTAGCTGGGGAATTGGGGGGCTGAGTCCTGAAAGACTGAGGGAATTTCTTTTGATAAGGAATTCCAGATTCAGCTATACTACTGACATAAAGCCATGGGTAAAAGGGAATCAGCACATGCTCTCTCAATGAGTGCAGTGAAAGTGGGGTAGAGAAGCTGCTTACTACTGATACTTACAGGAGAGTGGATTTCTTAATTTTGAATTTCATGCTATAAGGAAAACTGAAGAAAAATCCCATCCACTCACATATATACCCACCCCAGGATTAGAGGTAATTACACTAATAATCTCTTTAAAAAAAAAAAAAAAAAAAAAAAGAGGAAACAAAGAAAAATAACCCAATTGTAGAAAGGTAGTAGGGGAATATTGAAGACCAGAGTTCACCTGAGAATACTGAAGTAAAAAACAAACAAACAAACAAAAACCTTTTCCTTTCCCAAAGAGTAATATTAAATGATTATGTCACCAAAAAGAATAGAAGAATTAAAAAGACTTTAAACATCAAATGTCAAAGACTGAAAAAAAAAGAAAAAAAAATTCCATGAAAAATAAGGAGATTAGAAAGAGAAAGCTAACCAGCTAGAAAAGAAAATCCAGAATCTTTTTTTTTCTTTTTTTTTAAATTAATTTTATAATTATAACATTTTTTTTGGACAATACATATGCAGCGGTAATTTTTTACATTGTCCTTTGCACTCCCTTCTGTTCTGAATGTTCCCCTCCTTCCCTCCACCCCTCCCCTAGATGGCAGGCATCCCCATACATATTAAATATGTTATAGTATATCCTAGATACAATATATGTGTGCAGAACCGATTTTTTTTTTTGGTGTTGCAAAGGAAGAATTGGATTCAGAAGGATTTCAGAAGAAAAACAAAAATGCAAACAGTTTACACTCATTTCCTAGTGTTCCTTCTCTGAGTGTAGCTGATTCTGTCCATCATTGATCAATTGGATCTGAGTTAGATCTTCTCTTTGTTGAAGATATCCACTTCCATCAGAATACATCCTCATACAGTACTGTTGTTGCAGTGTATAATGATCTACTGGTTATGCTCATTTCACTGAGAATCAGTTCATGTAAGTCTCTTCAAGCCTCTCTGTGTTCATCCTGATGGTCATTTCTTATAGAAAAGTAATATTCCATAATATTCATATACCATAATTTACCCAACAATTCTCCAGTTGATGGGCATCTGTTCATTTTCCAGTTTCTAGCCACTACAAAAAGGGTTGCCACTACAAACCTTTTGGCACATACAAGTCCCTTTCCATTTTTTAGTATTTCTTTGGGATATAAGCCCAGTAGTAGTACTGCTGGATCAAAGGGTATGGACAGTGTGATAACTTTTTGGGCATAATTCCAGATTGCTCTCCAGAAAGGTTGGATTCTTTCACAACTCCACCAACAATGCATCAGTGTCCCAGTTTTTCCACATCCCCTCCAACTTTCATTATTATTTGTTCCTGTCATCTTAGCCAATCTGAAAGGTATCTCAGAGTTGTCTTAATTTGCATTTCTCTGATCAATAGTGATTTGGAACACTCTTTCATATGAGTGGAAATGGTTTCAATTTCATCATCTGAAAATTGTCTGTTCATGGCCTTTGAACATTTATCAATTGGAGAATGGCTTGATTTCTTATAAATTAGAATCAATTCTCTGTATATCTTGGAGATGAGGCCTTTATCAGAACCCTTAACTGTAAAAATGTTTTCCCAATTTGTTACTTCCCTTCTAATCTTGTTTGTATTAGTTTTGTTTGTACAAAAGCTTTTTAATTTGGTGTAATCAAAATTTTCTATTTTGTGATCAATAATGATGTCTAGTTCTCCTTTGGCAACAAATTCCTTCCTCTTCCACAAATCTGAGAGGTAAACTATCCTATATTCCTCTAATTTATTTATGATCTCATTCTTTATGCCTAACTCATTGACCCATTTTGATTTTATCTTAGTATGTGGTGTTAAGTGTGGGTCCATGCCTAGTTTCTGCCATACTAATTTCCAGTTTTCCCAGCAGTTTTTGCCAAATAATGAATTCTTAACCGAAAACTTGGGATCTTTGAGTTTCTCAAACACTAGATTCCTCTATTTATTCACTATCTTGCCCTGTGAACCTAGCTTATTCCACTGATCAACTAGTCAATTTCTTAGCCAATATCAAATGGTTTTGGTGACTGCTGCTTTATAATATAGTTTTAGATCAGGTACATCTAGGCCACCTTCATTTGATTTTTTTTTTTCATTAATTCCTTTGAAATTCTTGACCTTTTGTTCTTCCATATGAATTTTGTTGTTATTTTTTGTAGGTCATTAAAATATTTTCTTGGGAGTCTAATTGGTATAGCATTAAATAAATAGATTTGCTTAGGGAATATTGTCATCTTTATTATATTCGCTCAGCCTATCCAAGAGTACTTAATATTTTTCCAATTATTTAAATCTGACTTTATTTTTGTGGCAAGTGTTTTGTAATTTTGCTCATATAATTCTTGACTTTCCTTTGGTAGATAGATTCCCAAATATTTTATACTATTGACATTATTTTGAATGAAATTTCTCTTTGTATCTCTTGCTGTTTGATTTTGTTAGTAATGCTGAGGATTTATGTGCATTTATTTTGTGTCCTGCAACTTTGCTAAAGTTATGCATTATTTCTAATAGCTTTTTAGCAGAGTCTTTGGGGATCTCTAACTATACCATCATATCATCTGCAAAGAGTGATAGTTTGGTTTCCTCATTATCTACTCTAATTCCTTTAATCTCTTTCTTGACTCTTATTGTTTAGGCTAGCATTTCTAATACAATATTGAATAGTAATGGTAATAGTGGGCAACCTTATTTCACTCCTGATCTTATGGGTAAAGGTTCCAGTTTATCGCCATCACATATGATGTTTATTGATGGTTTTAACATATGCGCCTGATTATTTTAAGGAATAGTCCATTTATTCCTATTCTCTCAAGTATTTTTAGTAGGAATGGATGTTGGATTTTGTCAAATGTTTTTTCTGCACCTATTGAGTTGCTCATATGATTTTTAAAAATTTGGTTGTTGATATACTCAATTATTCTAATAGTTTTCCTAATATTGAACCAGCCCTACATTCCTGGTATATCCTACTTGGTCATCGTGTATTATCCTGGGGATGATTTTCTGTAGTCTTTTTGCTAAGGATTTAGCATCAATATTCATTAGGGAGATTGGTCTATAATTTTCTTTCTCAGTTTTCAGCCTACCTGGTTTAGGTATCAGTATCATGTCTGTGTCATAAAAGAAATTTGGTAGTACTCCTTCAATCCCTAGTTTTTCAAATAGTTTATATAGCATTGGAGTTAATTGTTCTTTAAATGTTTGGTAGAATTCACATGTAAGTCCATCTGGTCCTGGGGATTTTTTCTTAGGGAGTTGGTTAATAGCTTGTTCCATTACTTTTTCTGAGATGGGATTATTTAGACTATTTAGTTCTTCCTCTGTTAATCTGGGCAAGCTATATTTTTGAAGGTATTCTTCCATTTCATTTAAGTTATCTAATTTATTGGCATAAAGTTGGGCAAAGTAACTCCTAATTATTCTTCTAATTTCCTCTTCATTAGTGGTGAATTTTCTCTTTTCATTTTTAAGACTAACAATTTGCTTTTCCTCTCTCCTTTTTAAAAATCAAATTTACTAAGGGTTTGTTTATTTTGTTGGTTTTTTCATAGAACCAACTCTTAGTTTTATTAATTAATTCAATAGTATTTTTTTTTAACTTTCAATTTTATTAATCTCTCCTTTTATTTTTAGAATTTCAAGTTTTGTGTTTGTCTGGGGGTTTTTAATTTGTTTCTTTTCTAGCATTTTGAGTTGTTAAGTCCAATTCATTGACCTTCTCTTTCTGTATTTTATGCAAGTAGTCCTCTAGAGATATAAAATTTCCCCTTCTTATTGCTTTGGCTGTATCCCACACATTATTATCATTTTATTGGGTGAAGTTATTAATTATGCTTATGATTTTTCTGTTTTACCCAATCATTCTTTAGTATGAGATTATTTAGTTTCCAAATATTTTTGGTCTATTTTCCCCTGACTTTTTATTGAATATAATTTTCATTGCATCGTGGTCTGAAAAGGATGGATTTGTTATATCTGCCTTATAGCATTTGATTTTGAGGTTTGTATGTCCTAATATATGGTCAATTTTTGTAAAGGTTTCATGAACTGCTGAAAAAATGTGTACTCCTTTCTGTCTCCATTTAATTTTCTCCAAAGATCTATCATATCAAACTTTTCTAGTATTTACCTGTTTGACGTCTTTCTTATTTATTTTGTGGTTTGATTTATCTAATTCTGAGAGTGCAAGGTTAATATCTCCCACTATTATAGTTTTGCTGTCTATTTCTTCTTGCAGCTCTCTTAATTTCTTTTTTAAGAATTTAGATGCTGTACCACTTGGTGCATATATGTTTAATATTAATACAGCATCATTATCTATGCTACCCTTTAGCAAGATATAGTGCCCTTCCTTATCTCTTTTAATTAGATCAATTTTTGCTTTTGCTTGATCTGAGACGAGGATGGCTACCCCTGCTTTTTTGGCTTCACCTGAAGCATAGTAGATTCTACTCCAACCTTTTACCTTTATTCTGTATGTATCACTCTGTTTCAGGTGTGTTTCCTGTAAACAACATATTGTAGGATTCTGGCACTTAATCCAATCTGCTAACTGCTTCCTCTTTATGGGGGAGTTTACCCCATTTATTTATGGTTAAAATGACTAATTCTATATTGGTTGCCATCATGTTAACCCCTGCTTATGGTTTTCTCCTTTCTTTTCCCCTTACCCCCCCTCCCCAGTAATAAACTTGTGAGCACACTTGCTTTTCACAGCCCTCCCTTTTTAGTATCCCTCCCTCACCTTAGAGAGTTCCTCCCCCGATTTTGCCCCTTTTCCTCACAATTTCTGTATCCCCTTCCCCTTAGCTTACTCATTCCCTTTTCAATTTTCCCCTTCCACTTTTCAATGAAGTGGAAGGAGTTTCAACATAAATCAAATATGTCTTTATTTTTCTCTTTAAGCCAGTTCTAATGAGAATATGATGAACAGTATGTTCATCCCCCTCCATTCTTTCTCTCAGATATAATAGGTTACCTTTGCCTCTTCAGGAGATGTAGTACCACCACTTTACCCTTTTTTATGATATAATTTCCTTTCCACTTCTAGTTTCTAGAACAAATTATACATGTGTTCTTTACATATCTTTATGGCAGAAATATAGTTCTCAAGATTTCTTTTTAGAAATCTCTTGAGTTCTGTATTTGAAGATCAAACTTTTTGTTTAGATCTGTTTTTTTCATCAAGAATAGATGGAATTCATTTACTTTGTTAAATGTCCATCTTCTTCCTTGGAAAATGATGCTCATTTTTTCTGGGTAAATTATTCTTGGCTGCATATCAAGTTCCTTAGCCTTTTGGAATATCATATTCCTGGCCCTTTGATCTTTTAATGTGGATGCTCCTAGATTCTGGGTAATCCTTATTGTTGCTCCTCCATATCTGAATTGATTTTTTCTAGCAGCTTGCTATATTTTTTCCTTTGATGGTTTTTGAACTTGGCCACTATATTTCTTGGTGTTTTGATTTTAGGGTCCCTTTCAGTAGGTGATCAATGAATTTTTTCAACCCTGTTTCTAAAACATCTGATAATTTCCTAGAAAATAGTGTCCAGGCTTTTTTTTTCCTTGTATTTTTCTGGGAGTCCAATTACTCTCAGATTGTCTCTCCTGGACTTACTGTCCAGGTCTGTTGTCTTCCCAGGAAGGTACTTGACATTCTTTCCCATTGTTTCATTTTTCTCATTTTGCTTGGCTGATTTATTCGATTCTGATTTTCAATGATGTATTTTCTTCACTCACTCTTTTATATCTTTTTGTAATTGTCCAATTGAGTTTTTAAGTGAGTTTTTTTCCTATGAAAATTTTTCCATTTAACCAATGCCATTTTTAAAGAACTATTTTCTTTTTCCAACACACTTATTCTGTTTTCCTTAGAGTTCTTTATCTTTTTCCAATTCACTAATTTTGTTTTTTTTTAATAATTTGATTTCTTTATCTACTGTCTTTAAATGAGTTGGATGATGTTTCCAAACTTTCTTGCCAAGCTTCCATTTCCTTTTCCCATTTCTCTTCTAGCTGTCTTGTGAGAGCCTTTTAGATTTCTTCTATGAGAGTTTTGTGTAATGAGGAGCAGATCATATCCCCCTTTGGGAATTCCTCTGAGGACAGTCTGTTTTTTTGTCTCCTCAGTGTTTAAAGTCTGCTCTCTATTCATATAGAAGCTGTCAATGTTTAGAACCCTTTTACATGTTTTGTTTATTTTGTCTGAGAAGAATTAAAGAAAACAAATTAATAAGGAAAACAAATGGTCTGCTTTTGGGGGCAGGGATGGGGCTGGATGGTATTACCTGGCCTTCTCTACAGACTGCGGGAGACAGCAGCGAGGCACTAGCAGAATAGCAATGTGTCTGTGCTCTGTGACTCTGAGGCTCTAAGAACTCAATTGAGTCACTCTGGGTGGGGGTGGGGTGGGGGTGGACAGATCCTGAGAGAAGCTAGCTTTCTGGGGTTTTATTCTTTACCTCCTGTGTTTATAGCTTCTCTGCTGATCCTGGCTTGCTGCCAAGGCAGAATATCCACACTGGGGTAAAGGTCATTCAGCAGAAATAGCAGAGATAGCACCTCTCCCTTCTCTGATCTTTCCAGTGTGAGCTGCCTTGCTCTCACTTCTTGCCCTCAGCCTGTGCACAATCTGTTTGTCCCTCCCCCAAGCAAAAACAGATCTTTTCTAGCAAATTTCAAGGATGTCTTCTGTTGGTAATTATTTGTGTTTTTTTTCCTAGTCAAACATTAATTTCAAGGCTTGTTATGAAATAAATTCTGAGAGAAAACATGGAGCTCAAGCAGCTTTCTGCCTCCTCTCTACTATCTTGGCCAGAAGTCTCAGAAATTCCAGAGTCTTAAGGGTGAAAATAACTCTTTGAAATTAGAATTGGGGAATAAAGTGAAATGGCTTCCTATCTAGAGAGAAATTGTAGAAGAACTCAAAAAAGAATTTTATGTGAAATGAATAACATTAAGGAAAATCTAAACTAAGATAAAAAAAAATAAAAGCTACACAAGAGAAACACGATTGAAAAAAAGAGTTAACCAACTAGAAAAGAAGGAAAAGAGTCTCAAAGTTGAAAATAATTATTTGAAATTTAGAATTGAGAGAGCCATGGTGGTGAAGTGTATATAGGTCTTTGTTTGAGTTCTTCCTGGCTTCCCTCAGCTCAATACCAGATCATGAATGGGTTTACCCACAAATAAAATTACAACAGAAGGTATTTTGGAAGAACTTCAAGAGATTTCAGGCCAACATTGGCTCAGTACAATACAGGGAGACTCAGGGTTGAGAGGTTTCAGCAGACTAGGACAATTTCATGGGAGTCTCATAGCCAAGATACAGTACCATTTATTATTCTGTCCTAGTCCAGAAGGCAGTGGATTGGCAGATTATCTGTGAGACCTTCCCACAACTGCAGAAGGCAAATAGTTAGTCCCTAAACCCCAGCATAACCTGGGACTTAACCATGATCATCCAGCACTCTAAGGAGATCAGTAGCACCACCAGCAGGGCAGGAAAAAACTATTGTCTCCTGTAGCTTGGGATAACTTTTAAAAATGAGCAAAAATTCAATAAGAATGCTGACCATAGATAGCTTTTTAAGGGAGACCAGGAATAACAGATCTCAAACCCTGGGATAAAGGCAAAGTCCCAAAGAATGATATCTCACAAGGTTCTCTTGGAAGAATTCAAAAAGGATCTTTTTTTTTTTTTTTTTTTTTAATTAAAGCTTTTTTTTTTTCTTTTCCAAAACATATGTGTGGATAATTCTTCAGCATTAGCCCTTGCAGAATTTTGTGCTTCAATTTCCCCCTGCATGCCTTCCCCTAGATGGCAAGTAGCCTAATACATGTTAAACATTGTAGAAATATATATTAACTTTTATATATATATATATATATATATATATATATATATATATATATATATATATATATATATATATATATACACACACACACATATATATATACACACATATACATATACATATACATATATATATGTATATGTATATGTATGTATGCCATTATCATGCCATATAAGAAAAATCCAATCAAACCAGATTAAAAAAATGAGAAGAAAATAAAATACAAGCAAACAACAACAAAAAGAGTGAAAATGCTATGTAGTGAACCACACTCAGTTCCCATAGCCCTCTCTCTGGGTATAGATGACTCTCTTTCTGACTGAACAATTGGAACTGGTTTAAATCTTTTCATTGCTGAAGAGAACCATGTCCATCATAATTGATCATTGTATAATTTTGTTGTTGCTGTATATAATGATCTCTTTATTCTGTTCATTTCACTTAGTATCAGTTCATGTAAGTCTCTCCAGGCCTCTCTGAAATCATCTTGGAAAACGATAACATTCCATAACATTCATATACCCTAATTTATTCAGCCCTTCTCCAATTGATGGGCATCCATTCAGTTTCCAGTTTTTTACCATTACAAAAATGGCTGCCCAAATATTTTTGCACATGTGAGTCTGTTTCCTTTTTTTAAGATCTCTTTGGAATATAAGCCAAATAGAAACACTGGGTGTGCACAATTTGATAACTTTTTTGAGCATTGTTCCAAATTGCTCTCCAGAATGGTTGGATCTGTTCACAGTTCCACTAACAATGTGTTTGTTCATGCCCCAGTCTTCCACTTCCCTCCAATATTTGTCATTATCTTTTCCTGTCATTTTAGCCAATCTGAGAAGTGTGTAGTGGTATCTCAGAGTTGTCTTACTTTGCATTTCTGTGATCAATAAAAAAAATCTTAAAACAGAATTAGAAGGAAAAATAAGGAAATGAATTGAAAGGTCTGGAAAACAGAAATTGTCTGAAAAAATTAGTGCTTCAAGAATAATTTTGGTGAAATTGAAACAGAAAATAACTCCTTAAACAACAGAATGTCTGACATTGAAAAAATCCAATGAATAAGTTCAATCAGTCAAATGCAAAAGGAGATAAAAAAGTTAACTGAAAAAATAATAATTCACTAAAAATTAGAATTGAACAAATGGAAGTGAATGACCCAATGAGATATTAAGAATCAATCAAACAAAACCAAGAGAATGAAAAAAGTTGAATAAAATGTAAAATGACTCAACAGACAAACAACTGGACTAGAAAAATAGATCCAGGATAGACAATCTAAAAAAGGCTAGATTACATCTTTAAAGATATCATTAAGGAAAACTTGGGAAAATTAAAGATGTTAAAATAGTCATTGGAAGAATCCACTGATCATCTCCTGAAAGAAATTCAAAAATGAAAAACACCAAGGCATATTCTAGCTAAATTCCAGAATTATCAGTTTAAGGGGAAAATACTGCAAACAACCAGAGAGAGTGAAAAAAAAATCAAATATTGAGGAGCCACAAACAGAAATATCCAAGATGTAGTAGCTTCCACTTTAAAGTATAAAAGGAACTGGAATTAGAGATTCAAAAGAACAAAGAAACTTGAACCACAGTTAAGAATTAATGATTCAGCAAAATTAAGCATTGTTTTTTCAAGGGAAAGATGATATTCAATGAAATAGAGGGTTTTTAGTTTTTTTATGAAAAAACCAGAGCTGAACAGAAAATATGACCTTAAAAAACAGAACTCAAGAATAAAAAGGGACAAAGGGAAGGAAAATACTATATTTTTAAGTGTTAAAATGTTTACATCCCTTTATAGGAAGATGGCATGTTTAAATCTTAAAAAAAACTAAATCTATGTTACGGGCACACTTAGTGACTTTACTGTAATGATATAAAAATGAGTTGTGGGTGGAAAAAGGAATATTTTGGAAGAAAGGAGAAGGGGAGGTAAAATAGGGTAAATGATATATGAAGAAGCAAAAAAAAGACCTATTAGAGCTAAGGGAAACAAGGCTTGTATAAGCCTTAATCTGATCAGTTTTGGCTCAAAAAGAGAATATCAGACATATTTAGTTTGATATAGAATCATCTCATTCTATAGGGAAGTAGAAAGAGAAAAGTGAGAGAAAAGAGGGGGGGATAAGAGAAAGGAGAAAAGAAGTAGAGAAAAAAAAAGATAAGAAAGGAGGGAGGTAGTGTAATAGGGGATGGCAGATTGAAGGATGTGGTGGTCGGAAACAAAACAATGGTGAAGAGGGAGAATGGGAAAGGAAAGAGAAAAATATAACTTTTTGAAAATAAGATACAGAGTTAAATAATTAAATACAGAGTTGATCATTTTAACTGTGAATGTGAAGGGGATGAACTGTCCCATAAAACTGGATTAAAAGTTAGAATCCTATAATATGTTGTTTACAAGAAACACATTTAATTTGTATCATGTTTAATTTATATTGGATTACTTACTATCTATCAGAGGGAAGGAGGAGAGGAAAAACTTGAACACAACAGTTTGCAAGGGTTAATGTTGAAAAATTATCCATACATATCTTTTGAAAATTAAAAAGCTTTAATTAAAAAATAAAAAATGAAAAAAAGAAATCAATTTTCCTATAATTTTCAAAGCACACACACACAAAGAAACACATTTAAAGCAGAGTGATACATATAGAATAAAGGTAAAAGACTGGAGTAGAATGGCACCAGCTGAATTAAAAAAAAAAAAAGAGAGAGACAACAATCCTCATTCATATCAAGCAAAAGCAAAAATTGATCTAATTAAAAGAGATAAGGAAAGAAACTGTATATTGGTAAAAAGGCAACATAGATGATGAATTAACATCAATAATAAATACATATGTGCCAAGTTATATAACATCCAAGTTGCTAGAGGAGAAGTTAAGAGAACTGCAAGAAGAAATAGACAGCAAAACTATACTAGTGGGGGATCTCAACCTCACTATATCAAATCTCTATCAATTGAACCACAAAATAAATAAGGAAGAAGTTAAGGAAGTAAATAGAATTTTAGAAAAGTGAGGTATGGAATGTCTTTAGAGAAAATTGAATGGAGATATAAAGGAATATATTTTTTTCCACATTGGTACATGAAACATGACCATGCATTAGGGTATAAAACCTCAAAATCAAATGTAGAACTGCAGAAATAGTAAATGCATCTTTTTCAGATAGTGATGCAATAAAAATTCATATAATATAGGGGCAGAGGAATATATACTAAATATTAATTGGAAATTAAATAATCTCATCCTAAAGAATGAATGTGTGAAACAGCAAATCATAGCCAAAATTGATAATTTCATCCAAGAGAATTACAATGAGACAACATACCAAAATCTATGGGGGTACAACTCTAAGCAGACATTAGGGAAAGTTTTCTATCTCTAGATGCTTACTTGGTTAAAATAGATAAAGAGAAAATTAATCATTGGATATGAAATCAAAACAGCTAGAAAGAAGAACAAATTGAAAATCCCCAATTAAATACAAAATTTGTAATTCTAAAAATAAAAGGGCTAATTAATAAAATTGAAAGCAAAAAAAAATTGAAGTGATGAACAAAACTAAAGAGTTTGTTTTATGAAAAACTAACAAAATAGATAAACATTTATTTAATTTGATTAGAAAAATTAAAAAAGACATCAAATTGTTAGTATCAAAAATTAAAATGGTGAACTTTCCACAAATCAAAATAAAATTCAATTAATAATTAGGAGCTATTTTGTCTAACTGTATGCCAATGAATCCTATAATCTAAAGGGAATGGATGAATACTTATAAAAATACAGATTGTGCAGATTAACAAAAGATGAAATAAATTACTTAGAGTCCTATTTTAGGAAAAAGATATTGAACAAACTATTAATTAACTCCCTAAAAAATAAGACCAGGGCCATGTGCACTTACATGTGAATTCTACCAAACATTTTAAGAACAATTAATTCCAGTAATATGCAAACGAGAAAGAAGGAGTCCTGCCAAATTCCTTTTATGACACAGATATGGTGCTGATTGTTGTGGGCTAGGACTCTAAAACAAAGATTCTTACAAGATGTTAAGTCAGTGAAAGTGATGAGACAATGGTTATCTAGTTTAACATGGTGCTTAATAGTTCTCTAAATTTAGTATGATTGATTTAATCTTACAAGAAATAATGGTTTCCTAGTAATATAATGATTGGTTTATACTAAGTGTAGCATATAAACTGGGAGCTCAAGCTCTCAGGGAGAAAAGAGAGAGAGATGCAATTCTATCTTCATCAGGACTTTGGCTGGTCTGGCCTCCTGTATTTCCCCCATTGAGACCAAAGCCAGTCTGAAAGGCTTTCCAAAAAGCTGCCCAGCACCAGGCAAAGGAGACAGTAAAGACTTTTGGACTTTAACACCTGGCTACTCTCGTGGTGATTACTGAACTGAAATGAAGGCTGCTCCAGAAAACCAAACCAAGAACAATACAGGTGATACCTAAACCAGGCAAGTTCAAAACAGAGAAAGAAAATATTAGCCTGATTTTTGTAATCAATATTGGTGCAAAAAATTTTTTTAATTAAAAAAAAAAAAACATAGCAAGTTATCCCCAGGATAATAAATCATGATCAATTAGGATCTATACTTGGAATACAGGGCTGGTTCAATAATCAAAAACTATTAACACAATTGACTATATTAATAACCAAATTACCAGAAATTATATTAACTTAATAGATGCACAAAAGCATTTGACAAAATACAACACTTATTCCTATTCAAAATACTAGACACTTTAGGAATAAATGGAGTTTTCCTTAAAATTATCAGTAGCATCTATTTAAAATATCAGTAAACATAATATGTAATGGTGATAGACTAGAACCATTCCCAATAAGATCAAGGGGTGAAACAAGGTTGTCTACTATCACTGGTACTATATAAGATAATATTAGAAATATTAGCTTTAGCAATAAGAGAAGGAAAATAAAATAAAGTAATTAAAGTAGGTAATAAAGAAACCAAATTATCACTCTTTGCAGATCATATATTATACTTAGAGAATCCTAGAGAATCAACCAAAAACTTCTAGAAACTATTCATAACTTTAACAAAGTTGCAGGATACAAAACACAACCACAGAAATAATCATCATTTCAAATGTCACCAACAAAATCCAGCAGTAAGAGATACAAAAAAGAAATTATATTTAAAATAACTGTAGATAATATAAAATATTTTGGAGTCTACCTGCCAAGTGAAAGTCAAGGACTGTATGAACACAGTTACAAAACCCTTTCCACACAAATAAAGTGAACAAATCTAATCAATGGAAAGAATACCAAGTGCTCATGGGTAGGCTGAGCTAATTAATAAAAATGACAATACAACCTATATTAACTTCTTAGTGCCATACTAATCAAACTCAAAAAAATATTATACATAGGGGAAAAAGATAATAAAGTTCATCTGAAAAAAGAAAAAATCAAGAATTTCAAAAGAATTAGTGAAAAAAATGAAAGCTATATTATAAAGCAGCATTCTTCAAAACCATTTGGTACTGGATCACTGGAATAAGTTATGTTCACAAGACACAATAGTCAATGACTTTAGTAATCTATTGTTTGATAAATCCAAAGACCCCTGATTCTGTAATAGGAAATCACTATTTGACAAAAATTATTAAGATAATTTTAATTAGTGTAGCAGAAACCATGCCTTGACCCATATCTAACATCCTATACCAATATAAGGTCTAAATGTTTTCATGATTTAGACAGAAGGAATGGTATTATAAGCAAATTAGAATAACAAAGGATATTTTACCCCTCAGATCTGTGGAGAAGGAAGGAATTTATGACCAAAGAAGAACTAGAATATATTTTGGAATGAAAAGTAAATAATTATGATTATACTAAATTTTTAAAAATTTGTTTAAACAAAGCAATGCAGAGAAGACTAAGGGAAGCAGTAAACTGGGAAAATATTTACAGCCGAGGAATATGATAAAGACCTCATTTAAAAATATATATATAGAGAGAGAATAGTCTCAAAAAAAAGTAAACAAGCCATTCTCCAGTTGATAATTGTCAAAAGATATGAAAAGATAATTTTCATGTTTAGAAATTAAAACTATTTTTACCCATATGAAAAATGCTCTAAATATATTTGTCAGAGACATGCAAATTAAGACAACTCTGAAGTGCTCCTAATACCTCTTAGATTGGCTAAGAGGACAGGAAAAGATAATGTTTGAGGGGATGTGGGAAAACTGGGACAGTAAAACATTGTTGGTGGAGTTTTGAACTGATCCAATCATTCTGGAGAGTATTATATAACTATGCCAAAAAGGATATCAAACTGTACATACCTTTTGATTCAGCAGTGTCTCTACTAGACCTCTGTACATAAGAGATTATAAAAACAGTAAAAGGACTAATATTTGCAAAAATGTTTGTAGTAGCCCTTTTGGTCATGGCAAAGACCTGGAAACTGAGTGGATACCCATCAGTTGGAGAACAGCTGAATAAGTTCTACTATATGAATATTATGGAACCTTATTATTTTATAAGAAACTATCAGTAGGATGACTTCAGAAAGGCCTAGAGATATGTACATGCATGTACTGAGGCTAACTGAAGTAAGTAGAATGCAGAAAACATTGTACACAGCAACATGGCTTTTTTATAGCAAAGTGATTCAGGCCAGTTCCAATGTTTTCGTGATGGAGAGAGGCATCTTCTTCTAAAGAGAAAACTGTGGGGACTGTGTGTGGATAACAAAAATATTTTCCCTTTTTTGTTGCTGTTTTCTTGCATTTTTTTTTCTTTTCTCATTTTTTCCTTTTTATTCTGATTTCTTGTGTAGCATGAAATTTGGAAATTTGTATAGGAAAATTGCACATTTTCAACATATATTTGTTTACTTGGCATCTGGGAGAAGGGATGGAGTTAAGGGAGGGAAGAAAAAATTGGAACACTTAAGTTTTGCAAGGGTGAATGAAACTATGAATGTTGAAAACTATGCATGTGTATGTTTTGAAAACAAACAGTTTTAAAAAAAGAAAAAAAAATAGAATTGGGCAAGAGGAAGCTAGAAAAGCTATGAGAGACCAAGAAATAACAAAACAGATTATAAAGAATGAGAAAATAGAACAGAATGTAAAACATCTTATAAGAAAATGGCAAATCTGGAGAACAGATCAAAAAGACAAAATCTTAGAATAATTGGTCTGCCAGAATGTTGTTACAAAAAAAAAAGAGAACTTTGACACAATAGTGCAGGAAATAATCCAAGAAAATTGTCCTAGAATAATAGAACATGGATAGAAAGTAGGAAAAAAAAATCCACCATTCAACACCTCAAAGAGATCGTTTTCGGAAAAAAAATACAGAACTATATTGCCAAATTCAAAACTTCAAATCAAAGAGTAAATTTTGCAAGAAACAGGAAAAAACAATTCGAATATGATGGAGCTACAATTAGAATTGTATAAGACTTCTCTATCAGCAGCTACAATAAAATACCATGAGTCCTAAAATCATATCTACTGACAATCAAAAGAACTAGACCTGCACCCAAAATATCATATCCAACAATATTATCTATAATACTGAATGAAAAATAATGGAGCTTCAATGAACTTGCACATTTTCAGGATTTTCTATCACCTTAACATATCAAAGATCAGGTTTAAATTACTCATCATTGGGAAATTACTAAAACTTTGACAAATTGTTTTCATTACAAGGGAAATGTATATTTTATGTTTAAGAGTCACATAAAGAGTAGGGTAGTCCAAAATAAAGATTCACAGAATTAAAGTAAAATAGTAATATGTTATTCAAAGGAGTTGCAGAGGAATAATAGACACAGAGACATTACAGAGGGGAGAAGGGCTCATAATTCTGAAAACCTCATATCAGGCAACACTATATATATACCATGAAGAGCATAGTATCTCCAAAATCTATAAAGAAATAAGGAGGGAGGGATGGACTGATGGGGAAGAAAGAGAGTGTGAGACAAACACTAGGGGGTTTCTTTGGGAGGTTAAGGTATAAAAGGCAAATTATTGAGGATAATTTAACTAAAGAATTATTAGGTTTAATAGGCTTAAAACCTTAATTAGGTGGGTATGTGGGATACATATATATATATATATCTTTTCTTACCTGCAGCTTGCTTGGGGATGGTATTGAGAATGAAAGTACATACATACTTTCTTGATCTGGTAATTTGTTTTTATATATTTTTTATCCTCACTAATGCTTTGTTGGGAACATGAGAGTGTTTTATTTTAAGCTTTATTTAGTTTAGCATTCTTTTTCTGCTTTTTTTAAACTTTTTTTAAAATAAATAAAATAAACATTTAAACAAAGCATAACCATTGAGGAAAAAGGTAAGATAATAATTATGCTATATGAATGAGTTATAGAGGAAGAACGGACACTGCAGCATTAGATGGGGAGGCGTTCTGGTACTTCTTGAAAACCTATTCACATTAGAAATGGGTTAAATAGGAAACAATATACATACATGCATATATATATATTATATACATATTCATGTGTGTATATGTGTGTAGTATAAATATATACACACATAAACACATACTCTTCTTTGTATACACCAAAAAGGATATACCATCCTCTAAAATCTACAAAGAAATAAGGATGATGAAGGAATTGGATAAGGGAAAGGAGTGGGATAGATTAATGGGAGTGGAATAAAGAGGGAGAGACAAGATAGGGGGAAAGCTAAGGGAGGGAACTATGAATGAGGAAAGGTTAAGTATAGTTATTGCAAGACAAGTTTAGGAGAAGAACTAAAGGAGAAGAGTTAGCAGGGACAAAAAAAAAAACCAATATGAGATAAACACAAAGAAAATAACAAGGATCAGAAGTAAAATTTATTAGGAAAAAAAAAAGCAGGGCTAGTAATTATTGCTCTCAGACAAAGTCCAGATTCAATCAAGATACAATTCAGTCAAGAGAGAAATCTTCATTATTTGTCAGCCATACTAATATTGTTTTAGATGCATGTCTCTCTCTATACATATATATATATATATAAATGTATATGCATATGTGTATATGTTTGTATGCATGTTGGTATATGTATGTATATATATATACACACACACATATATGTATATATATATATGTGTGAACATATATTTCTTTATACGTATATTTATACACAAACACACACACACACAAACAACATTGTCTGTGCTTAAGTGTAGCCTGTTTGGGAGAGGTTGAAAGGAAGAAAGAGAAAAGAAGAATAAAGTAAACAGTACTTAGCAGAGAATAAAAGAAAACCTACCAGGAAGCAAAGATGAATAGTTTTAAATACACTGTGTTCTATTATTAGAAATATTTTCTTGAAATGGAAATTTACTATATCTTTTGAATCCTCTCACATTCTGCTATGCACATGACACTTTTTCTTGATCTATTTTTTTTTTTTTTTCGATCTGCTGTGCATGTGAAAAGCAAGTGGTGTTCACAAGTTTAATACTGGGTAGGGGGGTAAGAGGGAAGGAAAGGGCAAAAGCATAAGCAGGGGTTAATAGGATGGCAAGCAATATAGAATTAGTCATTCTAACCATAAATGTGAATGGGGTAAACTCCCTCATAAAGAGGAAGCAGTTAGCAGACTGGATTAAAAGTCAGAATTCTACTATATGTTGTTTACAGGAAACACACCTGAAACAGGGTGATACATTCAAACTAAAAGTAAAAGGGTGGAGCAGAATCTATTATGCTTCAGGCAAAACCAAAAAAGCAGGAGTAGCTATCCTCATCTCAGATCAAGCAAAAACAAAAATTGATCTAATTAAAAGAGATAAGGAAGGGCATTATATCCTGCTAAAGGGCAGCATCAATAATGAAGCAGTATCAATATTAAACATATATGCACCAAGTGGTGCAGCATCTAAATTCTTAAAAGAGAAATTAAGAGAGCTGCAAGAGGAAATAGATAGCAAAACTATAATAGTGGGAGATCTCAACCTTGCACTCTCAGAATTAGATAAATCAAACCACAAAATAAATAAGAAAGAAGTCAAAGAGGTAAATAGAATACTAGAAAACTTTGATATGATAGATCATTGGCGAAAGCTAAATGGAGACAGAAAGGAATACACTTTCTTCTCAGCAGTTGATGGAACCTATACAAAAATTGATCATATACTAGGGCATAAAAACTTCAAAATCAAATGCAGTAAGGCAGAAATAGTAAATGCATCCTTTTCAGACCACAATGTAATTAAAATTACATTTAATAAAAAGCCAGGGGAAAATAGAACAAAAAATAATTGGAAACTAAATAATCTTATACCAAAGAATGATTGGGTAAAACAGCAAATCATAGACATAATGAATAACTTCACCCAAGAAAATGACAATAATGTGTGGGATACATACCAAAGCAGTAATAAGTGGAAATATTATATCTTTACAGGCCTACTTGCATAAAATAGAGAAAGAGAGGGCCAATGAATTGGGCTTACAACTAAAATTGCTAGAAAAAGAACACATTAGAAACCGCCAGACAAACACAAAACTTGGAATTCTAAAAAAGAAAAGGTGAGATTACTAAAACTGAAAGTAAAAAAAAAAAAAAAAAAAAAAAAAAAAAAATTATTGAATTAATTAATAAAACTAAGAGTAGGTTCTATGAAAACACCAACAAAATAGACAAAACCTTAGTAAACTTGATTAAAAAAAGGAAAGAGAAAAAGCAAATTGTTAGTCTTGAAAATGAAAAGGGAGAACTCATTACTAATGAAGAAGAAATTAGAACAATAGTTAGGAGCTACTTTGCTCAACTTTATGCCAATAAATTCGATAAATGAAATGGAAGAATACCTTCAAAAATATAGCTTGCCCAGATTAACTGGAAGAAGTAAGTAATCTAAATAGTCCCATCTCAGAAAAAGAAATAAAACAACCTATTAACCAACTCCCTAAAAAAAAATCCCCAGGACCAGATGGATTTATATGTGAATTCTACCAAACATTTAAAGAACAACTAACTCCAATGCTATATAAACTATTAGAAAAAATAGGGATTGAAGGAGTCCTACCAAATTCCTTTTATGACACAGACATGGTAGTGGTACCTAAACCAGGAAGATTGAAAACTGAGAAAGAAAACTATAGAACAATTTCCTTAATTAATATTGATGCTAAAATCTTAAATAAGATATTAGTAAAAAGACTTCAGAAAATCATCCCCAGGATAATACACTATGACCAAGTGGGATTTATACCAGGAATACAGGGCTGGTTAAATATTAGGAAAACTATTAGTATATTTGACAATATTAATAATCAAATTAATAAAAACCATATGATCAGCTCAATAGATGCAGAAAAAGCATTTGATAAAATCCAACATCCATTCCTACTAAAAATGCTTGAGAGTATAGGAATAAATGGACTATTACTTAAAATAATAACGAGCATATATTTAAAACCTTCAGTAAACATCATATGTAATAGTGATAAACTAGAACCCTTCCCTGTAAGATCAGGATGAAACAAGGTTGCCCACTATCACTATTACTATTTAATATAGTACTAGAAACTCTACCCTCAGCAATAAGAGCCAAGAAAGAGATTCAAGGAATTAGAGTAGGAAATGAGGAAAGCAAATTATCACTCTTTGCAGATGACATGATGGTATACTTAGACAACCCCAAAGACTCTGCTAAAAAGCTATTAGAAATAATTCACAACTTTAGCAAAGTTGCAGGATACAAAATAAATCCACATAAATCCTCAGGATTTTTATACATTACCAACACAATCCAACAGCAAGAGATACAAAGAGAAATTCCATTCAAAATAATGGTCAATAGTATAAAATATTTGGGAATATATCTACCAAAGGAAAGCCAGGAATTATATGAGCAAAATTACAAAACACTTGCCACAAAAATAAAGTCAGATTTAAATAACTGGAAAGACATTCAGTGCTTTTGGATAGGCCGAGCGAATATAATCAAGATGACAATACTCCCTAAACTAATCCATTTATTTAGTGCTATACCAATCAGACTCCCAAAAAACTATTTTAATGACCTAGAAAAAATAACAACAGAATTCATATGGAACAACAAAAGGTGGAGAATTTCAAGGGAAGTAATGGAAAAAAAGTTAAATGAAGGTGGTCTAGCTGTACCTGATCTAGAATTGTATTATAAAGCAAGTCACCAAAATCATTTGGTATTGGCTAAGAAATAGACTAGTTGATCAGTGGCATAGGTTAGATTCACAGGGCAAGATAGTGAATAAAAATAGCAATCTAGTGTTTGACAAACCCAAAGATCCCAACTTCTGGGATAAGAATTCATTATTTGACAAAAACTGCTGGGAAAACTGGAAATTAGTATGGCAGAAACTAGGGATGGACCCACATTTAACACCACATACTAAGATAAGCTCAAAATGGGTCCAAGATTTAGGCATAAAGAACGAAATCATAAATTGGAGCAACATGGGATGGTTTACCTCTCGGACTTGTGGAGGAGGAAGGAGTTTGTGTCCAAGGGAGAACTAGAGACCATTATTAATTACAAAATAGAAAATTTTGATTAGACCAAATTAAAAAGTTTCTGCACAAGCAAAACTAATGCAAACAAGATTAGAAGGGAAGTAACAAATTGGGAAAACATTTTTACAGTTAAAGGTTCTGATAAAGGCCTCATCTCCAAGATATACAGAGAATTGACTTTAATTTATAAGAAATCAAGCCATTCTCCAATTGATAAATGGTCAAAGGATATGAACAGACAATTTTCAGATGATGAAATTAAAACTATTTCTACTGATATGAAAGAGTGTTCCAAATCACTATTGATCAGAGAAATGCAAATTAAGACAACTCTGAGATATCATTACACACCTGTCAGATTGGCTAAGATGACAGGAATTAATAACGATGAATGTTGGAGGGGCCGTGGGAAAACTGGGACACTGATGCATTGCTGGTGGAGTTGTGAAAGAATCCAACCATTCTGGAGAGCAATCTGGAATTTTGCCCAAAAAGTTATCAAAATGTGCATATCCTTTGACCCAGCCATACTACTACTGGGCTTATATTCCAAGGATATACTAAAGAAGGGAAAGGGACCTGTATGTGCCAAAACGTTTGTAGCAGCTCTTTTCGTAGTGGCTAGAAATGGGAAAATGAATGGATGTCCATCCATTGGAGAATGGTTGGGTAAATTATGGTATATGAATGTTATGGAATATTATTGTTCAGTAAGAAATGACCAACAGGAGGAATACAGAGAGGCTTGGAGACACTTACATCAACTGATGCTGAGTGAAACGAGCAGAATTAGGGGGTCATTATACACTTCAACAATGATACTGTATGAGGATGTATTCTGATGGAAGTGGATATCTTCAACATAGAGAAGAGCTAATCCAATTCCAATTGATCAATGATGGACAGAATCAGCTACATCCAGAAAAGGAATATTGGGAAATGAGTGCAAACTGTGATCATTTTTTTTTGGTTGTTGTTGTTGTTGTTGTTGTTGTTGTTGTTGTTGTTGTTTTGTTTTGTTTCTCTTCCCAGATTATTTTTACCTTGCGAATACAATCCTTCCTTTTCAACAACAACAACAAAATTCGGTTCCTGCACATATGTATTTTACCTAGGATATATTATAAGATATTTAATATGTATGAGAATGCCTGCCATCTAGGGGAAGGGGTGGAGGGAAGGAGGAGAAAAACTCAGAACAGAAGGGAGTACAAGGGATAATGTTGCAAAAAAAATTTTTACCTATCCTTATGTACTGTCAAAGAAAATGTTATAATTATAAAAATTAATAAAAAATTTAAAAAATATTTTAATAATCATAATAAAATTTTTGAGTCCCAAATTCTTTCAAATCTTCCATGCCCTCACCCCTCATTTTAGAAGCATGCAATTTGAAATCAATTATACATGGGAAGTAAAGAAAAATACCTTTTTATATTAGCCAACATAACAAGAGACAAAATATCAACAAGAATAATAAAAAAGTAATGTTCAAAAAGTATACTTCAATCTGCATTCAGAGTAAATCAATTCTCTCTGGAAATGAAGAGCATTTTTCTTATCCTTTTTTATTTTAATTAAATTAATTAATTTATTTAATTCACAATGGTTTCTGAATCATGCTAGGAGAGAAAATTCAGAACAAAAAGGAAAAAATGTGGTAGAGGAAAAAAGAAGTGAACATAGCATGTGTTGATTTGCATTCAATCTCCATAATTATTTTTCTGAATGCAAATGCCATTTTTATTAGTATTGTCTTGGGTCATTGAAGCTTAAGCAGTTTATCATTATAGAATTTTGTTGTTACTGTGCACAATGTATTCCTGATTTTGCTTGAATCTCAGTGTCAGTTCATGAAAATCTTTCCAGGCCTTTCTAAAATCAATTTCTTTATTATTTTTATACAGAGGAGCAACACTGCTTGATCAAGGCATATGAATAGTTTTATAACACTTTGGGCATACAAATTCCTCTCCAGAATGGTTGGGGTATTGCACAACTCCAACTACAATGTATCAGAGCCCTGTTTTCACAAAATACCTTCAACATTTATTATTATCTTTTCCTGTCATCTTAGACAATCTGAGAGGTGTAAGGTGGTATCTCAGAGGTGTTTAAATTTTCAGTTCTTTAATGCAATCCCCAATAGTGATTTATAACTTCATCAAAATTTTCTGTTCATATCCTTTGACCATTTATCAATTGGGGAATTACATTTATTCTTATAAATTTGACACGTTTCTTTATATATTTTAGAAATGAGATATTTATCAAAAATACTGATTGTAAATTTTTTTCCAGCTTTGCACTTTCCTTTTAATTTTGTTTGTATTGGTTTTGTTTGTGCAAAAAAATTCAAATTTATGTTATCAAAGTTCTCCATTTTACTTTTCATAATGCTCTACTTTGGTCAGAAATCCCTCCTTTCTTTTTTATTGAAGCTTTTTATTTTCAAAACATATGCTATTAGGATTCTTATAAGGTGCTAAGTAAGTGGAATTGAGGAGACAGTGGTTAAATCTAGTTTAGCATTGATTTAATCTACAACAAATAATAGGTTCCTAGTGATACAATTATTGGTGTATGCCAGGTGTGGAACATATAAGGAGGAGCTCTCAGGGCCCAAAAGGATAAGCCCACTAGAAGCTTTCTGACGCTGAGACAGATTCATTCCACTTCTATCTTTGTGCTGGCTGGAGGATGATACAAACCTCTAGATTTGGAGACATTCAGAGGAAGCTAGAGACAGAAGCTGGCAGAGGCAGAAGCTGGCAGAGGCAAAGGACTAGGGAACCAAGGAGAGGGATAGACCTCTAAGAAAGATAACTGGGCCCCAGGAAAAGAGACAAGACTTTGAAGGAGAAAAGAAAGGATTTGGCCTTTAACTCCTGGCTCCATTTGGGGTGATTACGCTGAATTGAAACTAAGGCTGCCTCCAGAAGCTCCCCAAGAAACCTGCTCCCAGAGAAGATTACATTTTAGAGAAGAATATTACAATATGCAAAAATAATTTTTCAACATTGACCCTTGCAAAATCTTGTGTTCCAATTTTTTCCCCCTCTTCCTGCAAACCATTCCCTTAGATGTCAAGTAATCCACTTTATGTTAATATGGTAAAAAAAAAAAAGTATGTAATTTCAAAATAGGAATATTTATTTATGCAGTTGTCTTGCTGCACAAGAAAAATCAGATCAAAAAGGACAAAAATGAGAAAGAAAATAAAATTCAAGCAAACTACAATAAAAGCAGTGAAAATGCTATATATATTGTGATCCAAACAGTTCCTGGCCTGAATCATCTCATTTTTGAGAAGAGCCACATCCATCAGAATTGATCATTGTATAATATTGTTGTTACTGTGTACAATGGTCTCCTGGTTTGCTCATTTCACTTAGCATCAATTCATGTAAGTCTCTCCAGGCCTTTAGGAAATCATCCTGCTTATTGTTTCTTATAGAAAAATAATATTTCATAGCATTCATATATCATAACTTATTAAGCCATTCTCCAACTGATGGGCATGCACTCTGTTTCCAATTTCTTGCCACTATCAAAAAGGATGCTACAAACATTTTTGCACATGTGTGTCCCTTTCCCTCCTTTAAGATCTGTTTGGGATATAAGCCCAGTAGAAACACGGCTGGATAAAAGGGTATGTAGACTTTGAGAAGCCTTTGAGCATAGTCCCAAATAGCTCTCTAGAATGGTTGGATCATTTCACAATTTCACCAACAATGTAGTATTATCCCAGTTTTCCCTTCTTCCCTCCAATATTTGCCATTGTCTTTTCCTGTCATCTTAGACAAGCTGAGAGGTGTGACAATTGCAGAGTTGTATTAATTTGCATATCTGTGATCAATAGTTAGAGAACCTTTTCATATGACTAGAAATGATTTCAATTTCTTCCTCTGAAATCTGTCTGTTTATATCATTTGATCATTTATCAATTGGAGAATGGCTTGAATTCTTACAAATTTGAGTCATTTCTCTTAATATTTTTTTTTTAGAAATGGAGCCTTTATCAAAACCGTTAAATGTAAAAAAAGTTTTCCCAATTTATTGCTCCCTTCTAATCTTGTCTACATTATTTTTGTTTGCATAAAAACTGTTTAACTTAATACAATCAAAATTATTCATTGTTTATGCAATACTGATCTCTGGTTCTTCATTGGTCAGCAACTCCTTCCTTCTCCACAGATCTTAGAGGTAAACTATCTAATTTGCTTACAATATCACTCTCTATTGTTCAGGTCTGCTCATTGGAGGATTAATGTACCATTTGGAATCCTGATCATGGGTGAGGAATGAAGGGCAAAACTCATGTGAGATGGTCAAATATGGAGTTTGCTTATTTCAAATTCCCTCAGCCTCATATATCCTAATACTCCTAAATAACAATAGTATACTGCTCATGTGGTAACTATATACATAAACAATTTACTAATTTGTGTAGATGTCTCTTTACCATTTATTCAAACCCCTTGACTTCTCATGAAGGGTGACATGGTCCTATAGGAGATGGAGAGTCAAATTAGACATATCACCAGGTTCCCTGGCAGGACTAGAGGCTCTCATACATTACCCAGAGTTCCCCCACTATCTGTAGTCCTCTACACTTTATGTTTAAATCTTGACTCATTTCTACCAAAACTTGGTATGTGGTATTGGATGTGGGTCAATGCCTAGTTTCTATCATCTTAGTTTCCAATTTTCCCAGCATTTTTGTAAATAGTGAGTTTTTATCCCAAAACCTGGAGCCTTTGCTTTTGTCAAACACTAGATTACTATAGTCATTAACTATTTTATCTTGTGAATCTAATCTGTTCCACAGATCAACTACTCTATTTCTTAGCCAGTACCAAATGTTTTTGATGGCCATTGCTTTACAATATAGTTTTAGATCTGGTACAGCTACCTTTATTCGCACTTTTTAAAATTAATCCCCTTGAAATTCTTGACCTTTTGTTCTTCCAGATGAACTTTGTTATCATGTTTTCCAGATCTATAAAATAATATTTTGGGAGTTTGGTATGGCATTGAATAAATAGATTGATTTATGTAGTATTGTCATTTTTATCACCTTTACTTGACCTACTCATGAGCACTTGATATTTTCCAATTGATTAGATCTTACTTTATTTCTGTGGAAAGTGTTTTTTTCATTGTGTTCATATAGTTCCTGACTTTGCCTTGGCAGGTAGACTCTCAAATATTTTATAGTATTTATTTGTATCTCTCTCTGTTGGATTTTGTTGGTAATATATAAAAACGCTGATGAGTTATGTGGATTTATTTTGTATCCTGCTATTTTGCTAAAGTTGTGGATTGTTTCTAGTAGTTTTTTTTTAAGTTGATTCTAGTGCATTCTTTGTATAAATCTTACTTGGCCAAGGTATATTATCCTGGGGATGACTTCCTGTAACCTCTTTAATAATATTTCATATATGATTTTTGTATCAACATTCATTAGGGAAACTTGTCCATAATTTTCTTGCTCTATTTTCACCTACAAGGTTTAGATATCAGTACCATATCTGTGTAACAAAAGGAATTTGCTAGGACTTCTTTCTTTATTTTTTCAAGTGGTTTGCATAAGTATTGCATTTAATTGTTCTTTAAATGTTTGATAGAATTCACATATAAGTTCATCTGGCCATGGAGGTTTTTCTTATTAATAGATTGTTCTACTTTTTTTTTCCTAAAATGAAACTAAAATAATTTATTTCCTTTTCTGTTAATCTGGGCAATTTATATTTTTGTAGGTATTTGTAAAGGGCTAGAACTGAGCAAATACCCTTGGATAATGGAGCACAATTGCCAATTGGACAATTCTCTAATAACATGTTTGAAGGATGACCCTCTCCAACTATTCTATGCTGGCTCGATTGGTGGGACAAAGAAGGGGAAGTGACATGTGTGGGTAGAGTAGGAGGAGGAAATTGAGGCATTCTCCTGGCAGTGGGGAGAGAGGAAGGTGGTGTGGAGATTGCTAGATTTAATCCACTGACAGCGACCCCAAAACACTAAGAATAAAGATTTTTGGTGATACTGACTCTGGCTGATTTCTGGGAAGGCAGAATTCCATCAGGTATTCCTCTATTTCACTTGGATTATTAAATTTATTAAAATATAGTTGGGCAACATAACTCCTAATTATAGCTCTAATTTCCTCTTCCTTGATGGAAAGTTCTCCCTTTTCATTTTTCACACTATCAGTTAGATTTTATTCTTTCCTATTTCTAATCAAATTAACTAAAATTGTATCAATTCTGCTGTTTTTCATATAAACAATCCATAGTTTTATTGATTATTTCAACAGTTTTCTTACTTTCAATTATATTATACTTCCCTTTTATTTTCAGAATTTCACATTTCAAAAATTGGGGATTTTTAACTTGTTCTTTTTCTAGCTCTTTTACTTATAGGTCAAATTCATTGATATTGTCTTTCTCTATTTTATGCAAATAAGCATCTAGAGATATAAATTTTTCCCTAATAACTGCTTTGGCTGCATCCCATAAGTTTTGGTATTTTGTCTGATTATTGTCATTCTCTTGGATGAAATTATGGATTGTTTCTGTGATTTGTAATTTGACCCAGTTTTCCCAGCAATTTTTGTCAAATATGGAGTTCTTGGGGGGCAGAGCCAAGATGGCGGAGAGGAAACACACGACTCAGTGAACGTCCTCACTCCCTCACAACCAATTAGATAAATTAAGTCTCAAAATTAGCTCAGGACTGATAGATACCACAAGGACTGGAAGCACGACTTACCAGCTGAAGAGAATCTGGAGTTTCAACAGGAAAGGTCAGTTCTCAGGGGAGGAATAAGAAAGACCAGCACAGACGGTGGGGTAGGGGCACACTGCGCCCATTGCGCTGGGAAGGGCTCTGGGATCAGAGAAGCCACTGAGGTAAAGGAATCTGGAACAGGCTGTTAGCTCTTCTCTGCTAATTATTTAGCAGTTCAGAAGAGAAAGCCAAAATATTTTAAAACTCAGATTAAATTTTCCCCGGACCCTGGGGGTGACTCGGCACCAGGGGGTGTGGCCTCAGCTACCTCCTGAGAATAGTTAAGAGACTGACAAGTGGGTGGATACGGCCCAAGGCAACACACACTGCCTAGCTTAGCTGGAGGGAGTGGAACTCAGCTCCAGGAAGTCCCAGAGAAGCGGAACCTTTGAACTAGGGACCGCGGTTTCTGGCAGACACTTCCAGTTTGAGCGCAGGGGCTTCTTACGTCACCTGCTGCAGACACCCACTCCCCACCCGGACACATAGGCTGAGCTTCCTGCAGTCTTCACTATTCTACGCCCTCGAAGCACAGCAGTGCTAATCACCTCTGAGGCACTCCCAGGGAGAGGGTGGGGAACTCTCTCCCAGAGCTCTCTCTTAGCTCAGGCTCAGGAGCCGCTGCATCCATCCCGTCTGGGAGGAAGCTGGTAAAGAAGTAAATAATTTCCTACCCCAGAGACAGACCCCAAAAGATTTTTTTTAAGTATGAACAAAAAAGCTAGAAAAACCATAGATTCCTTCTATACAGAGAAAGAGCGGGTGTCCAACCCCGAGGAAGTTGACAGCAGAGAATCAGATAACAACCTAAAGGGGAACGATTCCTGCCCCCCATCACATAACTCTCTCCTAGAAGAAGCTCTTAAGAAATTGAGGGAGATCGAAGAAAAATGGGGAAAAGAAAGGGAAGTTATGATAGAGAATAATAATGTCCTGAAATTGGAGTTGGAAAAAATAAAGAATTCACAGGAGATGCAGGGAAACAAAATTAGTGAATTAGAAAAGGTTAAAAAAACACAGGAAAGTAGGATTTCTGAATTGGAAAAGATAAAAAAGTCTCAAGAAAATAGAATTTCTGAATTGGAAAAAGAAAATAATTCTCAAAAAAAAAAAATTAGGGAAATGGAAAAAAACTCAATAGAGCAAAATAATTCATTTAAAAACGAAATTGGGCATTTACAAAAAGAACTAAAAACTGTGAAAGAAGAAAATAACTCCTTAAAAGTCAGGATGGAACAAATAGAAATGAATGATTCACAGAGAACCCAAGAATCAGTCAAACAAAACAAAAAAAATGAGAAGCTGGAGAACAACGTCAAATACTTACTGGGAAAATCTATAGACCTGGAAAATAGATCTAGGAGAGATAATCTGCGGATTATTGGACTTCCAGAAAACTATGACCAAAAAAAGAGCCTAGATTCTATTTTACAGGAAATTATCAAAGAGAACTGTCCAGAGATAATAGAAACAGAAGGGAAAGTAGATGTGGAAAGATATTCATCGAACTCTTCTGAATAGACCCTAAAAAAAGAACACCACGGAATATTGTGGCTAAGCTGCGAATTACCACACAAAGGAGAAAATCCTGCAAGCAGCTAGAAAAAAACAATTTAAATACCAAGGTGCCACAATAAGGGTCACCCAAGATCTGGCTGCCTCCACATTAAAAGATAGAAGGGCCTGGAACCTGATATTCCGAAAGGCAAAAGATCAAGGACTGCAACCAAGAATGAACAACCCAGCTAAGTTTAGCATCTTTTTCCATGGAAGAAGATGGTCATTCAATGAAACAGAGGAATTCTATATGTTTCTAAGAAAAAAACCAGACTTAAACAAAAAATTTGATCTACATCCACAAGACTGAAGAGAAACAGAAAAAGGTACACAGAACCCTTGAGAACTGTAACTTTGTTGTGGGTATATAAAAAATACTCAAGGATAATTTGATTTTACTGATATAAAAGAAAAAAAGGGGGGTGTGGTAAAGGGAAGGAGGTCGGTTCAGAAAAAGGGGAAGGAGTGATAAAAAGAGGGAAACTACATCCCAGGAAGAGACATAGAAAATACACCATATCTGAGGGAACTTAGTGAGGGGGAGAATCATTGTGTGAATCTTACTCTCATCAGAAGAGGCTCAAAGAGTAAATAATTAACATATTTGTTTTTCAGAGAATTTTCTCTCACCTCATTAAAAGGGGGGAGAGGAAAAGGGGAAAGGAAAAGGGGAAAGGAAAAGGAGAATAAGTGAAGGGACTTGGAGGGAGGGGGGAGGGATCCTAAAAAAAAAAAAAAAAAAAAAAAAAAAGAGGGAGGGTTGCGCGTCACAAGGGGGGTCTGTAAATTAAATATCGGGGAGGGGGATCAGGGGGGTCAAGGGAAAAAAGTATAATCTGGGGATAATACGATGGCAGGAAATAAAGAATTAGTAATTTTAACTGTAAATGTAAATGGGATGAACGATCCCATCAAACGGAGACGGATAGCAGATTGGATCAAAAAGCAGAACCCTACAATATGTTGTCTACAGGAAACACACTTAAAGCAGGGAGATACATACAGAGTAAAGGTAAAAGGTTGGAACAGAGCTTATTATGCTTCAGGTAAAGCCAAAAAAGCAGGGGTAGCTATCCTTATCTCAGATCAAGCAAAAGCAGAAGTAGATCTCGTTAAAAAAGATAAGGAAGGAAACTATATCCTGCTGAAAGGTAGCATAAATAATGAAGCCATATCAATACTAAACATATATGCACCAAGTGGTATAGCATCTAACTTTCTAAAGGAAAAGTTAAGAGAACTGCAAGAAGAAATAGACAGTAAAACTATAATAGTGGGAGATCTCAACCTTGCACTCTCAGATTTAGACAAATCACAACCACAAAACAAACAAGAAAGAAATTAAAAAAGTAAATAGAACATTAGAAAAACTAGGTATGATAGACCTTTGGAGAAAACTGAATGGCAATAGGAAGGAATATACTTTCTTCTCAGCAGTTCATGGATCCTATACAAAAATTGACCATATATTAGGACATAAAGATCTCAAAATTAAATGTAGGAAGGCAGAAATAATAAATGCCTTCTTCTCAGATCACAATGCAATAAAAGCTACATTCAGTAAAAAGTTAGGGGTAAATAGACCAAAAAGTAATTGGAAACTGAATAATCTCATCTTAAAGAATGACTGGGTGAAAGAGCAAATTATAGAAACAATTAACAATTTCACCCAAGATAATGATAATGATGAGACATCATATCAAAATCTTTGGGATGCAGCTAAAGCAGTAATAAGGGGAAATTTTATATCTTTAGAGGCTTATTTGAAGAAAATTGAGAAAGAGAAGATTAACGAATTGGGCTTACAACTTAAAAGGCTAGAAAAAGACCAAATTATAAACCCCCAACCAAAAATTAAACTCGAAATACAAAAATTAAAAGGAGAAATCAATAAAATTGAAAGTAAAAAAACTATTGAATTAATAAATAAAACCAAAAGTTGGTTTTATGAAAAAGCCAATAAAATAGATAAACCTTTGGTAAATTTGATCAAAAAAAAGAAAGAGGAAAATCAAATTGATAGTCTTACAAATGAAAAGGGGGATCTTTCCACCAATGAAGAGGAAATTAGAGAAATAATAAGGAGTTACTTGGCCCAACTTTATGCCAATAAATTTGATAACTTAAGTGAAATGGATGACTTTCTCCAAAAATATAGGCTCCCTAGATTAACAGAGGAGGAGATAAATTGCTTAAATAGTCCCATTTCAGAAAAAGAAATAGAACAAGCTATTAATCAACTCCCCAGGAAAAAATCCCCAGGGCCAGATGGATTCACATGTGAATTCTACCAAACATTTAAAGAACAATTAGCCCCAATGTTATATAAATTATTTGAAAAAATAGGGGATGAAGGAGTCCTACCAAACTCCTTTTATGACACAGACATGGTACTGATACCTAAACCTGGTAGATCGAAAACTGAGAAAGAAAATTATAGACCAATCTCCTTAATGAATATTGATGCTAAAATCTTAAATAAGATATTAGCAAAAAGACTTCAGAAAATCATCTCCAAGATAATACACTATGATCAAGTAGGATTTATTCCAGGAATGCAGGGCTGGTTTAATATTAGGAAAACTATTAATATAATTGACCATATTAATAATCAAATTAATAAGAACCATATGATCATCTCAATAGATGCAGAAAAAGCATTTGACAAAATCCAACATCCATTCCTACTAAAAACTCTTGAGAGTATAGGAATAAATGGATTATTCCTTAGAATAATCAGGAGTATATATTTAAGACCATCAGTAAGCATAATATGCAATAGAAATAAACTGCAACCTTTCCCTGTAAGATCAGGAGTGAAACAAGGTTGCCCACTATCACCATTACTATTCAATATAGTACTAGAAACGCTAGCCTCGGCAATAAGAGCCGAGAAAGAGATTCAAGGAATTAGAGTAGGAAATGAGGAAATCAAACTATCACTTTTTGCAGATGACATGATGGTATACTTAGAGAACCCCAAAGACTCTGCTAAAAAGCTACTAGAAATAATTCAAAATTTCAGCAAAGTGGCAGGATACAAAATAAATCCACATAAATCCTCGGCATTTTTATATATCACTAACAAAATGCAACAGCAAGAGATACAAAGAGAAATTCCATTCCAAACAAATGTTGAGAGTATAAAATATTTGGGAATCCATCTACCAAAGAAAAGTCAGGAATTATATGAGAAAAATTACAAAACACTTGCCACAAAAATAAAATCAGATTTAAATAATTGGAAAGACATTCAGTGCTCTTGGATAGGCCGAGCGAATATAATAAAGATGACAATACTCCCCAAACTAATCTATTTATTTAGTGCTATACCAATCAGACTCCCAAGAAACTATTTTAATGACCTAGAAAAAATAACAACAAAATTCATATGGAAGAATAAAAGGTCAAGAATTGCAAGGGAACTAATGAAAAAAAACTCAGAGGAAGGTGGTCTAAGTGTACCTGATCTAAAGCTATATTATATAGCAGCAGTCACCAAAACCATTTGGTATTGGCTACAAAATAGACCGGTAGATCAGTGGAACAGATTAGATACAAAGGACAAAAAAGGGTACATCTATAGCAATCTAATCTTTGACAAACCCAAAGATTCCAACATTAGGGATAAAAATTCATTATTCGGAAAAAACTGTTGGGAAAACTGGAAATTAGTATGGCAGAAATTAGATATGGATCCACACTTAACACCATATACCAAGATAAGATCAAAATGGGTCCATGATTCAGGCATAAAGAGGGAGATAATAAATAGATTGGAGGAACAGAGGATAATCTACCTCTCAGACTTGTGGAGGAGGAAGGAATTTATGACCAGAGGAGAACTAGAGATCATTATTGATCACAAAATAGAAGATTTTGATTACATCAAACTAAAAAGTTTCTGTACAAATAATACTAATGCAAACAAGATTAGAAGGGAAATAACAAATTGGGAAAATATTTTTAAAAACAAAGGTTCTGACAAAGGTCTCATTTCCAAAATATATAGAGAACTGACCCAAATTTATAAGAAACCGAACCATTCTCCAATTGATAAATGGTCAAAGGATATGAACAGACAATTCTCAGAGGAAGAAATTGAAACTATATCCACTCACATGAAAGAGTGTTCCAAATCACTACTGATCAGAGAAATGCAAATTAAGACCACTCTGAGATACCACTACACACCTGTCAGATTGGCTAAGATGACAGGAACAAATAATGACAAATGTTGGAGGGGATGTGGGGAAACTGGGACACTAATACATTGCTGGTGGAGTTGTGAAAGAATCCAGCCATTCTGGAGAGCAATCTGGAATTATGCCCAAAAAGTTATCAAATTGTGCATACCCTTTGACCCAGCAGCGCTACTACTGGGATTATATCCCAAAGAAATACTAAAGAGCGGAAAGAGACATATATGTGCCAAAATGTTTGTGGCAGCTCTTTTTGTTGTAGCTAGAAACTGGAGGATGAATGGATGTCCATCAGTTGGAGAATGGTTGGGTAAATTGTGGTATATGAAGGTTATGGAATATTATTGCTCTGTAAGAAATGACCAGCAGGAGGAATACAGAGAGGGTTGGAGAGACTTAAATCAACTGATGCTGAGTGAAATGAGCAGAACCAGAAGATCACTGTACACTTCAACAACAATGCTGTATGAGGATGTATTCTGATGGAAGTGGAAATCTTCAACATAAAGAAGATCCAACTCACTTCCAGTTGATCAATGATGGACAGAGGTAGCTGCACCCAGAGAAGAAACACTGGGAGGGGAATGAAAATTGTTAGCACTAATATCTGTCTGCCCAGGTTGCATGTACCTTCGGATTCTAATGTTTATTGTGCAACAAGAAAGTGATATTCGCACACATGTATTGTACCTAGACTATATTGTAACACATGTAAAATGTATGGTATTGCCTGTCGTCGGGGGGAGGGAATAGAGGGAGGGGGGGTAAATTGGAAAAATGAATACAAGGGATAATATTATAAAATATATATATATATATATATAATAAAAAATATAAAAAAAAAAAAAATATGGAGTTCTTATCTCATAAGCTGGAGTTAGTGGGTTTATGAAATACTACTTTATCATAGACATTAAGTATTGTATCGTATGTATCTAGCCTATTCCACTGATCCAACACTCTATTTTTTTAGCCAGTACCAAATGATTTTGATGACTGCTGCTTTATAATATACATTTACTTGTGGAACTGCTATTCATTAATTACCTTGATATTCTTGACCATTTGTTCTTCCAGAAGAATTTTGTTATTTTTTCTAGATCAATAAAATAATTGTACACAGTTTGGTTGGTTTGACATGAATAAGTAGACCTATTTAGGTAGATTTGTCATTTTTATTATAATAACTCAGGTTAGCAATGAAGAATTATAATTTTTCCAATTATTTAGATCTGACTTTAATTGTGTGAGGAGTGTTTTGTTATTGTGTTTTTATAGTTTCTAGGTTTCTCTTGGCAAGTAGAACATTATTGATTAGGGTGGAGCCAAGATGGCAGAGAGAAGACCTCTCACCTTCTCTAAAACCAACAATAGATTAAGCCTCTAAACTGGTTTTGGAGTCAAAGAATCCCAAATATTTGAGGTAAAACACATCTCTAGAAGAAGGTACTTTGGAAAAAGTTGAGAACTGCTCTGGTTCAAACGTCCAAGTATAAAAGGCTAGAACTCTGAAAAGATATGCTTGAATCAAGGACAGCATGGTGCTTATTGTGATGTAATGTTTGCAAGTGCTCAGTGTGTGGTGGTGATATAATCATACTGAGGTATTTAAGGGAGTCTCAGATTCAAAAAGTTCTCTCAGCCACTGTTCTCAGCCACAGACACAGAAAAGGCTTTAGGCTCCAGACTCCAGATTCCAGACTCCATCTTTGACCAGCTACATGTTAGCTCTCCTGCTTCCTTAATTTCTCCACCTAAAGACCAAGGACTCGGGCTGATGCTGAGGTCTTCCAGAAAGCTAGCCCAATCATTACATTTTGGTGGCCAAACATGGGACCTTAGAAACACAGGGCCTAGCAAAGCAGGGCACAAAGTAGTATGACTGATGAGATCTTAAGCTCAGTGGAGAAGTCTCTGTGACCTGGAAATAGGGTGAGTATAAAAATAGAGAAGCAGAAAACTTTGGTAAGGGCTAAACTAGTCATATTTGTTTTTTAGCTGAAATGGGGCAAATACTAAAAAAAAGAGGCTCCTCCGCCCCAAGGGAATTATGTAGAATGCATAGTTATATTAATAAAGAAGCAAGGTTTGACCACTACACACCTGAGTGGATGCCCATCAATTGGAGAATGGCTGAATAAATTGTGGTATATGAATATTATGAAATATTATTGTTATGTAAGAAATGACCAACAGGATGATTTCAAAAAAAAACCTGGAGAGACATACATGAACTGGTCCTGAGTGAAATGAGTAGGACCAGGAGATCGTTGTATACTTCAATGCAAATACTATATGATGATCAATTCTGATGGATGTGGCCATTTTCTTTTCTTTTCTTTTTAAATTTTTATTTATTTATTTATTTTGGATGTGGCCATTTTCAACAATGAGATGAACCAAATCAGTTCCAATAGAGCAGTAATGAACTGAGCCAGCTACACCCAGCAAAAGAACTCTAGGAGATGGTTATGAACCACTACATAGAATTCCCAATCCCACTAATTTTGTCTGCCTTCATTTTGGATTTCCTTCACAGGCTAATTGTACACTATTTCAAAGTCCAATTCTTTTTGTACAGCAAAACAACTGTTTGGACATGTATACATATATTGTATTTAATTTATACTTTAACATATTGAACATGTATTGGTCAACCTGCCATCTGGGGTGGGGGGGAAGAAGAAGAAAATTTGGAGCAGGGGGTTTGGCAATTGTCAATGTTGTAAAGTTACCCATACATATATCTGATAAATAAAAACTATTAAAAAAAAAAAGAAGAAGCAAAGTTTGATGGTGGTAACTCAGAGGTAGATCACTGGGCTCTTAAATATATTAGAATGCACATTTCCTTGGCTATCTAAGGAAGAAAATTTAGAGCCAGATATGTGGGAACTAGTGGGAGAGCAACTAAGAAACTATGGTCCTGATTAAATTCCTGAAGAAACATTCTTTATGTACAATATTATATATTCATACAATGGTACAGGGAATTAGGGAATGTGTAGATAATATCCTAGTCACTAATACAGGTAGACAATGTGTAACTTATCAACCAGAAGAAGTAATAACATCAGGTTTAGTAATACAGATTTTTAATAGGCAATTTAGTGATATTTGCCCAGATTGTGACTCCAACAACAGAATCCAGGAATATTCTGAACTTTGGCTGTTACAGCTGACTATCCTGTGCTCACCATCTATGTAAATCGCATAACATTGAAAGGGTTGGTAGATAAAGGTGCAGACTGTATTGTTGTTAGAGGTGCCAATTGGCCTAGTCATGGGCCAAAGATTAAGGCAGACACCTATATGTCTGCCATAAAAGGATAAATAGCAGCTGAAGTTAGTGCTAACTCTTTGAGATGGATATTTAAAGGTGGAACAGGAATTTTTACTCCTTTTGTAGTTGAAAAAAACCCCATCAATCTATGGAGTAGAGACATCTTACAACAGTTAGGATTACAATTGAGTACTTCAGCTTTTTAGGCAGGGCTCATGTTGTTTTTTTTTAATTAATTTTATAATTATATATATATATATATATATATATATATATATATATATATATATATATATTTGATAGTATATATGCATGAGCATCCATTCAACTTCCAGTTTCTAGCCACTACGAAAAGAGCTGCTACAAACATTTTGGCACACAAAGGTCCCTTTCCCCTCTTTAGTATTTCTTTGGGATATAAGCCCAGTAGTAGCACTGCTGGATCAAAGGGTATGCACAATTTGATAACTTTTGGGGCATGTTTTCAGATTGCTCTCCAGAATGGCCGGATTCTTTCACAACTCCACCAACAATGTATTAGTGCCCCAGTTTTCTCACATCCCCTCCAACATTCATCATTATTTGTTCCTCTCATCTTAGCCAATTTGACAGGTGTGTACTGATATCTCAGAGTTGTTTTAATTTGCATTTCTCTGATCAGTAGTGATTTGTAACACTTTCATATGAGTGGATATAATTTTAATTTCATTATCTGAGAATTATCTGTTCATATCCTTTGACCATTTATCAATTGGAGAATGGTTTGATTTCTTATAAATTAGGATCAATTCTCTATATATTTTGGAAATGAGACCTTTATCAGAACCTTTAACTATAAAAATATTTTCCCAATTTGTTACTTAACTTCTAATCTTTTTTGAATTAGTATTTTTTGTATAGAAACTTTTTAGTTTAATATAAACAAAATCTTCTATTTTGTGATCAATAATGATCTCTAGTTCTTCTCTAATTATAAATTCCTTCCTCCTCCACAGGTCTGAGAGGTAGACTGTCTTCTGTTCCTCTAATCTATTTATGATCTCATTCTTTATGCCTAAATCATGGACCCATTTTGATCTTATCTTGATATATGGTGTTAAGTGTGGATCCATATCTAATATCTGGCATACTAATTTCCAGTTTTCCCAACAGTTTTTTTTTCAAATAATGAATTTTTATCCCTAATGTTGGTATCTTTGGGTTTATCAAACACTACATTGCCATAGTTGTACCCTCTTTTGTCCTTTGTACCTAAGCTGTTCCACTGATGGACCGGTCTATTTCTTAGCCAATACCAAATGGTTTTGGTGATTGCTGCTATATAATATAGCTTTAGATCAGGTATACCTAGACAACCTTCATCTGACTTTTTTTTCATTAATTCCCTTGAAATTCTCGACCTTTTATTCTTCCATATGAACTTTGTTGTTATTTTTTCAAGGTAACTAAAATAGTTTCTTGGGAGTTTGATTGGTACAGCACTAAATAAATAGATTAGTTTGGGGAGTACTGTCATTATTATATTCGCTCGGCCTATCCACGAGCACTGGATGTCTTTCCAATTATTTACATCTGACTTTATTTTTCGGGCAAGTGTTTCATAATTTTGCTCAAAAAATTCCTGACTTTTCTTTGGTAGATAGATTCCCAAATATTTTATACTCTCAAAATTTGTTTGGAATGGAATTTCTCTTTGTATCACTTGCTGTTGCATTTTGTTGGTGATGTATGAAAATGCTGAGGATTTATGTGGATTTATTTTGTATCCAGCAACTTTGCTAAAGTTGTGAATTATTTCTAATAATTTTTTATTATAATCTCTGGGGTTTTCTAAGTATACCATCATATCATCTGCAAAGAGTAACAATTTGATTTCCTCATGACCTACTCTTATTCCTTTAATCTCTTTCTGGACTCTTATTGCCAAGGCTAACATTTCTAATACAATATTGAATAGTAATGGTGATAGTGGGCAAACTTGTTTCACTCCTGATCTTACTGGGAAAGGTTCCAGTTTATCTCCATTGCATATTATGCTTACTGACGGTCATGAATATATGCTCCTGATTATTCTAAGGAATAGTCCATTTATTCCTATACTCTCAAGAGTTTTTAGTAGGAATGGATGTTAGATTTTATCAAATGCTTTTTCTGCATCTATTGAGCTGATCATATGGTTTTTATTAATTTGATTATTAATATGGTCAAATATACTAATAGTTTTCCTAATATTAAACCAGCCCTGCATTCCTGGTATAAATCCTACTTGATCATAGTGTATTATCCTGGGGATGATTTTCTGAAGTCTTTTTGCTAATATCTTATTTAAGATTTTATCATCAATATTCATTAAGGAAATTGTTCTATAGTTTTCTTTCTCAGTTTTTGATCTACGTGGTTTAGGTATCAGTACCATGTCTGTGTCATAAAAGGAGTTTGGCAGGACTCCTTCATCCCCTATTTTTTCAAATAGTTTATATAACATTGGGGCTAGTTGTTCTTTAAATGTTTGGTAGAATTCACATGTAAATCCATCTGTTCCTGGGGATTTTTTCCTGGGGAGTGGATTAATAGCTTGTTCCATTTCTTTTTCTGAAATGGGACTATTTAAGCAATTTATCTCCTCCTCTGTTAATCTAGGAAGCCTATATTTTTGGAGGAAGTCATCCATTTCACTTAAGTTATCAAATTTATTGGCATAAAGTTGGGCAAAGTATCTCCTTATTATTTCTCTAATTTCCTCTTCATTGGTGGAAACGTCCCCCTTTTCATTTGTAAGACTAACAATTTGATTTTCTTCTTTCCTTTTTCTGATCAGATTTACCAAAGGTTTATCTATTTTATTGGCTTTTTCATAAAAAAACGAACTCTTGGTTTTATTTATTAATTCAATAGTTTTTTACTTTCAATATTATTTATTTCTCATTTTAATTTTTGTATTTCAAGTTTGATTTTTGGTTGGGGGGGTTTATTTTGGTCTTTTTCTAGCCTTTTAAGTTGCAAGCCCAATTCGTTAATCTTCTCTTTCTCTATTTTGTTCAAATAAGCCTCTAAAGATATAAAATTTCCCCTTATTACCACTTTAGCTGCATCTCAGAGATTTTGGTATGATGTCTCATCATTTTCATTATCTTGGGTGAAATTATTAATTATTTCTATAATTGGCTGTTTCACCCAGTCATTCTTTAAGATGATATAATTCAGTTTCCAATTACTTTTTGGTCTATTTACACGTAACTTCTTATTGAATTTAGTTTTTATTGCATTGTGATCTGAGAAGAAGGCATTTATTTCTGCCTTCCTGCATTTAATTTTGAGATCTTTATGTCCTAGTATATGGTCTATTTTTGTATAGGTTCCATGAACTGCTGAGAAGAAAATATATTCCTTTCTATCACCATTCAGTTTTCTTCAAAGGTCTAGCATACCTAGTTTTTTCTATGTTCTATTTACTTTTTTTATTTCTTTCTTATTTGTTTTGTTGTTTGATTTGTCTAAATCTGATAGTACGAGGTTGAGATCTCCCACTATTATAATTTTACTGTCTATTTCTTCTTACAATTCTCTTAACTTTTCCCTTAGAAAGTTAGATGCTATACCACTTGGTGCATATATGTTTAGTATTGATATGTCCTCATTGTTTATGCTACCTTTTAGCAGGATATAGTTTCCTCCCTTATCTCTTTTACTTAGATCAATTTCTGCTTTTGCTTGATCTGAGATAAGGATGGCTACCCCTGCTTTTTTGGCTTTACCTGAAGCATAATAGATTCTGCTCCAACGTTTTACCTTTACTATGTATCTCCCTGCTTTAAGTGTGTTTCCTGTAAATAACATATTATATGACTCTGACTTTTGATCCAGTCTGCTATCCATCTCTGTTTGATGGTAGAGTTCATCCCATTCACATTTACAGTTAAAATTACTAATTCTGTATTTCCTGCCATCATATTATCCCCAGATTATGCTTTTTTCCCTTGACCTTCCTTATCCTCTTCCCCAGTATTAGAGTTATGGACCCCACTTGTGATGCACAGCCCTCTCTTTTTCATATCCTTCTCCCCTCCTTTTAAGTCCCTTCCCCTTTCTTGTACCCTTACCTTATTACTCTTTTTTTCCCTTTTCCTCTCCCCCTTTTTTAATGAGATGAGAGAGAATTCTCTGAAAAACAAATATATCAATTATTTACTTGGAGCCTACTCTAATGAGAGTGAGATTCACACAATGTTCCTCCTCCTCTCTAAATTCCCTCAGATATGGTAATTTTTTTTTTTTTGCCTCTTCCTGGTATGTAGTTTCCCTCTTTTTACCTCCCCTTCTTCCATTTCTGATACTATGCGTTACCCTTTCTACTTCCCTTTTTTATGTTATATCAGTAAAATCAAATTATACATGTGGACTTTCTGTATATTCACAACAGAATACAGTTCTCAAGAGTTCCTTTTACCTTTTTTCTGCTTCTCTTGAGTTTTGTGGTTGTCAAATTTTTTGTTTAGATCTGGTTTTTTTTTCTTCTTAGAAACAAATGGAATTCCTCTGTTTCATTGAATGACCATCTTCTTCCATGGAAGAAAATGCTAAACTTAGCTGGGTAATTTATTCTTGGTTGCAATCCTTGATCTTTTGCCTTTCCAAATATCAGGCTCCAGGCCCTTCGATCTTTTAATGTGGAGGCAGCCAGATCTTGAGTGACCCTTTTTGTGGCCCCTTGATATTTGAATTGCTTATTTCTAGTTGCTTGCAATATTTTTTTTCCTTTGTGTGGTAATTCTGCAGCTTAGCCACACTATTCCGTGGAGTTATTTTTTTAGAGTCTTTTTCAGAAGGTGTTCGATGAATTTTTTCAATGCTTATTTTCCCTTCTGTTTCTATTATCTCTGGAAATTTCTCTTTGATGATTTCCTGTAAAATAGAATCTAGGCTCTTTTTTTGGTCATAGTTTTCGCAAAATGCAATGATCCTCAGATTATCTCTCCTAGATCTATTTTCCAGGTCTATAGATTTCCCCAGTAAGTATTTGATGTTATTCTCAAGCTTTTCATTTTTTGTTTGTTTGTTTGTTTTGTTTGACTGATTCTTGTGTTCTCAATGAATCATTGATTTCTATTTGTTCCATCCTGATTTTTAATGAGTTATTTTCTTCATTCACATTTTTTAGTTCTTTTTGTATATGCCCAATTGAATTTTTAAATGAATTATTTTGCTCTATTGAATTTTTCCCATTTTCCTAATTTTTTAGAGAATTATTTTCTTTTTCCAATTCAGAAATCCTACTTTCTTGAGACTTTTTTATCTTTTTCAATTCAGAAATCCTACTTTCTTGAGAATTTTTTATCTTTTGCAATTCAGAAATCCTACTTTCCTGTGATTTTTTAACCTTTTCTAATTCACAAATTTCGTTTCCCTGCATCTCCTGTGAATTCTTTATTTTTTTCAACTCAGATTTCAGAATGTTGTTATTCTCTATCATAGCTTCTCTTTCCTTTCCCCATTTTTCTTCAAACTCTCTTAACTTTTTAATAGTCTCTTCTACAAGAGAGTTATGTGATGGGTGGCAGGTATCATTCCCCTTTAGAATGTTATCTGCTGACTCTCTGCTATTAACTTCTTCCGGGTTGGATACCCACTCTTTCTCTGTGTAGAAGGAATCAATGGTTCTCTTTAGCTATTTACTCATGGTTAAATAATCTTTTGGGATCTGTCCTTGGGGTAAGAAGTTTATTTATTTATTTCTTTACCAGCTTCTTCCAAGACTGGATGGATGCCGCGGCCCCTGTGCCTGGTCTAAGAGATAGCTCTGGGAGAGAGTTCCCCTCCCCCTCCCTGGAAGTGCCTCACAGGTGATTAGTATGTATGACTGCACTTTGAGGGTTGCCCAGTGAAGGATCTCGCTGTGTGTCCTAGATACTTCCCTGAGGTTTAAGACTGAACAGTAAAGGCAACACAAAGCCCAGCTAATGCGTCCCGTGGGGCGTGGATATCAGCAGCTGATGTGAAAAGCCCCTGCGCTCAAACTGGAAGTGTCTGCCCAGAAACCGTGGTCCCTATTTCAAAAGTTCCGCTTCTCTGGGATTTCTGTTTCTCTGGGATTTCTGCAGCTGAATTCCACAGCCTACAGCCAAGCCTAGCACTATGTGAAGTAGATATTACCTTGGGCTGTGTCCCTGCTGTTCAAGCTCTTAACTACCCCAAGGTGAAGCCCTAGACAGCAGAAAGTGGCTGCACCGCCTTGCCGAGATCTGTTAGGTCACTTCCAGATTGGGGTTGTTACAGGATCTGGCTTTATATTTTAAATTGGCTTGATTTCTCTTCTGAACTGTTGTTTTATAAGCAGAGAAAAGCTAACAGCGTGTGCCAGATTCTTCTATTTTAGTGGCTTCTCTAATCCCAGAGTTCTCCCCAGCCCGATCGGCGCAGTGTGCTAGCACCTAACCCTGTCTGTGCTGGCCTTTTTTCTTCCTCTCCTTGGAACTGACCTTTTCTGTTGAAACTCCAGATTCTCTTCAGCTGGTAATTCGTGCTTCCAGTCCTTGTGGTTTCTATCAGTCCAGTGTTATTTTTGAGGCTGATTTAACTAATTGGTAATGAGGGAAGAAGGGAGTTTACAGATTTGCATGTATCTTCTCCGCCATCTTGGCACCACCCCTCTCTGTTTATGATTTTAAAGGAGTTATTTTCATCAGTTAATTTTAAAATTTATTTTTAAATTCTGTTTCTTTAAGGTATTATTTTCTTCAGTTTTTTTCCCTTCTTTCACTAAGCTATAAATCATCTGTTTATGCTTTTTTCTTTTACTCTTCTTTTTAGCAGTTACAGTGTTTTTTTTTCAATTACATATAACATAATTATATAATAATATAATACATTATATGTTATATATTACATTATATATACAATAATATAATACATATTACATATAACAATATATGCCATGTTATAATTTTAGTTTGTTTTTTCTCCCTTCATTCCTTCCTTTTCCTCTCCACAATACAGCAAAAATCAGATGTAAGCTATACATGTATGATCATATTAAATATATTAATATAACCTTATATAATCATTGTGAAAGAAGAATCAGAACAAAAGGGAAAACACATTTCACTCTCATTTCTTTACCTAATTTTTCCTTTACCACTCTTATTTGATTTTGAAACTAATTTTTTTTTTAGTTTTCTAGTGTTTCTTATTATGTCCTGTTTACTTACTTTTGTTTTCCTCTGAGATTCTGCTGACTTCATTATCTTGTGTCTTGATCTTCCCTTTCATGATAATAGTTTTTTTTTTTTTTTCTTTTTAATGATCGGGTTCTTTTTCTGTTATTTACTTGTTTTCATTCCTATTTCTTGATTTTTAGCTTTATTTTAATGTTGGATGTTCTTCTCAGTATGAGGAATTATAGATATTGTTTGAAGCTCTTGTTTCCAGAGCTCAATCTAGGATTTTTAAAGTTTCCAATGACTCAAGAGTTATATGATCTTCTGAGAGTTGTGTCACTGCTCTCCTAGTCTGCACTCAGATTTTTACCCAGGAAGGTTCGCTAATCCCTTAATATTGAAATTAATAGAATTCTCAGGATCCCTATTCCTTTGGGATATAATTGATACTTTTCCTTGGGGTCCTTAACCTCTTAAAAAGAGAAGTCATGTTATTTTCCAGGAATCTTTATCCCATGTGATTAAAAGTAGTATTGACATTCAGGGTTCTCACACTGCTCTGGACAAAAAGTTTTCCTCTCTCCCCTTGAAATATAACAATTGGGTATACACAGTGAAGTCTCAAAAAAGTGTCTGGTCCTGAGTCTAATTTTAGTATAAGCATCTCTCACAATCTCTTTATGACTAGTCCTTCTATTCCCTTGTCACCTCTGATTTAAGAGCTCCCAAAGCTGCAACTGTTTCTGCCACTATCACTATTGTTGCGTCCATGTAAATTCTAGGCCAACCTCAACTACCATGTCACAGATTTCTATTTCCAACCTCCTAAGTTAGTTTGGGCAGTAAGAATGTCAGTTCCTGCAATGTCATTTCTAAAATCTATACCTTTGTCTTTAGCTATATTTATACTTATATCTATCTGTACCTATATCTACATATGTTCATATCTCACATTACAAATAAAGATATTGAAACTCAAAGAGATTAAGTGACTTGTCCAAGTTTGCACAGAGGGAAATGAACCAAGATCATCTTATACCTAAATTGATTCTTTTTACTGTCACACTGCAGGTTCCAAGTAGCAAATATCTCATATAAGTTACATTTGATTAGAGATTTTCATTCCCTGATATTATTTTTCTTTCATTTCTTTTCTGTTATTACTAGTAGTAGAACACTATTGGGAGAGACAAAGTTATAGGAGGACTACAGCTGGTTAAGATTATCATTATGTATTAAAACCTTTTCTTTACAAGTGAGAGTGGCAGTTGGAAATTTAAGAATAAAAAGATTCCAACTGCTTCTTTATGTTCCCATAAATTTGTCATTTAAAAGTGCTTTATCCAATATTAAATGAAATAAAATTTGTTTCCATTTTCTATTATATAATAATTAATTTACCACTGTACATTTATTCTGATCAACTGATACTACAAGAAATATCTCTGAAAAGTATTTAAAAAAAAATCATTGTTTTTTTCTGATTATACTTTGAGCTTTGGAGTATATAATTTATAGAACAACTAAATCTATCATTGACTGACCTAAAAGATAGATAAAATAATATCTATACTTTAGAATGACAGTTTTCTGAGTGTTTAATAACTTATATGTTTTGTTCCGCATGACAACTGTAATGAAGTTATAGTTAATCTCTTATTAAATTTTTGAAAGAAATTAAAATCAGAGTTCTTGGTTGAATCTTTATCTAAGTCTAATCTCTAAAGCACCAAAATGTTATTCGTAGACTGGAAAATATTTATTAATTTATTAATAAATGTGTTAATTGCCACCAACTTCTGTTGTACACAAAACATCATGGGTTCTTAATAAATTCACATATACAGTCACCTTTTTTTGAAGTTTAGATTTGGCTAAACCTGTTTTACAAGGGAAATACGTGCTAAAAAGTTCCCCATCACTTCTTCACACATTAGCCATAGGTGCCAAATTAGTGTGCCTTAACAGGGAATTAATTTAAGTTCCTTATGCTTAAGTCCTTCCAAATTAATAAATTATCTGAGTTACATAAGGTTAAATTCTGGGCCCTTTAGCAAAAATTTCAGAAAAGGCCCCATTAACCTTTGTTAATGCAAATGTAGAGTGTATGGAGAAAGCAAAAAGGAGGATAAAAAATTATTCTGCATTGAGAACCTCAAGGGGACTGGTCCCTCAGGATCCCAGCTGCACCTGTCAATCAGTTTCATCAGTTATTCTCCAGATGCAGTTACACAGAAGCGAGTTGTCACAAATGATTTACAAAGCCAAAGTGAGTTGAGATTCACTCATCCTTTTCTCTCTTCTTTCTTCTCTTTTTTGACCACCTTTATTTTATGCAAACTTATTTTAGCCTTTCAAATATTATTTCTAAATGTTTATATATGTATGTATATGTGTATATATTGTATTTAATAATTTTAAAATAAACTGAAAAATACATTTTTGTACTCTGAAATATATGGCAGCATGGGTATGAAGAGAAATTGATCTAAGATATTGTATCATAACAAGAAAGGAGGAAAAAATAATGATGAATAGACTACAAAAGAAATCAAAACCCAGGCTATCAACCAGATTTACACGTCAACTCAGATCAAGAGGCTCAATATTTTTAACCAGAATATAGGAATGGGAGAAATTTATAAAATATCAAATGAATGTTTCCTAATGCTAAGAACAATGTTATAGGATTATGGCATGATCTCACACACACACACACACACACACACACACACACACACACACATATATATATATACATATATATATATATATATATATATATATATATATATATATATATATATATATATATATATATAATTAGATATCGAAGAGATAGAACAAGATTGAAGAAAGGGACAAGTCCTAAATTTTAAACAAAAGAAATAGACAGAACATATGGATCATAGATCAAAATTGACTTTAAATCTACAGGAAATTCCAGAAGTGATGATGAATATTTGGAAGAACAAAATATCATTATAACAAGCCAGTATAGCTTTATTACGAACTTGATCATGTGTGACTAAATGAACTTGCTTTTCTGACCTATTTCTCTATGAAAAATGAAGAGAATATTGTAGATTTAATTTACCTAGATTTAATCAAGCATTTGATAAAATTTACTCATGTTCTTGTGGAGATGTTGCACAAATATAGATTAATGAGAACATTAGATTGATTTAGATTTAGAACTATCTCTGACTCAAAGAATAGTTGTCTGTATAGCAATATGTCTCTAGGAGAGAACCCCAAAGAATTGTGTTTGACCATATGGTGTTCATCATTTTAGCAGTTACTTCAATAAAAATGTAGATGACATGGTCAATGAATTTCTGGTTGATATAAAGCATGGAGAAATAGCTAATCAAAACAATGACTTTCAAAGTTGAAATGGGGTTCATCAAGAAGTGATGTCCCTTCAAGCAGAAACTAGATCTACATTTGTTAGATATCTCATAATGGACACTCATGTATAAGTTGGACTAAATAGCTACTGAAACCCTTTATGGAAGATAATAATGCTTCAGAGGGTTTTTAAAGTTGCCATAGTTAGTAGAACATATGTAGATCCTTTCAATTTATGTCACAATATGTATAATCATTCTTATTTTTCTGGAAGCTTCTTTGGGGAAATTCTGTCATCTTTAAGGCTCAAAACTATGCTAAAAGACAACATTTGTATTTTGTTGAAAATATGTATCCCCTCTATAAAGAAAGTGTTCCACTTTATTCTTGATAATTCTCAGCATGTCCATTAATTAATCTTCCATAGATAATTGATGTACTTCACTAGATTCTGTCCTATCTACTTTTTAATATTTTGGGAACCCAATTGTAACATTTGGGTTGTCATTCCTCATTCTTTCTCTAAACCTGCCCATTAAATTGCTTACAAGTTTGATTCTTCTATTGCTAAAGAATCTCATTATTCTTAAAAATGTATAATCAAAGAAAGTACTAGTGTTTTTTTAAAGATATGGATATGCATGTGTGTGTTTATGTGAGTATGTATGCATATGTATCTGTAACAAAGAGACAGAGAAGACAGAGACCGAAACAGAGACAGATAAAGGATCATTAAAAACACAGTGCTTTATTCCCAAATACAATATAATCTGCTCTCTTCATTCTATCCAATTCTGGATCCATATCATTTTTTTATTTATAGTTTCCATATATTGGTGAACCTAAATCAATGAACTGCCCATCCAAATACATGCCATTATGTGGGCAACAAACATTCATTAAATTATTTTATTTTCTTGTGTGAATTTTCACAGTATCAATGAGTGACAATGGAGTTTATTTAATAGTCTATTTATGAGAATTTATGAGAATCAGCACAATATCATCTAAGGACAGAAATTTTTTTTGAAAAACTTTCTCATCTGCAAGGAATCCCCATTCCATTAGGATTTTCCATTAGGATTAGAAAAGGTATCATTTACAATGATGATGTACAGATTTGACAAGATAACTTTTGTTTGTGTTTTTATACCTTTCTAGGTATTGAAAATAAGAGTCTATTAGCAAAGTTATTTCCATGGTTGCACCTGTCCATGAATTTTTGAAAGAAGACAACTTATTGCAGGAAAGTATATAAGGACAGATATTACTAATATATGTATATCACTTTAATATTTAGAAATCCCTTCATATACACTACCTCATTTGATCCTCCCAAAACTCTATACGGTTAGTACTATAGTTATTACCCCACCCATCTTACAGGTAAGGAAACTGAAGTTCAACAGGGTTAAGAAACTTACTAGTAGTCACCCAGATGATATGAATTGTCTTTAGGATTCAAAATCCAGTCTTTCCTAATATTAATACGAGTGTGGAACTTAATGAGTTTCCTAAGGACTTAGTTTCATCACTTGTAAAATAAGAAATGTAGATTAACTGATGTCTAAGGTTTTCCCAAGCTTTAAAAGAGTATAATTCTGCTGAATATATTTGACCACAGTAGCTCATGGAATCTGCCTAATAAGGTACCTAGGGTTGCAATCTGCATAATAAAGAAGTAACCATACTGAGGAAATGATGGATCATTTACAGTGTTGAGCAAAGGTAAACTATTTCCTTTGATGAGGCAGTTGGTAACAGTAATAATACAAAAGAAAGAGAGTTCCTGAGGTTTCTGGCTGCATCTCAGCCATATATTTTCTAAAATTATATACTCTTTTGAAAATTGATTCAGCCAATTCATATCAATATTGTTATAGTCTCTGACTTTTAAATATTTAAATTTTATTTAATTTATATCCATAAACAAAAATTAAAATTTATAGAGCCAGCCATGTTTAGGAGAAACTGAGAACTAAACAATATTCCTAAAGTCTGGATTTAAAATCAAAATCAGATTGTAAATTATTTCTTAAAATCTCTATTTTTGGTAACACTTAACCTTTGGTTATTCCCCCATAGTTATCAGGGGAAAAGAAAATCCACTTGGCTTATTGGAAATTTTGAAAGTGATAAGTAAAAATGATAAGCTAACTTCAAAAATGAGCTTGGTCTCATATTCATTCCCAAAAAATATTTTGAAACTTTTTCAGAGTGCCAGAGAATGTGTTAGAAAACACAATAATCTTTACTCTCACCAGATTTTTTACAGAGCTTAGATAAAAGTTTCTGCTATACAAACAAAATTTTGTGATAACAAAAACTTATTTTTTCCACTCAATTAAACATTACATAAGTTATGTGAGTGATTTGGAAATAATGTTTTCTCCTTAAAAAAATATTTTGTCCTGGTCAGGCCATATCTAGAGTATGATGGTCTGCTCTGGATTCAAAATATTAAGAAAAACAGGTAATCTGGAAAGGATCCAGAAGACAGGATCAAAATTTAAAGGATACTTACAAAGATTTGAATAAATGGAAACATCTAACCAGGAGAAGAGAAAATTTAGGAAAGTATATGTTAGTATCTTTAGATATTTGAAAGGTTGGAGGAATTAGATTTTTTTTTTTTGCTTATAGGAAAACAACACTATGTTAAAAGGATTAAAACTTTAGTGAGACAGATTCAACCTTAGGATAAGAAAAATATTCCTAACATGTTGAGCCCTTTGAAAAAATAAATTGACTTTTATTAGGAAGGATGTGATCTCTTTGATAGTAGAGCTCTGTAAGCATTGGCTGAATGGACAATTGTTAAAGATATTGTCAAGAGAATTTTTAGTTCAGGTAAAAGTTGGATGAAATGGCCTCTGATGTTTCTTTGACTTTAGGCTTCTGTGATTTTAAAATAAATACATTTTTAACTAGTGGATTTCTGAATAATAAATTTTATCTGTAATGTTTTTCCTTGTACAATTTTATTCAAAATGTCACAGTACAACAGAAATGGGGAACAGTATCCCAGAAATTGATAAGATTGTATTTCTCTATCAGGAATCACACCCATATTGTAAATTCTTCTAACTGCTAACTCTTGAACCTATGCCTAAAACCCATGACTTTCTTATTTTTAAAAGATAATAGTCATCCGTTGGTCTTAGGAACCAAAAATTTTGGTGCAATTCCAAATAAGAGTAATTAATCATCTATTAAATTCTTTACTTCTACTACCCATCATCATACTTACTTTTTCTCTAATCTATAACATTATTTTCCCACATTCCAATGAAATATAGCATGCATGGTTGGAGTCATATGGGCATGTGCATAACTTATTTTAAACCAGGCAAGAATTAGGTTCAAAATTTTTCTCTGCAGAAGAAAATATTTTCATTTCTTTCTTTTTACTTTAATTTAAACCAGGATCTAGGTCTTACTGGGTATTTTTTTTTTCATCAGAAAAATGATATGTGCTCAACCATTTGAAGTTAGAGAATATTAGGCAAATGTAGGTGCCCTAAAAAACCACACCATGATGATGAAAACAAATGCAAGCTTGTAATAATCTTCCATGGAATACTTGGAAATTTTTTTAAAGCATATATCATATTCTCACTGACCTCTATAGTGTGATCCATTGTCAGATCTCCATCTTTATAATACTAAGCATCTATACAATCCAGAAATATAAAGAGATCATCATAAGGCTTGGTTATCTGTTTTAGTTTTCAAGAATAACTAGAGATCATTATTGATCACAAAATAGAAAATTTTGATTATATCAAATTAAAAAGCTTTTGAACAAACAAAATTAATGCAGATAAGATTATAAAAGAAGCAATAAACTGGGAAAACATCTTTACAATTAAAGGTTCTGATAAAAGCCTAATTTCCAAAATATATAGAGAATTGACTCAAATTTATAAGAAATCTAGACATTCTTCAGTTGATAAATGGTCAAAGATATGCATAGACAATTTTCAGATGATGAAATTGAAACTATTTCTACCCACATGAAAAAGTGTTCCAAATCATTATTGATCAGAGAAATGCAAATTAAGACAGCTCTGAGATACCACTACTCCCTTCTCAGATTGGCTAAGATGTCAGGAAAAGATAATGACCAATGTTGGAGGAGATGTAGGGAAACTGGGACACTGATGCATTGGTTGGTAGAGTTGTGAACAGATCAAACATTCTGGAGAGCAATTTGGAACTATACTCAAAAAGTTGCCAGACTGTACATACCCTTTGATCCAGTAATGTTAAAGAAGGGAAAGGGACCTATATGTGCAAAAATGTTTGTAGTAGCCCTTTTTATAGTGGCTAGAAACTGGAAATTGAATGGATGCCTATCAATTGGAGAATGAATGAGTAAATTGCTGTATGGATGTTAATAAATGTTATGGAATATTATTGTTCTGTAAGAAATGACCAGCATGATGAATACAAAGAGGCTTAGAAAGACTTACATGAATTGATTCTAAGTGAAATGAGCAGAACCAGGAGATCATTATACATTTTCACAACAATATTGTATGATCCTCATGGAGGATGGAGGTGACTATCTTCAACAATGAAAAGATCCAAATCAGTTCTGATCGATCGGTAATGAACAACTACATCCAGCAAAAGAACACTGGGAAATGAGTGTAGACCACAACATAGACTTTACACTCTTCCTGTTATTGTTTGCTTGCATTTTTGTTTTTCTTCACAGGTTATTTTTACCTTCTTTCTAAATCTGATTTTTTCTTGTGTAGCAAAACAACTTTATGCGTGTGTGTGTGTTTGTGTACATATATATGTTAAATACAATATATGTATGTATATATACGTGTGTGTATATATATATATATATATATATATATATATATATATATATATATATATATATACAGTTATCTTGCTACACATATAAATGTGAGTGTAGCATACACACACATATATTTCATTTAAGATATACTTTAACATATTTAACATATATGGGACTACTTGCCAACCAGGGGAGGGGGTGGAGGAAAGGAGGGGAAAACTTGGATGGAACAGAAGTTTTTGCAAGGATCAATGTTGAAAAAATTACCCATGCATAAGTTTTGTCAATAAAAAGCTATAATAAAAAAAGTTACATTTTATAATGCTTTAAGATTACAATCCACTTTAAATATGTGATTTTATTTGATTCGCATAACAATGCTGGACATTAGCAATTATCCCTCTTATTTAATGAAACAAGAAAATACAACAAAAAAAAATTTAACTGATTTATGCAAGATTGCATAAAAGCATTATGGTAGATACCAGACTCATTGCCAGGTATTTTAATTTGAGTCCAATGACATTTTCACTATGCCATGTTCCTCAATCTCTGTTGTGCTGCTATAGAAAAACAGAATTCAGGAGGAAAGGGCAATGTCTTGCCCATTTTATCCATTTTCTCCTTATTTTCCCCTGATTTCTACTTTTTAAGATGACATTAAATTTCTGGCATTTTTATTGCTTATTCTTGATATTTGTAATCACTTTATAGAAATATTTGACAAATATTCCCCTGGTTTTCTGTGAAAATATTCTTGAAAATAGAACAGAGGTCCCTAGACAAGATGTTAATCAGTGCTAACTTCAGAATGACTTCACTATGGAAATTCCATAGAATGGGATAACTGAGAGCTACTGGATAGCTTTATAATAGATGGAAAGACGTAAAGCATTTTAACATTACTAAGGTTTTAATCAGAACCATTAAGTCATTACATCTTATTTTACAGATGAGGGAAATATTTCTGGAACAGACACCCAATCTAATATTGAAAAAAAAAATCTAGTTATCTTCAACCTTGAGATGATTCTTATATCTGTCTCTCTAGCCTTTCCCACTCTCCTGAGTCCTAGTCTTTCATTTCCAATTGAAAGAATTACTTTTTGTTGTTATTACAACATATGAAGTTTAACATATCCCCAATTAAATTTATCTTCCTGCTAAAATCATTGTTCTTCCTAAATACCACAACTTATTGTTGTGCTATTGGTGCATCAATTTATTTATTGGTATACCTGGCACTGCAGTTCTTTTGGCTCAAAATATTTTTTGTGGCTTAAAATATTTTTCTCAATCTTCATTTTCAGACATTTCAATGTACTTCATTTCAGTGCAACTCTGTAAACAGTTACTGTGTACTTACAATATGTCAGGTGCCATACAAGCAGATGGAAACTCAAAAACAAAAATATTTGTCCCTGCCCACAATGATACTTTAGTCTTATTGGTATATATATCTAAAATATTTTTTTTTCAGTCTACCATGTTATTTCTACTACTTTTCTGCCACCTCTCTAATTTCCTTTCTCATTACTATGGCTTATTGCAAAAGCCTTTTGATCCACTACTTAGTTTGTTTCTCATCCAATCCAGACATCACCATACTGCCAAGATAATCTCCCTTTTTGTGACTGTGACATTCCTTCTTCAACTATTCTCTATTAGCCAATAAATAAAATTTTATTTGATAAAGCATCTAAAATGTATTTTATTTCAGAATAAACATATCAATAGTGTCCTCATTGCTCTTTAAATTTTGATTCTGAAATACATTCATAGCTTTATTTCATATAATTGTCCTTTATTTTTGAGTCAAACTATCATAAATTCTGTTTCTTCTGCTTTTTTCTATCTCTTTTTTTCCCTTATCCCTGAACAGATTCCCTATATGCCCATCTCTGACTCTTGATAACATTCACTAACTTCAATGCTCAGATCAGGGGTCATTTTTCCCTAGACACTTTCTCCAATTTCCTTATTCAGCAAGCATCCCTCACTTTGTAAACATTTCTGGATACTCTAATGTCTCCTATATATAATCCTCTAACTTCTATTTGTGTCAAAGTAAATTCAATGCTAATTCTGGAATCAAACAGACCTAAGTTTAGCTTCTCTCTTTGACAATTATTGATGTCAATTATGTTTTCTTCCTAAACGTTATAAATCTTTCTGAGACTATGAATTCTTAAGCTAGTTGTGGAGAATTCACAAATTAATTAAAATATTAATTAGTGCATATATCTTACCTCCTAGCTGGAATGTTATTTTTTTAAAACTTAGCACACTTATAATAGATAAAGACTTGAGCATAATGGATACTCAAAGACTTGAGCATTATGGATAGTAGCATCAGCAGTAGCAGCAGTAGTAGTAGCAGTCGTAATAGGGGAAGTAGTAATAGTGGTGGTGGTGGTGGTGGTGGTGGTAGTGGTAGTTATTTTTGTTGTCCTTGTGCTGAAATAAATTATTTTCATTCATCTACGTATTGCTAAGAACACTACTTAATCCATCAATTTCTCACCAATTTATATTTGATACTATTTGCAAGATTTCTTTTCTACACATAAAATTCTGTTACATGGGGGTTTCACAGTAATAATTGAAGGCTCCATTTTACAGATTGAGAAATCAATGGAGTAATAATTATACTTGGCAAACAATCTAACTGTGATAAAATGAATATACATTTATCTCCCTACTATGTTACAATAAATCAAATAGGTTTTTCAGTGAACTCTTTATTATCAATGTTAATAAATGGGATACTAAGTATACATAATAACAATTAATAAAAGTTCAATTTTATTCTTGCCATTCAAATGCAGGATGAATTTATGTAAAATATAATAGCAGATCTTTTTTTTTAATAATTCTTTTCCAAGTCTAATATTTTGAATACACACTAACTAATGATAGGGTAAGAAAGGAAGGAAGAAACAAAGGAAGCAAAAAAAATAAAGAAAGGAAAGAAATGAACAAAAATAAAGAACTATTGTGACAGCTCATGTACTTTTTTCATTTCTGATATTTTATTTCTCTTAAGCATCAATTACATGTATTCACTCAGATTTCATCTAATCTTAGGGGAATTACCTTATCATATCTATCTGATTTTATTCCAAACTGAGATCAGACCAGCCTTCTGGGAACATTTTTAATGCACAAGTCAATAGCACTTTTTCAAGCTATCTTTAGAACTTTGAAGGAATAAAATTTGATCTTTATAGAAAAAAAATTAAAAACTCTCTATTTTTATTCTTTATGAAAATCAGTGACATGCCACTTTGTTTTAGTAGAAATCAACACCAAATGTTATGATGTCAGATAAAATTAGTGACATGAAAATATATCTATTGCCAAAGAGTAGCTCATTTTAAATCAATATTTGAAGACTCTCCCTTGGTATAGATATGGATGAAAACATCTCCCTTATTTTAAATTAAATTTCAAAATAATTTTATGGAACTTGTTCTAGAATAATGAGGGATTTAAGTTAGACAATATAAGTTAGAAGTCAGTGTATGTGCAGAAAATTTATGTCTGCTGAAATAACAAAAATGTTGTGGATACAAGGTATACCTAAGGGTAGAATACAAATATATAGGGTGTTCATTCCCCATTGTATTCCAAAGAATCACAATTAAATATAGTATTGAATGATGCCTCAATCAAAATTTAATCTTTCTTCACAATCATATAGCACAACTTGTTCAACCATTCCTTAATTGTTGGAAATCCAATGAGCTCAGTGATTTTAGAAAAAGAAAAATGAACAAAAACCATGGAAAGACTTGCATAAAATAAACTAGATTGAAATAGCTTACCCAAAAGAAAATTGTCTGTAATAATTTTAACTTTGAGTGAATAATTTTCCATTATAAATACCCAAATTAAATGCAAAGGTAAAGAAGAAAGATGCTATCTTCATCTAAAGAAAGAACTGGTAAATAGAAGTATGTATAGAATATCTATCTACACACATTGTATACACACATGTTATACACAGAAACATATATACACACCTAACTTTGTCTAATGGTAACCATCTCTGTAGTGAAGTAAGAGGGAAGGGAAGACAAAAGTGGGGAAAACTGTACAATAATATATATATATATATATATATATATATATATATACATATATATATATATATATATATATATATATATTTGAAAGAAATAGCAAGCTGTACATAGTAGATTTGCAGTTTCATATGCAATTATTTTCAATCAAAAAAGTTCTAAAGATGTAATCTTTAAAAATATAAAACCAATCTTAAAATGACTATTTATTGACTTATACTGAATTTATAAATTTTTTCCCTTAAATTGAGTAAGTTTTAAAGCTCATTAACCCTTTGATATCTCATAATTTAGGAAAATTTATAGAAATTTTTGAATTTTATTAATCTTTTAAAATGATTATTTCTGAACAAAGCAAGATAATTTCATTACATCTTATTTTTATCAATTTTATATCTTAGAATGAAAACATTTCAAGTATAAAATAATGTTTTATTACATATACATATATGTATGTCATATGTACACATGCATATGCATGTATGTATATATGAATATTAAAGATGGTAGATAAATAGATAAAAGACAAGAGAAAGAGAAATAAAGAGACAGAGAGACCAAAAGAGACAGAGATGGAGATAAAGACTGAGACAAATATAGGGGAGAGAGAGACATGAAAAGAGTGACAGGAAGACAGAAACACATACACACACACACACACACACAGACTGCAACTCAAGAAGGTCTGAGTTCAAGAGGAAGAGGAAGAGACATAGAGACAGAAGACAGAAGAGGAGTCAGAGAGGCACATAGACAAGGAGAGAGAATGACAATTCAATGCCATTACACAGGATACTGGACCATTGCTTTTCTTATTTTCTTTTCACTTAATTGATTGTGACAAGTAGATGAGAGATGTTATTAAGCAGAGTTCAGGCCTTTCAGTGATGCAAGATGACTTTGCAAGATGACTCTTCTATTGAAGGAATAGTGAATCATTTCTGGGAAAATACTTACAATTTGATGGGACTGGAGAAATTCCTCCCCTTTCTTGTTCTAGCTAGATAAAATTTCAAATGGCAAGCCTAAAAATTATCTCTTATGTTGTGGATAGTCTTATTGCACTAGTCAATTCCTTTTAATAAATCAGATACAAGTTGTGACATGTTATTAATTCGATCACTAATAACATACTCAAATTGCAAATCTGTGTCAGCAGGTTGGTGTTGATTAAGTTGTAGCCACCACTGGCATATTGTTTTAAATGACTGATAAATTTTATTTGCTGCTGTGATAGACGGCCTGGTCTCTTTCTTCCTGTGAACTTAGAAATTACAATAGTGGTCCTGTGCAGCTCCATCATAGGCCTCCTTTCTATGCTGCAAAGAGAGCTGATAACCACTAGAGGGGAGGAGACTGCCGGCTTTATTGAAAGCTTCACCATAGAGACTGAAGGTTTGAGGAGCTCTTGCAAGATGAAAGGTTGCCCAAGGAAAGGATTTAAGTTGCATTATAAAGGTTAATAGGGGAGGAAGAGAGAGAAAGACACACACACACACACACACACACACACACACACACACACACACACACACATAGATAGACAGAGGAGAGAGGCAGAGACAGAGACAGTAAGACAGAGAAAGGAGAGAGACAGAGACAGAGAGACAGAGAAAGACAGAGAGACAGAGAGACAGAGAGCACCAACCCTTAAAATATTCATTATTTTCTTATAATAAACAGGAACCTAATGAGAAAGTAAGTATGTAGCAAGAAATCTGTGCGAGTTGACCCAGTATCATAGACATTAATAAGATTATCTCTGAAAGCAGCCTTAACTCTTAGGAAAACAAATCATTTTCTATTCAAAATTAAGGCAAATGAATGTACATGTTAAGTAGGAAGTAGGGGGGAAATAGTAGTTTAGCCTTTTTTTCAAAAAGAAGGGAAACTGAGTCTAAGCTTTCTTTTTAATAGTATTCAAACACCTGCTCTGCTCTCTCTCCTCACTTTTTCCCCCTTCTTTCCCTGCCCTTCCCTTGCCCCAGATTATATATTCCTGTGAGAATCCAGAAGACTGGAAGTGAAAGAAGAACACAACAGATTTTGAGATAATAACTGAGTTGATGAAGGAAAAAAATACTTCATTTTGCTCATTTACTTTCTAAACCTTCTATATTGTGACATTCATGACTTAAACTAAAATAGCATATAGAAGAGTCATAGTGGGCCAAATCTATGGTTCATTTGCTATTGTAACAATCTCCCCCCTCCTTTTTTCCTGTTTGACCTTTTTCTTCTACTTCTTTTTATTTTTAAGGGAAAAAATTCTTAGTATTTTAAAGTGCTATAATGTAGAAATGTAGCTTGTTACATTTACTCTCCTGAGTGTAATTGCACTAAGATCATTCAGTTTCCATTTGGAAAGCCAGTGGCAATTACTGGAATACAATGTATCATGCATTTGCTCACTGGATATAAAACGTATATACTAATTCGCAATAAAATGTAACAGCTGTCAGTGCATTTTCTGCTCTGTTACTTCAATAAATTGGAACTCTGACTAGAAAATGGGAATGTTGCATTTTTACACACTCTGTAATGTGTTTGCTTTTTGCAAATACAATTTATTTTTTTCATGACAAAAATTGTGGTTTGTTATTACTGCTAGTGGATAAATATTCTTATATCAGAATGAATTACATATGGTATCTGTAAAGAAGCAGTCATATTTTCTGCTTTTTATTGTAGCCTGTCTCCAGTAAACAAAATACACTTAACCTACTTCTGTCATATTTTGAGTGTTTTTCCCCCTCATTGTAAAGATTTTGTATATGTATTTGTGTGTACAGGGAAGGGGACTGTGGAATGGAAGCAAGTTTATTTTTTTTACCATTCCTTCTCAGGTATCCACATTGACCATTAGCATTTATTTCATAATAGCCTAATTTCTGTAGTAGCCTATTTTTGTTTAAAATTCTTCATCTCAGTTCATTTTCTAGTCAGATTTCTTTAGATTGAATAGAAGAAGCTCTGAGTTTTATTTAAAATAAAATGTCTGAACATTTGTGTAATTTTGTTACTTGAGGTCAGACTTTTCACAGATAATTAGCCTTTTACACACTGTGAAATCAACCTGCATTGGTTATTTGGCTAGACTCTTTGCTTCTGTTCTTTATTTCCCAGAAGGTTAACGTGCTGAAAATCTAGCTGCAAGCTCATAGTGCCGTCTCTTTGTGTTGCTAATTATCCCGTTGCATAATTATTAATATCAAGAGCAGGAAGAGGAAACAAGCACACCAAATAGTTGCGAATGCTAGTGTTCTGGCAGGAAGCTAGTCCTGCATTAATAAAATGTGCCTGTGCCAATATCACAGAAGATAGGAGCGTTCCTTGTTAAGGATCATTTATTAACTGAGATCATCTTTTAGTTCGCCTTGGGGTAATGACTAATGTCAATGGCAAATTT